>NC_027754.1:22518910-22560978 GCF_000695525.1 Brassica oleracea var. oleracea
AATGGAAACAAAATGAATGAACCTAGGGTTCAGTTAAAGAGGGGGAGACCAGCGGATTCTAAAGATAAAAATCCCCGAAAGAAAAAGAAATTGGATGAGAAAAATAGTAAGGTTCTAGAAGAACTTGATATTGAAAGATGTCTAAATGAAGACATAAATAGAAAGGTTCTAGAAGAACATGTTAAGAACAGAAAAGTATGAGATTTCCATCAACTACGCCTGAGATGAAAAGTTATAGATCAGAAATAAGATAAAAGATGTTGATGGAATGTTCTCATTTTCTGTGTCCAAAGAGATCGATCATGAAATAGATGATCCCGATCCAAGGTCCATTTTGGAATGTCAGAAAAGACATGATTGGGAGGAGTGGAAGAAGGCCATTCAAATTGAATTACTCTCCCTGAATAAAAGAAATGTCTTTGGACCTATAGTCATAACGTCTGAGAATATAAATCCTGTTGGGTATAAGTGGGTATTCATGAGAAAAGTAAATGAGAAAAATGAAGTAACACGATATAAAGCCCGATTAGTTGCCCAAGGTTTTTCTCAGAGACCGGGAATTGATTTTGAGGAAACGTATTCCCCGGTAATGGATGCAATTACGTTTAGATTTTTGATGAGCCGAACGGCATCTAAAAATCTTGAGATGCATCTCATGGACGTTGTGACTGCATATTTGTATGGATCGTTGGATAACAATATATATATGAAACTCCCTGAGGGATTGAAAATGCCAGGGGCATTAAAAAAAAATCCAGGGAGATTTGTTCAGTCAAGTTGCAGCGATCACTTTACGGATTAAAGCAATCCGGACGCATGTGGTACAATCGCTTAAGCGAATATCTTTTGAGTAAAGGATGTGTGAATAATGCGATATGTCCATGCGTTTTTATAAAAAAATCGTCATCTGGCTTTGTGATCATTGATGTATATGTAGATGACCTGAACATAATTGGAACTCAAAAGGAGGTTGATGATGCTCGAACTCATATGAAAGAGGAGTTCGAAATGAAAGATCTCGGCAAGACAAAGTTTTGTCTTGGGCTCCAGATAGAGTATCTCCGAGAAAGAATATTTGTGCATCAATCAAACTATACGAAAAGGTTATTGAAACGCTTTCGTATGGACAAAGCGACTCCTTTGAGTACTCCAATGATAGGTAGATCTCTCAATGTTGAGAGTGATCCTTTTAGGCCCTGCGAAGATAGCGAAAAGATATTAGGTCCAGAAGTACCTTATATGAGTGCTATCGGTGGGCTGTTATATCTTGCAAACTGTACCAGACCAGATATAGCTTTTGCTACTAATCTACTGGCGAGATATAGTTATGCTCCTACTCGCAGGCATTGGGACGGAATAAAGCATTTATTCCGTTACCTTCAAGGTGCAGTTGATTTAGGGTTAATGTATTTTAGAAAACCTGAGTTTGGTATGGCTGGTTTTGCAGATGCATGATACTTATCAGATCCTCATAAGGCTCGATCGCAAACCGGCTACGTTTTTACAATTGGTGGAACCGCGATCTCTTGGCGGTCCCAGAAACAAACTCTGGTTGCGACATCTTCGAATAATGCAGAAACTATTGCGCTTCACGAAGCATGTCAAGAATGTGCCTGACTTCGATCAATGAGTCACCACATACAAGAATCAAGCGGAATAGTCAACGAGAAAGAGCCGACGAAAATATTTGAAGACAATTCTGTGTTGCTCAACTCAAGGAAGGCTACATTAAGAGCGACAGAACAAAACACATCCCTCCAAGATTTTTCTCGTATGTAAGGGAGCTCGAGAAAAATAAAGAAGTGGACATTGAGTATGTACGGTCATGCGATAATCCAGCTGACTAGTTCACCAAAGCTCTTCCGACTACAACATTCCGAAAACATGTCTACGGTATCGGAATGCGGCATTTGCGTGACCTATGATGAGAAAGCTACGTCTACTATTCTCAGGGTGAGATTACGGCAGTGTACTCTTTTTCCCTTGTCATGGTTTTGTCCCAATGAGTTTTTTCTTGACTAGGTTTTTAACGAGGTATTACATAACACAAAATAGATAATCATGGGGGAGTGTTACGATAATGATTATCTATTTAGAAGATAATGTTTATCTTCTTTTGTATTTTTGTTATATGTCAGTAAAACTAACCGACTTACCATTGCTATAAATATAGCTTCTCATGCATTTTGTAAGGACTACGTAGAAATCAATAACAAGATCATAAGTTTTATATCTCACCTTTCTCTCCCATTCAACAATAACAAAACAACATATAATATCTTTATCTCTCTCTCGTTGAATCATTTTTCTCCAAACATAAAATATATAATATATAAATGCAGATTTATATATCCCTCACTATTACATGTGAGCTAATAGTTTACAACACGAAGATTCTTTTATCATTTTCTCAATAATTGTCTGCATTTGACTTGTAAAGATCACTCGCATATAGTCAGAGAAACATGACAAAGTAATTGTTAATTATTTTATTCATTTAAACAAGTGTCTTTTGTTATATTCGCTAATCAAATTGAGATTAAATAATGCAATTACTTTAGCTAATATCGTTATAATAGACGAATCACATATGTTTATTTTATTATTACGACCGAATGTGGATTTTTTTTGTTGGTCATGGTCCATTCAAAGTACAAAGGTGAATGTTCTCTTGACCTAAAAGCATTATAAATAAAAATCCATGGATGGTTGTAAAATGCTACGGCTATGCATAATGAACAAAAAGGTTGTGTCTTTGTGAAGATCAGAGACGCCATTGGTAAAGAAAGCGCATTCCAATGTGTTATTATATGCTTAATTAACTCGAACCGTCCATAGCAAGATCCCACAATTTGCACTCAAGAAACTTTTAAATGTCTACTAGTCTATAAGTTAATCATTTTCTAAATATGGAATTTAGTTAGGTTAAACTAATTATTCGATAGTTTAAAGTATCTGCCCAATTGATAATTTTGGTAGTAGAGAACTTCATGACGACTCTCCTTGTACGTGGAGGAATAGAATCAATTCATAGTCGCTAATGCTAGATGATTAATGTTCTCAAACCCCCAAAATATAGATATTTTTGTTCAGAAAATATCTTAAGCTCTTTAATAAAAACAACTGTCAATGTAGTTAATTGCTTCATTTTAATCCTAAGTTTTTAAAGAGATGTCTTAGCATATTTCTACTATCTTACCTTTGATAGCCTATTACCCAAAGGAGAAATAAAGTGCATGGAGAGGAAACATTAATACGTTTAGTTAAAAAAACATCAACACGTTTAGGGCGAACACATTCTACTATCACTGCACACACAAACTAGACACATGTCGATATGAGAAAATGAAGATTGCGCAAGCTTCAAGTAACAAAACCCTATAGAATTTTTTCCTAAGACAAATTAGTGATTAGAGATGACTATACACTTAAAAGTGATATGAAATAGTGATAAGAATTAAGGGGCGTACATTAAAAGAATGGTGATACCATCCTACTATATATACCACTATTTTCTTACTTATAATTTATTACGTAGTATTGCGCAATTTACCATGCATGTTACATGTTTTATTACAAGCACTACAAGAAAAAGAAAAAGAGGTTTTTATAGCGGAGTAGGATAGCGTTTTTTTTTCGTTTCTGCTATGGTTGATATGTAATTGGGTTTATATAGCGGTTATAAAATTGTAAACGCTATCTTTAGTTGGGCCGAATTTTAATAGTCATTTTACATGGCACTTTAGTGCGGAAGCGCTAAGAATAAGTTAGGCGGACAAAATTTTCATTTGCCCGGGCTTACCAATTTCACTTAATTCATTTTTCTTTTTCGGTTCTTCCCTCTCTCTATCTCCCCTGAGTTCTCATCTCCCCTCTATCTCTTCGTCTCAATTATTTTCCCGATTGGTCCGACTCTAAAAAATTAATCTCTTCTAATAACACATTAATTTCCTATTTCTATCTCGTCGTAATGGTTTTCCAGAATCTCTAAAACCCAACAACTGTTCTTCGATTCTGAATCGTAGGTACAATCTCGTCTAATATCTGTATTTTTTTTTGTTTCTGATAAACCAATAGTTTATTCCTATTTAACTGGTGGCTGATTTAGGGTTGCATGTCCAATTGATTCGGTCTTTTACTCTTTTGCAGGGAGATTTAGATTCAGATCTTCCAAGAAAGGTATCTGTCGTGTATTTTTCTAGGTTTGGCTATAGCTTTTGATTTTGTTTCAATTGAATTATATCATTGCTTTTATTTTCCAGGTCGTTTAAATCAAAAGAGAAGACATTTTTATCAGGTAAAACCAAACCGATTTATACTGATTCTTCTATAAGTTGTCTTTGTGTGTTCTTGAGGCATAATAAAGTTAGTGTTTTTATATACATTTGGTCGGAGCTGTTGTGCGATGGATAAATTGGTTGTGGTGGTGGCCGGAGAAGTCAGGGAGGACTGATGATGAAGACAATGGAAAGAGATGGTGGTTCCCAGAGGAGGTCATTTGTACCATCTCGGATAAACCTATATGAAATTTAACATTTAAGCAAACAAAAAAATTAATATGAAAATTAGGAATATGATTGACATGAGATATGATGTACCTTGCGGATGCATTCCAGTTAGGTCATTTCCGAACCCTAAACCGAACTGAGAGATAGCAGCATTAATGTCGGGATGATGAACTCCTCGGTGGACAAATCCATGTGGAAGATTTGGATTATTCATAACATGTGAATCATTTCCAAAATTAAGATTCGTCGTCATCGTTGTTGTAGAGATCGCTGAATTATTACTAAGTGAACTCATCCTTGCACCTTCTTCTGTCAATGCATCGCAGAACGCTCTATGCGTAATGAAACTATCTTTCCTATAATAGAAAACGATTAAGGTTTTTAGATAAATTAATTAACAAGATGTGATAATAATAATAATAATTAATTTAACAGTTGTTAAAAAAATAAGAAGTCAGACAATGGCATTGATTACTAAACATAGCCTTGAATTTGAGATCATTTGTAAAACAAACAAAGACATTCTTGCCGGATGAAGCATTTATTTCTCCTATGCAAAATCAAGACATGAAGACAGAAACAAACACAAAACTCGATTATTAAAATAAAAAAGCATACTGTAAAACACTAAATTGCTGTCCAAGATGTAGTGAATCAAGATGGGAAAGAGATAAGCACACTGGTGAGGAGAAGAAAGGAGTTCCATGTAAGGTGCTTAGGTATTTTCCCATAAAAGAGAGATTCAAGAGGATGTTTAGATCAAAACGGTTGGCTGAGGATTTGTGTTGGCACTTCAACAATGCAACTGAAGATGGATCTATGCGGCATCCTGTGGATTCTTTGACTTTGGTTCAGGCAAACGATAAGTGGCCGGAATTTGCTGCTGAAGCAAGAAACCTGAGACTAGGTCTTTCTACTGATGGGATGAATCCATTCTCGATCCAAAACACCAAGTACAACACGTGGCCGGTTCTCCTAGTTAACTACAATATGGCGCCAACTCAGTGCATGAAAGCGGAGAACATTATGTTGATGATGTTGATACCTGGACCAACTGCACCTAGCAACAATATTGACGTGTATCTACAGCCCCTGATAGAGGACCTCAAGGACTTGTGGACCGAAGGTATTGAAGTTTATGATGGGTTTAAGAAGGAGAGTTTTAATTTAAGAGCTATGCTGTTGTGGAGTATCACAGACTACCCAGCTTTAGGGACATTAGCTGGATGAAAAGTTAAGGGGAAGCAAGCGTGTATTGTATGTGGGAAGGAGACACCGCATAGATGGCTTAAGTTTAGTAGGAAACATGTGTATATGGGCAACATGAAGCGACTGATGCCTGGTCATCCCTACAGACGTAAAAAGGGTTGGTTTGACAACACAGTGGAGTCTGGTGTTTCAAAGAGGATTCAGAGTGGGAAAGAAATATTTGACAGCCTTAGAGGATTTAGAAATGATTTTGGAAGACCATTAGCTAAAAAGGGGAAGCGTAAAAGGGCAGAAGCAGAAGATGACGATGATGAAGCTGCAACAGCTGAAGAAATCGAAGAAGATGATGATTTATGGAGGTGGAAAAAAAGTCTATCTTCTTTGACTTACCATATTGGAAGGTATACGTTCTGCTTTACAATTAATTTTAACTTTCTGAATTTATGTAAGCTAATTAAATTGTTTCTGATAATTAACTCTACATAATGTTTGCAGGAAATGCTTGTGAGGCATAACATAGATGTTATGCACGTCGAGAAGAACGTCTTAGATGCACTACTATCTATTCTTATGAATAATGCAAAATCAAAGGATGGGTTGAAAGCAACAAAAGATTTAGAAGACATGGGAATCAGTAGCAACTTACATCCAGAAAAGCGTGGGAAGAGAACTTATTTGCCTCCAGTTGCATTCTGGCTTTCCAAGGAAAAGAAAAAAAAAATCTGTAGACGGCTATCCAAGTTTAGAGGCCCCGATGGATATTGTGCAAATATATCCAATTGTGTCTCGTTGGATCCTCCCAATATCGGCAGCATGAAGTCACATGACCATCACGTTCTTTTGCAGAACCTTTTTCTTGTGGCATTGAGAGGTTTATTGCCTAAAGGACCTCGGATAGCTGTCAATCGTATCTGCAACTACTTCAACAGACTTTGCCAACGAGTTATTGATCCAGAGAAGCTACTGACTCTAGAATCTGAGATTGTGGAAACAATGTGCCAGTTGGAGAGATTCTTTCCACCATCACTCTTCGACATTATGTTTCACCTTCCTCTCCATCTAGCTAAAGAAGCACGCTTGGGTGGCCTTGTGCACTTCAGATGGATGTATCCGTTTGAGAGGTAAATTTTTTTTTTTTGTCTTTGTCGTATACTTTCAATAAATAGACTAACTTATATGTTCTGGTATGTAGATATTTGAAGACTCTAAAAGCTTATGTCAAGAATTTTGCATGACCCGAAGCTTGCATGGCTGAGGGATATTTGTCTAGTGAATGCATTGCGTTTTGTATGGAGTTCCTTCGAAAATCTGTTCCAGTCCAAGAAGCAATTAATAGAAATGAAGATATTGAGGCAACTCAGAATGTCCTTGAAGGAAGACCATTACAGAAAGCTACAGAAGTAACCCTCACAGATAAGGAGAGAGATACAGCTCATCGTTATATCCTCATGAATACAGCAGTCATGGATCCGTATACTGGGTAAGTAAAACAGCAGTTAGATATATAAAGTTGTTCTATTTTATACATCGTCTAACTTAAAGAAAGCAGGTTGCATTTGGAAGAACTGCAAGCTACTGATGAAAGATGCGCACAAAATGAAACTCTACTGTGGAAATATCACACAGAAAGGTTCCCCCAGTGGATAAAAGATAAGTTAATTGAGCTTATTATATGCTTTAATCTTTACATTTTTGTATGATTATTAACTCTACTACACGTTTCATGTTAATTGGATACCTAATAACTCGAAGGAACATTCGAAAAGGCTGAGATGGCTTGCTTTTGGACCAAGGAATATTGCTCACACATACAAGGGATACGTGGTGAATGGACATCGATACCATTCTGATGATGTAAAGCGCAATACACAGAATAGTGGGGTTGCATATGAAGCATTTTCAATGTGTCGAGCTAGCGCTAAAGATTCTAAGCAAATGGCGGACATGGTAGCTTACTATGGAGTGATAAAGGAGATCATATTGGTGGACTACCACATGTTCCAAGTTCCCCTGTTTAAGTGTAGTTGGGCTCACAAAGGGAAAGGAGTTAAAGAGGAAGAAGGGTTCACACTTGTCAATCTTCATATGAACCAGTCATCATTTGCAAACGATCCATACATTCTGCCATCGCAAGCTAAACAGGTCTTCTATTCTAGAGAAGATGAAAGCTCACCTTGGTATGTTGTTATGCGGGCACCACCAAGAGGATACCATGAGTTAGAGACAGACATTTTTTTTAATTTGGGAGAAAAGTAATGACTTTATTTGCACCTAAGAAAGTTACTAGAACTTTATTTGATCGAACTTGTAGAAAAGGAACAGCGATGATCCTAAGAAAGTTACTAGAACTAAGGTTTGGGTAGCAGGACATACGCATTCAGATGGGAGACCCGTGAATGAAACACAAGCTGAAACTATTGTAAGCATATTATGAATTCTTATTAGTTAAGGATCAAGACAATTTCGTAATGTCTTCGTTTTTTCTTTGCAGGAAAAGATCAAGACAATTGACAGTGAAATAGATTTTAACTCCTCGGATAACATTGGTGAAGATGTTGTGAGTCAAGTTCTCGGAAAAGAGAGACCAGGAAGAGTTAGGGGGATGGGCAGAGGAGCCACTATTACGAAGATGACTTACTTACAAGCTAGAGACAAACATGTCCAGAAGCTTGAAGCTTGATAATTAAGCGGAATTAATTACCAAACTTGAAAAGTTGCAAAATGTTGTTATTGACTTAGCTGGCGAAAAGGTAACTTTCTTATAAACTTGTCCAATTAATTGTACTTGGTGTTTCAATATGATGCTTACTTGTTTATTTGTTGTTTTAAGACACATAAAGATGATGTTTCTAGTTCTGAAAGAAGCGATGGTAGCAAGAGAGGAATAAGGTGCCAGATACTGGATTGGATTTCGACTGATGATGTGGTTGTAGGTGAAGGAGAATACTACTCAAGTGAATCCACATATAAGATTGGTCGAATTCCTCTGGGTCCTAATGCGGCAGCTGTAATTGTCAACTCTGTAGCAGTCGAAGATGCATGTGTCTGGAGACCAACTACAAGTATTGGAACACTTGCTGAAGTTGTAGGAGTTAAAATTGCATGGCCATCCGACAAGTTAATATTGGACGATGTTATTGACTTCTCAAAACATGCTAACACTGTCGGGTCAGAGGTAAACTGAAATTTCTTGTGTTATTTTCAAATTCACATTGAAAATCGATTACTAATATAGAATACATTTGGGATGATTATTAGACTATGGATGCATCAGTAGGAAGGGTACAAATATTTGATTACTGGAATGTAGAAGATGAGTTGATTGCTGAGGGTGTACTGGTGTCAACTGAACCTAACCAATTGGTGAACGATATTCCGCTTGGACCAAATGCTGCAGTTATAAAAGTTGAAGTAGTTGTTAAAGATTCTGCTTTCCTATGGAGACCAGCGCCTGGAATGTCAAACATGGGTGATGCACTACATCAGATCATTGCTTGGCCAATTGATAGGGCACGACTATCTGATACAACTGCTGAATCAACCAAGAAACCTAATGTGGTAAGCTTCAGATGCCAGTTAATTTGTCTTCGATATGTTGCAATTCTGTGATGTTATTGTGATTGTGTTGTGTTGGTCTTTTTTTTTGGTCTTTCAGAGTACTAGTAACAACACTGGTAGTAGCAACAAAGTTGGTAAACAGAAGTGTGCTCTGTTGGACTGTCATAACTCTGGACAGACAGTAGCTTGGGGTCGTGTGTTTTCAACAGATCCAGCAGACAAGGTTCATTTCATCCCTTTAGGTCCCAATGCTTCTAAGGTCTTGGTAGAGGTTTCCAAGATGGATGATGCACGAGTGTGGAGACCAAACTCTGAAATTGAAGTCATAGGTGATGCAGTAGGGAGCATAGTGGCGTGGCCAACTGATAAGATTGTTTTCATATGAGTGATGAGTTGTGAAATTGAGAACTTTCAATTGTCTTAGTACTTTGTCATAATTATGAGTTTCATGTAATGTTGAACTTAAAAATGAGTGTATCTTTATTATAATAAAATTTCTATTTCTAAATCCGGAATTTATGTTTCTAAAAATAGTTAAAAATATTTTTATATATAAAATATATATAATTATAAATACCGAAACGAAGCTACTTTAAAAGAGTATAGAAACAGTAGCACTTATATAACTGCTATGGTAATATTAACTATGGCTTTTTAAAACCGCTATTAAATAATATTTGATAGCGTTAATAAAGCGCTATTATATAATATATAATAGCATTAATAAACCGCTATTGTATATCGGAATATGATAGTAGCGCGAAAAAGCGCTATCTAAAGTCTTCGACCTATTGTAACGGGCGATAACATAGCGCTTGCAATAACGCTATGGTATCTATAGATAGCGGTTTTCAGCCGCTAAGAAAACCATTTTTTTTTTTGTAGTGAAGTTTTATATGATTTGAGAAACTTGAGCTGAATTATATGTTGTGAAGATATTTATGAATAATGACAAAAAACATTTATGTGAAGAATCGCACCAGAATCGGCCAGGTATAAGGTCGTCCTCGTGTTACTTGTCAATGGTGTTTATAAACTTTGTCTCAACGATGATAATACATATAACTAACTTCAAAATAACAGGTGTGTAACAATCAACGATTTGGTGAAGAAAGTGGAGAGACACTTGTCAAATTTCGTTTAAAGTTTTTAAGTTCAGATTTTATGTACGTATTTGTAATTGTATAGAACATTAGTACTTTCTAAAAGGATCTTGTTGGCAATCTAAAATTCAAAATATTGTATTAAGTAGTAAATTATCAAAGTGTATATTTGGACTTCATCAATTCTCTCTCTAGTCGAGACGATTTCCGGTGGCTTCGAGTTTCCTATTATAAATTTTTATTCTCTCCCTCGCCTTGAGTGGATCCATTTACCGGCTTGCAGCCACGGTATTTATTTTTGGAAAGGATATTCAAATCTTCCTTTTCTGAGCTGTTCTTGCCTTACTTGACCTCCAAGATACTCTCGTCTCTGTCACGCTTTCTTTTTTTTGGTCCGCAATTGATTCTTATTTCCATTTTCACATGATTTCATTGCGTATCTGTGTGGAATTCTGCGCGATCAAAGGGAAATTCTCCTTGACTCTCTCTGATTTGCTCCCAAAGACTCACGGTGCTAGACGGTTCACTTGTCGCTCCTTCCTGCTGCAGTCGTTAGCTATGGAGGATTCTTTACAACTTAGCTTGCAATCAATGAAACTTGTGGATGACGAAGAACCTCTTACACTTCCTGACAGCCTGAGATTCAGGGTTTTCGATGAGAACTCGACGAGTCTGTTGGGTAGGCTACTGAACCCGGATTGTCAACCAATGGCTAAGATGATTGATTATATGCCGACCGCTTGGCGTGTGTATGGTAGAGTCAGAGGCATAGCGTTGTCTCGTGATAGGTTTCAATTCATCTTTCAACGAGAGGAAGATCTTCAAACAGTCTTAAAGGATAGACCCTGGTCCTATAATCACTGGGCGTTGGCTCTGGAGCGATGGACTGAAGACCCACCGATCGACTTCTTACGCTATATGAAGGTATGGATCCGTATCAGGCACATACCGATGAAGTTCTTTACAACCGATACCATGTTCAGGCTTGCTTCTGAAGTGGGTAAAGTTGAGGAGATAGCTTATGATCCTAAAGTTTCACATACTAAGGATTACATCAGAGCTTTGATTACCTTTGACACTGAGAAGCCAGCCAAAGCCTCTCGGAAGTTGATGGTGAAGAATGATGGAACAATGGTGACTATTGAATTCGAATATGAACGAATCCACAAGCGTTGTTTTCAATGCCTTTGTATTACGCATGAAAAGGTCAGATTCCCTTTGTTGAGAAGAGGTGCAATGAGGCAAGATCCAAACACTGCTGCTCCTGAGAGTAGAGTGCAGGATATTGAGGAAAGGGATGAAAGTAGTCACAGAAACCCTCATAATAAAGGTCCCCCAGGGTTCCCTCCTATGTTTCCTGAGCTTCCTCCTCACGAACAGAAAGCTGCTATGCTTTATATCTCCCATGCTGATGCTACAGAGAGACAAGCGAGAATCATGAGAGTGCGCCAGGCTATCTCAGACCAAGGGCAAACCCATGTTGCTACGCTAACGAAGTTTACTGCGAACCTAGATAAGGGCAAGGGCCATGTTTACTCGTACCCGGAGGTTACTCAATCTGCGCAGATAATCAAGCAGACCATACCTGCTCTGTCTCTGCCTATAATCCGTGATGATGTATCTGATTCTGCTTTCTCAGGAGTCGTCGGCTCTCAGGGGCTATCTGTCACTACGGGCTTTCAGATTGGTCTGTCTTCTAAGACGCCATCTTCCGGTGATAGTAATGCTCCTAAGCAGCAGAGACGAAGACCTCCTTCATGGAAACGTAAAGCTCAGGCTGGTAAAGGAGCTTCTCCTAGTAACCGAATCTCTAAGTCTACAGCGCCACCATTGGAAAGTAGTGGCAAACGTAAGACTGATGCGATTTCTATGTCTCCCTCCAAGAAACTCTCTACCCCAACAACTAATACGGTGGCTTCCAGTTTGAAGCCGCTGCCTCCCCAATGAGTATTTGGTGCTGGAACTGTCAAGGTGCTGGAAGCACTGAGACAGTTCAAACTATCCAGGAAGTGCGCCGTAAGTACTTTCCGGATATTATGTTCTTGATGGAAACAAAGCAACAGTTTGGATACATTTCTTGGTTACAGAAAACTCTTGGTTATGATAAATTTTTTACAGTTGAGCCTCTTGGTCTAAGTGGAGGCTTGGCTGTTCTCTGGAAGGATAGTTTTGAAGTGGAGATTCTTTCAGGGGACAAAAGGATAATTGATATGAAGGTTCGTTGTCGTTCGGTGACTTTTTATCTCTCTTGTGTCTATGGCGACCCAGTGAGAGCAAGGAGACAGGAGGTTTGGGATAAGTTAATGGATATTGGGTTAAGTAGAGATGAAGCTTGGTTGGTTGCTGGTGATTTTAATGAGCTGATGTCTAATGATGATAAGCTGGGAGGAGCAGTCAGAGATGATTCAACCTTTTGGGGATTCAGAGACATGGCTCGCTGCTGTAAAATCAGAGAACTCAGGAGCTCTGGTAATGTTCTGTCTTGGACTGGATGGCGCGATGGTGTTTGGGTTCAGTGCCGTCTAGACAGATGCTTTAGTAATGATGAGTGGTTCAACTTGTTCCCTAGATCAAGTGTGGAGTATGGGGGCATGTGGGGTTCTGATCATAGACATCTATTAATTGGTTTTGTCTTGGAGCAGAGAGAGCTCCATCGAGGGAGATTCTACATGGATAATAGGATGTTTGCTAAGGAAGGTTTCGAAGAAGCAATCGTACATGGTTGGGGTGATCAGAACGAAGATGCATGTCTTATGGACCGCATTGCACGGTGTCGTAGGGAGATTTCTAAGTGGAAGAAGTCAACTGATCTTAACTCTCATGAGAGAATCACTCGGTTAAAAACTGCCTATGAATTGGAAATCAGTAAACTTCATCCTTCCCGCGTGCTTATGAAAAGTCTCAAGATGCAATTATCTGAGGCTTATCTTGAGGAGGAACGCTTTTGGAGGCAAAAATGCAGAGAAGAGTGGCTAAGGGAGGGCGATAGAAACACTAAATACTTTCACAATGTAGTGAAGGGTCGCAAAGTCAAAAATAGAATTCTGATGCTCTTAGATGAATGGGGAGATGAACATTTCTCAGAAGGTGCAAAGGGCCACATTGCAGTTGAGTACTTTCGGGAACTCTTCATGAGCTCAAACCCCTACGATCTTGACATTCTGTTTCTCAACTTCCCCGGCCGGATCACTGAAGCAATGAATGTTGATCTGACTGCTCCAGTGTCGTTGGAAGAAATTAGAAAAGCGGCGATGAGTGTCAATGGAGGCAGTGCTCCTGGTGAAGATGGTCTGACAGGATCCTTCTATCATAAGTATTGGCATGTTGTCGGGCCTGCGATTTCGAAGGAAGTTCAGGGATTTTTTAGATTAATCTGGTTAAATCGTCCATTATTTTTGGCGCTAAGGTTTCAGCAGACGCTAAGAGAGCAGTAAAAGAGACATTAGGCATTGATAAAGAAGGAGGTGATGGTACATACCTTGGTCTTCCAGAGTGTTTCAGTGGGTCTAAGAGACAACTACTCAGCTTCCTTAGAAGGAAACTTCAAGGTCGCCTCAACGGCTGGTTTGCGAAATCACTATCTCAAGGGGGAAAGGAAATTTTGATCAAGTCAATTTGCTTAGCGCTTCCTATTTACGCTATGTCTTGTTTTAGGCTCCCAAAGGATACTTGTGCTCGGCTTAGGAGTGCCTTGACAGAGTTTTGGTGGAGTAACGGTAACAATAGGAAGAAGATTGCTTGGGTTGCTTGGCAAAAATTGTGTAAGTCTAAAGATCAAGGTGGCTTGGGTTTTAAGGATCTGGAAAAATTTAACCAAGCATTGCTAGCTAAGCAAGCGGCGAGGGTTTTGAATAATCCAGACTCTCTAATGGCTCAGGTCCTGAAGCATCGCTATTTCAAGAACAGCTCCTTCCTAGATAGCGGAGTGGGCTCCAGACCTTCCTTCGCTTGGCGGAGTATTATCCATGGGCGGGAGCTTCTACAACAGGGTTTGTTGAAGAAGATTGGCTCTGGTTCGGATACAGTAGTGTGGTGGGATCGTTGGATTCTTGACTCTATCCCTCGTGTACCTGACTATAGACAAGGGTCTGTTGTTGATCTAACTCTGAGAGTGGAGGATCTCTTGATTCCTGGTACTGGAGTGTGGAACCAGGAGCTAGTATTTCGTACTTTCACTCGGAAGGATGCAGAGATTATAATGAAAATCAAACCTGAGATCTCCCATACGAATAGTGTGGTATGGGGATTATCTAGAAATGGATCTTACACGTCGAAGAGTGGGTATGCTTTGCTTGAGATTATTGAGGAGATTAATACCTCACAGGTGGAGATCATTCCTCCAGTAGAAAAGAAGCTCTGGTCTACCTTGTGGAAAACGAAAACAACTCCAAAATTGCGCCATTTCCTTTGGCGCATTCTCTCTGGTGCCTTGGCGGTAAAGGAAAGATTGAGATCGAGAGGCATTCAACTTAATATTACATGTTCATCTTGTAATAATGGAGTTGAGGATATTGGCCATGTTCTCTTTCATTGTCCATTTGCTCAGGAAGTATGGGCTCTCTCGTCAATTCCTATGCCTCCATCAGGGGCGTGGTCTCGCTCTATCTTCTTAAACCTTCATCACCTGATTAATTGTGGGAAGCGAAAGTCTCAGGCTCCGGAAACCGGGCAGGTATTTCCTTGGATCCTATGGCACATATGGAAGGCAAGGAATGCATTCTGTTTTGAGCACACACGCTTGTACCCTGCTGTTGTCTTGGATAAGGCATTGGTGGAAGCAGAAGTATGGAGAGAATTGCAGGTTCCTACTCTTCAGCGAACTTCTCAGGTGGTAGTAGCTCAGGAAATTCGGAATGGAATTGGAAAAAGCCTCCTACTGACTGGGTTAAATGTAACTTTGCTTCCTCTTGGGTAAACTCTACAAGTGTTTGCAGTGGAGCTTGGATAGTAAGGGATGGCTATGGCAAAGCCATTTTCCACAGCAGACGATCCTTTCCTTGCTTACCTAACCCATTGGAGGCTGATCTTTGCTCTCTATTATGGACTTTGGAAGACATGGCTAATCTGCGAGTTGATAAAGTTATCTTCGAATCTTCTTCGCCTTACCTAAGAGAGGCTTTCCGTCTTAACTCGTATCCTGGTACAAACCCCATGGTGTCTAGGATCACTCAGCTCTTCCATGGCTTCTCTGAGTTGTGTACAGAACTTGTGTTTGATGAGAGTAATAAGGTGGCCTCCTTTATTTCGAATAGTGTGACAAGGGATCAACTGCTGCAGTCTTATATTGGTTCTGGTGGCCCCTCTTGGCTTCAGACATTGATCTCGCAGGAGTCGGGGTTTGATTCCTCTTAGTTTCTTGTGCTCTCTCCTTCTATGTTGAGGTGTTGCTGTAATACTACCTATTGGTAGGTGCTTTCCCTTTATTTGGCTTTTTGGGATTTCATTTTGTCCCCTAGTTCATACTCTACGTATTTTTGTTGAGGCTTTGTCCTTGATTGTGTTTTAAACCCTCAAATATGAATGAAACTTTCAGTGTTAAAAAAAAAGGATCTTGTTGTACAAACAATGGAAACACCTTAAATGCAATATATACATTTGAAGCTTACAAATAATTAGCTGATAACATGAGTAATGATTATTATAATAACCTTCCCAAGAAAATTAAAAGAAAAGATACTAATACGTATAATAATGCATGCTAAGAGAGGTATGTGAGGAGGAAACGTGTGAATTTAGAAGTTTCTAAACATAGTAACTTGATAAAAAATTAAAATTAGTATCAATTTTCTGTTTGACTCTTCTCTTCTCAGTGCACTCTCCACTTGCTGTATTCCTCACCGCCCACTTCTTCTTTCTCCACACATGGTCTATCTTTCTCTCGTAAAATTTATTAATTTTTGGATAATTAATAGGAAGATCACATCTAAACATGTCACTATATTATGAACTCTTTTTGCAGACCATATTTAAATGATTATGGGTAAGTCTATGATCATCTCCCATTACTAGTATATAGTCAAAAGCAAGGAGGAAACTTCGTTCTTCCACTAATGAATCAATTGCGACTTTGAAAATAACGCAGCCTCGAGGAAATGCATTGAAATTGACCAAATTCAATCAATTGTGGGCACGAGATTGCTCTATGCCACATCTTCGGTTTATGACAATGACTTTGGCAATTTCTCACGTCTAATGTATTTCAACTTTTCAGAATAACAGACCCGACTATGTTGGAAGTAAACCGTTGCTTAGGACTTAATATGCATATATCATAAGAAGCAAATCTTTAAAGATTAAGTTACTCTTCATCTATGTGTGTGGGGACTTTGTTGTCGATCTGATACTGATGGTGATGTTCAGGGCTTATTATAGGCAGTGATCTTGAAGTCAACCAACACAAGATGCAGACCAAACTATAGAATCTCTCAGAGATAACCGTAGTGAAGATTCAGGTTTCTTTGGAGCCATCTGATTACTTAATTTGCTACAACTCTAGCATCTCATGTCTAAGAAGTTTTAAACATCTCTTTACATTTTTTTTAAAACAAAGTCACATTATTTTTAAAAATGTTTTTTATTCAAACAAATTTTAACATTTATTCAAACAAAAAAAAGATAATCGGAAGGGCAATTCTCCTAAATAGATCATTTTCAAGTTTTGATCACAAAAATAGACCACAAGGAAGAAAATAACCAAAATGTTTCATTTAATAGGTAAAATGATCATAATATCCTAGATATATAAAAAATTTAAAAAAAAAATTTAAAAATTAAAAAATAGTTTTTTTTTATAGTTTTAGATTATATGTTTTCAAATTCGAATTTGTTTATAAATTTTTTTTTGTAAATTTTTTTATTTTTTTTTC
Source organism: Brassica oleracea var. oleracea (assembly GCF_000695525.1). Lineage (NCBI taxonomy): Eukaryota > Viridiplantae > Streptophyta > Magnoliopsida > Brassicales > Brassicaceae > Brassica > Brassica oleracea. The sequence goes on from NC_027754.1 coordinate 22,536,155, forward strand.
GAAAAATTTCTTTTTGTAATTCGAAAATACTTTTTGAAACTATTTTTAAAATTTTTTATTTTCAAATTTTTAATATTTATTTTTTATTTTATAAAATTTTAAATCTCAATCTCAAATCTCCACCCCTTAACTCTAAACACTAAGGTTTGGATTAGTTAACTCTAGAGGTATAAGTGTATATTTACCTCTTTAATGAAACATTTTGGTCACTTTGATCCTTATAGTCTATATTTGTGACACAAACTTTTTTAGTGCTATCCTAAGGTATTTCCCTAATCGGAATTATGAAGGATCCAATTGGTAAGGACTTTCGCTTTAGATTGTTAGCTGTAGAGATTTTTGGCTGTTAAAATTATTTGTATTATTTTAAATATTGAAAAATAAATAATCAAAATCATAAAATAGAAAATAATATTTTAAAATTTTCATTATAAATATAAAATTTTGTAAATAATAAAGAAAAAATATATATGGAACCAAAAGTTATTCAATAAGGATCTCAAAATAACAAAAAAATAGCAATGATCAATTTATCAAATAAAACCTTTATATATAAAGAAGTGTTTACTTCTTTCCTGTGCTGGTACGCCATCAAATCGAAATATCCCATTCTGACACGTGTTCCTCCCCTAAATACACAGCGTTTCATTAAGTCGTGTATTCTGGTGAGCTTGGCTTATTTCGTTACACATACATTTTGAAGTGTTTTTGGGCTAAGAAATCAGACACTATAGCCCAATAGAGCGAACCCTAATTGTGTTGACCCGAAGAAATGAACTTTAGGATTCGTCTCTCTTCTTTGTTCTGCGACGACCTATGATCTTCATCACTATCTCTGAAGCGGTCCGAGTTATGATTTCTTCGTGTTTAATTCTATTAATTCAATCAACCACAATGAGGTCTTCAGTGCGGAGTTTACATCGGTAACTCAGTGTATTTGCAAGTATAAATAGGTCAGTATTCCTCTTCTCCAAATCACATTTTCTTTTAAATTTCTTTTAGTGTATTTATTCTCTGCGATATGGCTAACTCGAGAGTGTTTTTCTCCGATCTGAAGTCTGGCAGGTGTTCCTCCGTTGTCGAGGTTAGGTTGATGCGGTTCTTGGAGGTTAGAAATGCCAGGCGTGGTGGAGAACTCATGTGGGTTAATGCCCATGGTGGATGTGAATGTAAGTTAATAAATTTATAATAAAATTAATATAAAGTAGAAAAAGTATTTTAGCTATCGTGGAGAGAAAGAAAAATCTATTTCTATTTGTAAAGCCACGTGAATGAGGTCGTAGGCATTTCATTGAAAAAGAAGAGAGAGAAATAGAAAATGGTTTTGAGAACTTTCGAACCATTAACATTAGAAAAAAAAATGATTGGTAAAAAATAGAATTTAGAGACTGTTTAATTTCACAAGTCCTATTAGCCCTAACCCCAATCGGAGCCGAAATATGCTATGTTTATCATCTCTATTAGGTGTCAAAGAAAATATTCAGATTGTTCGGTTTGTTTTTCTTCTGATTGGTTTGTTTGGTATGTATGTTGGGCATATATAGTTTTTTTCTTAAACTAGACATATGTATATAGTTAATACTTATTATATCGTTTTTAAAAGAAAAACTTATTAGAAAGTTTGTTCTAAACCTTCTACACAAGCCTAGCCAACGTTGTGCATAGTTTTTAACATCATACTCAACAAGAAATCAAAAGCAAGAAAATTAATACATAATAAACCTTCTTTATTTTTTACTTTCACGTATTTTTGATTGTTTGAACGATACTTTCTCGGAAAGAAATAAAAAAATCGAATGCACAATATATTCACAAGCGTAGTCGTTTTTATTAAGATTCAACATCTGGTTTGGTCTCACAAAACACATATGACATCGAAATAAACGGAACCCAAACCGAGAAAAGAAAAACTGAACACCTGATTGGCAGTGAAAAGAAGATAATACATTCTATTATTTGACTCACATATCAGACTAGTATTGCTTTGTTTGAAACAAGTAGATTAATTTACATTTGTTAATTCTCCAGGTCAATTGGGTTGGCATGGTTTGGCAAGTGGGTTTGTTCTTGCACGTAGCTTAAGAGTGAAGACGTATGTTTCAGTTTTGAATATCATTTGTTAATTCTTCAGGTCAATTGTTTTGCTTTCTTAATGACATAGTGTTGATGCTTTTCATATTTGGACATAAATCACTAGACAAGAAGAATGGCTAATGATGTAAGTTTTTAATGGAGTTCTAGTTTCTCAGATGTTTTGTGATTGTTTTTTCTGTTAGTTTAGTTTGTTTGTCTATTGATAAGAATTGTTATTTAGAGCTGGACCGACGAAGAATGTCGGTATTTTCTTACTCTTTATGCCGATGAAAAAAAGAAAAGGAACATAACAAAGAGTGGCATAAATCAAGTTGGAAGAGAGTTCATCCCTAAGAACTTTGAAGAGAAATTTAGTAAGAGATGGTTATGGGACATGTTTAAGAACAAGATTGATCTTTGTCGAAAAGCATACGTCAAATTTAAAAAGCTGACTCACAACAAAACCGGGCTTGTCTATGATGTTATGGGAAGGTTGGAGATGCCAGATGTTTGGTGGGATCAACGCATAGCGGTAACTAACTTTCCTTTTGATTTTGTGGAACGTGAGCATGCATCGTTCTCTTAGTCTTATTGCTTTAATAATGTGAGTATATTAGCTTGAAAATGTCTTGAGAATGTAGTACATGAGCATGCATTGTTCTCTTAGTCGTATTGCTTTATTAATAGCGTTATGATATTCTTCGCATGAATCAGAAAACATTTCAAGATTTGTGTAAGATGTTAGTGAGGAGGTATGAGTTACAAGAGACGAATAATGTCTACATTAAAAAAGGGGTTGAAATATTTCTTGAAGTTGTTGCCGGTCAAGATAAGACTATGCGGATTATAGCAGAAAGATATCAACGTTCGTTTGATACTGTCAAAAGGAAACTTGATGAGGTTTTGAGTGTTCTCCTGAAATTTGATTCAAATACACTAAAACCAGAAGATGGTGAGTTCGCAAGAGTATGTCCTGCTTTAAGAAATGATGATCGATATAGGTCATTTTTCCAGATTGTATTCGAGCATTGGATGAAACTCATATCTCAGTTCACCCTCCTAAGCGAAATGCAGAAGCATACATAGATAGAAAGCAGGAGCCGACTATGAATGTCCTTGCTATATGTAACTTTGATATGAAGTTCATATATGCTTACGTGGGTGTACCGGGTAGAGAACATGACACAAATGTGTTGACTTATTGTGCGAGGAATGAGCTTTTTTTTCACATCCGCCAAATGGAAAATATTATTTGGTTGATATTGGATATCCCACAAGAACATGGTATCTTGGTCCGTATCGTAGAGTTCGGTATCATCTTGATCAATTCAACAAAGAGGACCGCCAACAAACACTTGAGAGGTGTTTAACCGGATGAAGTTGTGTAGTGATTGAGCGGACATTTGGAGTGTTGAAAGCAAAATGGAGTATTCTTGAACGTAGGCATCCAAAGTATGGTTTGACCAAATGGATAAAGCTAGTAACATCAACGATGACACTACACAACTTCAGAAGAAGATGATGGTGATGGACATGGTGGACATATTCTATATGAGCCGACTAGTGATAGAGCTATGGATAGTGTATGTGATCATATTACTAGTGAATTGAGTAAAGGATATCAATTACCTTACTAGTTTATTTGATTTAGTTTTCTACTGATTTTTATTTTTAGTTTATAACAATTGACTTTTAGTTTTTAAACATTGATTTTATGTTTGTTGACAAAAAAAAAAAAAAATTATGTTATGTTTATTGATATAGTTTTATTAAAGATGTATAAATTAAAAATTAAAATTGAGCAACTAAAAATGAATTTCCAAAAAGATTTAAATAAATGATTAAATTGTAAATATTTGGTCGCAAGCGACAATGAAACGAACAACGTAGCGAGATGCGATCAACCACACGACATGAAAACGAATAACTCAGTGAGCGAAAACTGCTGCGATCAAACGCACGACCTTCAAACGAACAACTATCAGCGACATCAAGTCGCAGCCGCTGTGTCGCTGACGCTGGCGATCACCAAACCAACAGGGCAGTAGTCATTTTATTAGATTCAACGTAGCCGTTTTTTTATCTCACAAAACACACATGACATGGTAAAAGGAATAAGAAAAATCATTCTCGTCTCTTTTGATTAAACAAACTATCAAACTCGCCTTTTATTAAAGCGATTATCTTGCCAACTAAACTAGTTTCCTTTTTCTCTACTACGTGCGAAACAAATTTCTTTATTGAATCACGTCTATATAAACAGATATGCACTTCAACACATGACATCACAGAGAAATAATCACATAAAAGAACTAAATTAGCTCGATCATGGATATCTTACCTTTTCGTCCCGTCGAGTAAATTCTCTTAAAAATGGATCTTAAGTCTCTGGAGATGAGCAATGCATGGGTGGAAACTTCAAGCATATGTCTGGAGATTATGATTTCATGTAACAATACTTATTACGGCTCGTCCGATCCAATTTGTTTCATATCTCCACCTTTGGCTCCAATTTCCTCTTCAGTTCAACGCGAAACAAAGATCCCTTAAAGCATATCTCGTAGATTCAGAGCTCATGTTCCGTCCTTCCCCTACTCTTTGTTAGTGGTCTTTTACATCGACAACCTGTTTCGAATCATGTTTCACTCTGAATTAATACTTGTGCCTGAAATAGGAGATACATAATCTAAATCTGAATGGGTTAAAACGTATTACACTGCCTTGGAAGTCGATGGAACCATGCAGAGGAACGTAATAAGCCTAATGAAAACCAAGGGCTTGAATCCCGACGAAAGCATGTATCCGTTCGAGATTAACGTTGAATTACCGAAAACCATCCTAACTTGCCGGTGAAGTTATCTCAATACTAAACCTCCAGTTTGCATAGACAGAGCTCTTTGCTGGTTGAAAAATGACGAAAGCATCAGAAACTTTTCATAATGGCCTCTGAGTATTTCACCATAGAAGTCAAATTATCTATAGGAATAGACCCAAATATGTTGCACAGTATCTCACATTTTTTGTTGGCTCGTGAGATAAGAACTTAACTAGTGTACGCACAGTATCCCCTTCAGCTAGTATCTCCTGCAAGATTAATGACACTTTTTCATTAGCACTCGCTTGAGTAGGCATGGAAGCATTTATTCGGAACCGAAAAAATTTCATCACATACACAAAAAATGTTAAGAAAAATAGATTAATTGAGACAAAAACAAATCCAACATTGATAAGAGTTTTTCCTCAGAGGTTGAGAGGTAGAGCATACAAAATCTGACAGTGAAGACGTTGTGGAGGAGGATCCAGTGTCATGATAGGTTCGGACCACAAAATGTTTCCTCTAATTTGGTATGTCTCCTTGTGTCTCTTCAAAGAGACCTCGCACACCAAATCTCTAACTTACGAGGAGCAAGCACGTCCCAAAAGATCAACATGTTGGGAACTCAGTTTGTGACCGGGAAGTTCTTCATCGAGTTCTGTTATCTCAAATCCTGCTGCTAGCATCAGCGGTTTGTTTGACTCCCAGATATCCCCCAACCGTCCACCATAGATGACGAGCTTGGAGGCAAACTGAGATAACAGAACTCGATGAAGAACTTCCCGGTCACAAACTGAGCAACTCTGGTCCCAACATATTGATCTTTTGGGACGTGCTTGCTCCTCGTAAGTTAGAGATTTGGTGATCGGGAAGTTCTTTCTTCATCGAGTTCTGTTGGGAAAAGATCAATCTAGAAATATATATTTATTTTCTAAATTTGTTTTTCCGGTTATCATCTAAGTGTATATGAATCATGTTTAATATTTAGTCACAGCATTGTTTAATAGGCTCAAATTTAAAACATGTCAAGATAATTTTCAAATATAACTCTATTTTAATAGAGTAGATATAATAAATATTTGAAAGATATAACTATTTCAAATATTCAATTCGATGTTTATGTTGATATGATATATAAAATACTAAGTATTAAAATTTAAATAAATATCTTAAATACTCAGTTAGTTATAAATAAATACTTCATAAATTTGCTCGTTTAAATAACAAGTATACTCTATCTTTACGTAATACATATTTTTTCAAACGATATTTGTTTTTATGCTTAATTTAATATTTTATTATTTTATCAATTTGATGTGTGTTAGATTAGTTTTTATTCAATTTAAATGTTTTTCTTTATGTTTTGCTTTCTAATTTTGTTTTTTACTTCAGATATATCCGAACCGAACCAATATAACTTGAATCCGAACGATATATACTTTATGGGTTTTAGGATGTATTACAAATTAGAACTGAACCCGACCCGTACTTATAAAATATTAGAATGAGACCAAGGAGGGTGACCCGAAAATCCGAAAATCCGAAATACCTAATCCGAACCTGAACGGATACCCAAAACCCCATGCCTAGTGCCACCAATCAAAGAATCATCAAATATCTTTTTACTTCTAATGCTTTTATATGCAAATTTGATTTTGTATTATAAAAACATCACTAGATTTCGATCCGCGCTTAGAAAGCGCATGTTTATTTTTGAAACTAAATAAATTCTTCTTATATAATTTCTATATAAGATAAGGTATAGGTTTGAGTACATTTACCTAGATGCACTAAACCGTACCAAACTGGAAAACCAAAATTAAGCTGAATTTCATAAATAACTGAGTATATCATATATATATATATATATCTTTGGAACCAAAAAATACAAGCCGAACTGGGAACCAAATGAGTACTTAAATTTTTAAAATACAAACTATATACCTACAAATATTAATTATATTTAATTTCTAAATAACCAAATATCCTAAAAATACTACTTATAAACCAAATTATGCAAAAAAAAAAAAAAAAACTACTCGAATATTTTTATTCAAATAATTAATAGTTAATTATTTATCCTATATTTTTTTCCAAACAACCTAAACTACCCGATTAGCGTAAGATATTTTACATTTGTGAAAAATTAAATTAAACATATCATATTTATTGTTAGGATTTGAAAAGTAAATAAACATTTTCTATTTAAACCAGTTTTTTTTTTACTAATTCCATTTACTAACATTAAGAAATGTAAAACCGAAGACGTGAGGTGTATATTGTTTAATATATATTGAGTTGATGCAAGAATTGGTAATATGAACTTGATCAATACTTTTTTTTAACTTGATCAATACTTAAAAAATATGAATGATATAGTATATACTTTATCAGACTCCATCCTGGTTTAATAATATGAATCTAATTTTGGAATATAAACCGGTAATCGAATGGTTATAGCAAATTAATAATAACCCGTTCCTTTTCATATGTTTATATTTCATTTATTTCATAATTGAGTAAAAGCTACGGTGGGGTAAGCCTGAGACTTTTATCCGAGATCCGGATTCGATCCGAGATTCGATCCGAGATTCGATCCGGATCCGATCAGAAAATCCGGATATCCGAAGGGGTCGAATCTGGATCCGGATAGTAAAATGTTGGATCCGTCAAACTGGATCCGGATCCGGATATCTTAATATTTAAGTTTGAATATCCGGATCCGTAAGTTTTATTAATAAATATTTCAAATATAGTAATATCTATATATAAAAATTAATTTTATTTAATATATTTTCATTTTTATAATAGTATATATAAATTTTGTAATATTATACATAGAAATAATTAAAGACATTATATATATTTTTATTTTTAAATTATTGTTAATATTTTTTATATATATTAATATTATTTTTTGTTTATTTAAGGATCCAAATCTGGATCCGGATATCCGCCGGATATTACAATTTTTAGAACGATATCCGACACCCGGATATCCGAGAACCCCGGATCAGGATAAGGATAGTAAAATTATGGATCCACCGGATAAAGATCCGAATCGGTGGGGTGTCGTATATTTGAGAATGTCAATATAAGACTTAGGGGGTTATTGGAAGATGAATTTGTGTAGAATTTGTGAATTTTGAGAATTGATAGATTTAAAAAAATTATGTAGATTGTGAAAATTTATATACATTGACTTATGAAATTTGATCATAACTTTTTTAGATTGATATAGATTTTCATGAATTTGTATTACCTCTTTTCTATCATTTTTTTTGTAAAATAAATATAGAATACATTTATTTTCTAAATCATATAGCATGATTATTTATTTTTTTCTTTCAAATTAAAAAGAAAGTAATACTGATACATACAAAATTGAAAAATTTTCTTAAAAGATTTTGCCATTTTAGAAGATTTTGTCACAAAAAGAGCATTAAAAAAAATGACCAAAAGAAGTTTCATTAAAAATGTAAAAGGCTATTTTACCCCTTACGGTAAAAAAATAAAATAAAAATAAAAGTTGTTTTTATATTTTTTTTTTTTCAAATTCGAACATTTTTATAATTTTTCTATTTAAAAAAAAAATATTTTTTTTCAAATTTTCGTTTTGAAATTCGAAAATGTTTTTTGAAACTATTTAAAAAATATTTTAAAATTATTAAGATTTGTAAATCTAATTATTATTATTTATATTAAAAATATAATATTTTTAAAAATAATTATATATTCAAAAATGTAAAAATATATAAATGTAATGAATTATAGTTTTGAACATATAATTTGGATTTAAGGTGCAATAGATATTTGGTAAGAATAATTATTTTGTTTTCTAGTATTTTTATGACAAGGATTTTGAAAATCACATGAATACATATGATATTTTGAATGTTGAGTCTTATGAGTAAAAATGAATAGAATTCATCTCCCAAAAATGAATAGAATTCATCTCCCAATAACACTAGATTTAGTTAGAATTAGAGAATTAATAATAACTAAACTTTTTGAATAACAAGAGATTTGAATGGATTTTGAAAATTTTTAAACCAATAATAACGGATTCTACTGTGATTTTTGAAATCTAAGAACCAATAACAATGGATTCTTAAAATTCAAAAATTCTGCACAAATTCATCTTCCAATAACCTCCCTACATTTATTGTCGGCCATTAGGTATGCTTGGATATAGGCAATTATTGTGATCCATGATATTAGGGATTTTCATTTTTTTTTTGTAGGATGAAGGGGAAAAGGTCCCCTACTTTTATTAATGAATCAAATACAAACTACAGGCAAATCTGCCGAGATCTCGCAACCTCGTTCAAATCCTCCAACACAATAGGAGCAACATGCTCTAGAACGACTCAAAGTAATGTAAACCAAACCGTAAAGAAAACACATAGTTAGCTAATCCATCTGCTAGACGATTACCCTCCCTATACACAAGAGAAATATTGACTATCCAGTCTCTTGATACAAAGCCATAGCATAAACGTAGTAGGAATGACAGAGGATGAGAATCATGATTCCCTATCTTATGAAAACCCACCACACTCTTAGAGTCTACCTCCACCTCCAACTTTCGAATACCCTTGTCCCATGCTATGCACAGACCATAGTATACACCCCACAACTCTGTCAATGGAGCGAACAAATACCAATATTTAGTGCAAAGCCCCCTATCCATCGTTCATCTTCATCCCGTAGAGCTCCACATGCCGTAGCTAGACCAGGGTTACCTCTAGAAGCTCCATATGTGTTCAGGTTGACCCACCCGTTCTCCGGTCTATCCCATGCGATTTGCCTCTCAACATGTACACCAATGGCCGACTGCTCTCTAACTTTCTTGTTCGCTTGTATCACTTCCTGAGCCTTATCTTTCACAAACCTCACCTTATCTCGGCACTTCCCTATTTCCCCAAAGACATAACCGCACCACCATTTCCAGCACCACCACACTGTCAACACAAATATCGGTCACCGTTAGCGGACTTGTCATTTGCGAGGTTCTCATATAACCATTCAAATAAAGTTTGGTTGAAAAATTATGTTGTCTACTTGGGATCACAAGTTTCTTCCATAATCCTACAGCCGCCGGGCAATCACGAAGGACATGAAGGATGGTTTCATCACCAGATTTTCATAGCGGACATATTCCATTCTCGCTTATGTGTCGTCGTTTACGCTCCATATTCGTCATGATAACTTGATGGGTTACTAACCATAGGAAAACTCTGACCCTTTCTGGTGCCATAACACGCCACACTCGACTATATAGATCCTCCATATTTAGTCTTGGAACTACGTCTTTGGTTAAGAATGCGTACGCAGATTTTACCGAGAAGAGTCCATCTTTAGCTTCTCCCCATGACATTCTATCGCGAGCTCCAGTCACATCATCAATCACCAGGGAAGCTAACCGAAGCCTATTCTGCAACGATGTATATGGCTCAATCTGTTGAAATATCCACCCAATACCATGTTGCCATAGATCTCGAGTTTTTGCTTCCGCTATCTCCTCCGGTATATCTACCAAGCTTAAGGCATCCAATGGTTCATTCAGCAACCATTTATCTCTCCAGAACCGAACTCGTCGACCATCTCCCAGTATCCAACTCACTCCTGGAGCCACAACTTCTCGAATTCCCATCACCAAGCTTCTCCAAGTTGGCGACCACCTTCCCTGAGATACCAACCAGGAAGCGTCATCTAGCTCTCCCACTCATATTAGGGATTTTCATTAGCTTTTCACGATAACACAAAAGATAAATCAACATAGTTAGAATAAACAAAAGAAATATAAGGTAATACCAAAAAATAGTTAAGTCTAATGAAAAAGTGCAACAACCTTGTTTAAGTAGATTTTTTGAGAATCTTTATTTTTAATAGTATAGATTTTTCTTTTTTTCCTAATAATGGAACGTTATAATCGTCTCCTTGATCTGGTGACAACACCATCACTGTCTCAAAAGCAAATAATTATTGCTTATATACAGGGTTTAATCTGATTACCTAAAACTCTGGTGTGAAAATGTAAGAACAGAGGTTTCCCAGGGGATATTCACTTGTAATTATTGTATATCAGCTTTGAACTGTTACAAAGTCATCAACTACTATCCAGACAGAATCCAAACTCTACTTTCTAGATTTTTTAAACACAGTCTAAAGACAAGCCTAGAATAATTAACTTCATACATAATTAACTTCATACATATCGTCTCGTGATCCATTGTTCTTTCTACACTATATATGCCTTTGTAATATGAGACCGATCAAATGATTTCAGTTTCGAAACGTAACACGATCAAACAAAATCAAATAGCTTACAGCACACGCAACCAAGAATCGGAAAATTTACAATATATAAAACTGGATGCTATTAACAAATAAACCCCTCAAAAAACCCCAATAAAAAGTTTATAAAATCACTAAAAACTCACTTGGAAAGAAATCAAGAGAGATCATCTCATCTCCCCCGCTACTACCCCATGTTTGGTAATATAGCTGAGAAGTTTGGGATCTTATCAATATGTTTCAACGCGTTCTCAGCGATCTGCCTCGTTCTGAAATCACCGTTTTGAAAAGCGTCCACAAGCGCAGCGCTCACGTTCGGTTCTTTCGCCACCTCAATCGCTATGAACTCAATCCTCAAGATCCTCTCCACCACCCAAACCGCTCTCCTCGTAAGCCTCTCCGTTCGCGTCTCCGTCAAAACGTTTAGTATATGTCTTATCCCATCCGCTTCATCGAGTATCTGAACCCCTTTCTCCACTTCTAACCCGTCTTCTAACAAGCTCGAAAGAGCCGCGAGAGAAGCCTCCACCACTTTATCATTCTCATGGTCCAACAAACCCACTAGCTTCTCCACAGCTTCTCCTTCGACGAGGCAAAACGTTTCTCTCAACGAACATATCCCCTGGTGGATCCTGCACAGGCCCGTTACAACTGGCGGTTTGCTCATGCACGAAAATATGGAGCCGCAGTAGCTTGGAGGAGGGAGATCAGGCGTCCGCGAGAGGTTCACAGACTCTAGCGAGAGATTCTCTAACGCCATGGCGGAAACCATCTGGATGTTGTCTTGACCGTTGGACTGAAGAAGATGAATGAAGAGCGAAGCAACGTTGAACTCACGGCAAAAGTTGACGGCTCTAGGCTCGTTGTTGAATGCGAAAGTGATCCTGGAGAGTATACGCACAAGCCCTTCGAGAAAGTTCATCGTAAACCTCATCCCTTTGATCTCCCCGTGGCGGATCCCATTCACCTTTGAGATGATTTTCTCGAAGGCACCAACTGCTAAGAGCTCCCGCGTGAGGCCCAAATCCCTCTCAGGCAACTCAGCTAAGAGCCCGGCGGCTGCAGCCTGTTCTTCGGAGATCGGTGTCTTCTCCGAAATGATGGCAACAAGGCTCCCGAGCTGTCCAGCTGTACCGAGTAAGGCCCCGGCTAGCTCCTCGCTCATGAAGGGGGAGAGGTTATGAAGAAGCTTTACCGAAGCCAGACGCAGATCATTGTTCTCCCGGACTTCGACAAACTGAACCAGACTGATGATCGCACCTAAGGTTTTAATCGCGGAGACGATGTGAATAACTGCTTTAGGGCAGCTAGTGAGTCCAACGAGAACCTCCAAGAGCTTGCACTGGATCGCCGGACCAGTGTTGCTTATCAGATAGAGCAGTTTCTCCACTCTGTTCTCTGAAACAAGTGTGGCTTTGTCAAAGTCGTATCCAATGTTGACTATGTTGGCGAGGATAGTGGCTGAGACTTCTTTCAACCGGATTGGGAGGTTGTTTGGGCCTATGTAGAAGAGATCTTTGATCAGCGGAGGGAGAATCCCTATGTTGATCAAAACTTTGGCACTCCCGTCGAAGGATGAGATGTTGTTGAGAGCTTTCAGGGCAGCTTCGCGTTGGGGCATGTCACCGCTTCTCATGAGATCGACTAGAGAAGAACCCACGGTCTGAGCCACAAGAACCTTCATATCATTGTTTAAGGCAAGGTCTCCAAGAAAGGTAGCCATTGAGAGTTTCGTTTCAAGTGAACCTGCACACATCATGTTTCACATTCTCATTTCATAATTCAGGTATTAGGCATGCTGTTTCGGTTTTTTCAGTTCCGGTATTTTTGGTTTAGGTTAATTCGGTTTGGCTACAATCCGAAGAAAATAAAACCAGTTCGGTTAGCTTTTCAGTTATTTTGGTTAATAGTTTTTCTCAAAAATAACCGGAATTTCGGTTGGATTTCGGTATAACTATTTTAAAAAATTTGGATAGTTTCAGTTAAATTCGATTATTGATCAATGAAGAAAGTAAGGAATGAATGATCAAGCAAATCACCTTCAAGGATTTTGCCTAGAAGAGGCTGGAGTCTACCATAGGAAGCCATCTGCTTAACAATCTCCTCAGACCTCTCCAGGTTCTCCAATGTTCTATCAGCTTTCTCAACGATGGAGACGTTTACTGAGTTGCTGCTTGTCAGACCAACCAATAAAATAAGTGCTCCATTAACCGAACCAATCTTCTCACACAAAGTTTCAGACTTGGAGAGCTCAAACAACAAAGAAACAGCTGCTTCCTTCCCTTTTGATGGCTCGTGAGATAAGAACTTAACTAGTGTACGCACAGTATCCCCTTCAGCTAGTATCTCCTGCAAGATTAATGACACTTTTTCATTAGCATTCGCTTGAGTAGGCATGGACACATTTATTCAGAAGCGAAAACTAAACCGAAAAAACGTAGTTCAGTTCGGGTTTGGATCCTATCAATTACCCCTGATCTATCAGTTACCGGATCAGATCTTATATCTCTAAAACGGTAGAATCAAACCGAACCGAACAAATACAAATTTCTATAATATAGTTTATATACTTATAAATATTAACTACATTTAGTTTTAAAATGATCAAATAATTTAAAATATTATTTAAAAAGAAATATCAAAAATAATGAAGTACCAGAATATATTTTATCCAAAAATATTTAAATTATCTGAATTATCTAAATTTTTAGCCTAAAACCCGATATTTAATTCGAAAACACGAATTTTCAGAATTTTAAACCTGAATTAATCGAAAAACCGGAACCGAATGAGATCCAGAATTGCCTTGAATATTAGCCAGTTCCCAATTTTGTTACTCAAACCAAGAACCGAAACCAAACCGAATTTGCTAAATACCTGAACAGATTCTAAACCTCTAGAACCGAACCAAAGAACCAAAACTGGAATCGAATGCTCAGGTCTACTGAATTTACTGTTGCAATTCAATAGCAGAAGACTAAATATAAAAAAGAAGACAAACCTTGCTCTCCTCATCTCCTTCAACAACAACTTGAAGAGTATGCAAAGCCTTATACCTCACTTTATGGCTATTACTTTTCAACATATCGATGATCATGCGGATAAGCTGAAAGTTACGCACACCCTGCCTATTCGATCTAATACTCCTGCAAATCTGCCGCACATGCATCAAAGCCTGCAAGACATCATTCTCATCGTTTCCTATAAACAGCGCCTGACGAGCAATATCGAGCTTCGCAGCGTCGTTCCTAGATCTCCACTCTTGGATAGTGTTGCGCAGAGCAATACTGGGGCTGACATCAGTGCTACTCAGCGTCTGAGAAGTTAACGGGCAAGAAGGAGGTTTACCAGTGTCTGAACATTCCTTGAAATATTTCTCAATGGCTTCACGCTCGAACGTTCGACCGTTCTCTAGAGTGACGGGATCGTGCATGACTTCTTTAGTCAAGGGGCAGATGAATGCTTCGTAGATGTGATCGACGCCTCGCTCGAAGTGAGAGCTGTCATCAGACTGGCTTCCATCCCAGCTTCCAACCATTTTCAGCTAGTCCTGCACACTCACACTACAATACATTAATTAAACCGTTGCTCAAGCAGAAGGCGACTATAACCAAGAAATTGAAATCTTAAAAGTTTGGTACAGATTCGATAGTAAATGGGAACAGACATTTTTAGAAACAAGAAAAGGAGATAATACCAGATTTAGCTAAGTTCCTTCGATTCAAAACTATAACACTAGATTGCGAAAGGCAAGAATCTTCCAAAAGGCATTATTCGAATCAGCCTAAATATAGTAAGGTTACTAAATTTAGCGATATTTATAACATCTCAGGAAAGCATTTTGAAGAAAGCGTACCAAGCAAATATCTCGATCGCAGAAGCGACTTAGAGCTACAGAGAAGGAACGGATTCAAAAAGGCGCTAGTCTTCTAAGTTGACAAACTCGAGTAGAAGAAGAAGATAGCTTCCTCGTATTCCATGGATCCAATTTAAAGCAATCGAGCTTGCTCCACGAGCTTGATTCAACAGCCTCCTCGTGCGTGGGACAGAGAACGAGAGAGAGAGAGAGAGAGAGAGGCAAAAAAAGCTTAAAGGGAAGGAATGAAGAAGAGAGAAGGGTTTCGAGGAAAAAGAAGAAAAGAAAGGAAGGAGAGTCGCTGACTTAATTCGAAAAGTCATCAGAGAGAAACGTGGAGCCACCAAACGCCAACTTGACATTACAGCCTGGCTCTGTTCACACTTACCCTCCTACAAGTCTAGATATCGGGTCGGGTTTTTTATCCACCCACCCGAAAGCATTAGGAGGGGAGTCGATCTAATGGGCTTTTATAAGATTCATCGTCCATCTTTTTAATTCTAATATTTACGAAAATACCCCCGTCAACTCTGTTGAGCTCGCGGGATCGATTCCTTGTTGTACCACGTACGTTCTCGTGCAAGCTTTGATTTGTTCATTGCTGGCTTTTGCTATGGCGGGAGATGAAGGAACTGAGATTTACGAGGAAGGAGAGGATTCCATTGATGTGAATAACGAAGTTGAGCTGGAAAAGGAGGGAGGAGGAAGAGATGAGAAGGTGTTGGACTTCTTAGATTCGTTGGATGAGTATTTAACGCTCATGGATTCTCTCAGTTCAAAGCTTCGAGAGGTAATACGCCGCTTGAATTTTCAATCTTTCTGTATTTCTCATCGTTTAATTTAATCCTCAATATTTTTGGTGTAGATGATGACTTTAGATGAGCTTATTTGTTCGAAACCCGAAGCTAATCAGTGATCTCTATCTAATCTAAGGATGTGACTTAGCTTGTGTTTAGTTAATGCTTAGTGGGCTAATTAGTCTCAGTCTCAATTTCAAATCTTGATTTTGTATGAGTTTGTTAGGCTATAGTTACTCTTCTCAGAATGAATCTGGGAAACGTTTGGTTGATTAGTTTAGCTAAGAAAGCAAGGTGAAAAAAAAAAACTTTGAAGAAGGAAACTGCTTCACTGATAATATCATGAGAGACTCTGCTTTAAGAAACTCACTTTGTATAGGAAGTTGCTGAATGTGTTTCGTTTATTCAGGGATGGTTTGATCTAGCAAGTGCTAGGCATTCTATGGGAACTCTACGTATCAACAGCACTCTTTTGGACCTCAAGTTTCATCCCGCTGCTTCGACATTGCAAGTGACTGAACAAGATGGTAAGTTTGGCTTTTCGGATTAAACTCACAAAAAAGTATGTTCTCTCAAGGTGTTTGCTAGTTTATTGCTTCATATTTATATGCTATGAATATATATGGTAATCTTACAGCTGCTTATTTACAAGTGTATGAACCCTTGTAGTTGAAGCTTTGGGATCAGTACCTCGTTTTGCTTTGTCCAAGTGGGCTTCCAAGGGTGGTAGTGGGAAAGGCAAAGACTCCTCTATTGATGCAGATTCTGAGGCGGGGTCACCTCGTAGACCACAGCTACGCCATCGAGGAGGCGTTTCTGGTAAAAAGTTGAGAATTATCTGCTGGTTGTTCTGTGCCCTTCCTTTGTTTGTGTCTCACCTCTTTCTTATGTTATAGAGGAGAAACCATCAGCCATGGGTGAAACAGTGTTAGCAGCTGATGAAGAGGTGGGAGCAATCATTTAATCTTTATGCAACAAACTCTCTGTCTTAGAAAGGAACAACATGGGGTTTTTACCTATTCCGATGTTTTCATCTCCAGATTAAGAGAGAACGAGCCAAGTCTCTGTCGGTATTCGGAGGTCTAGTCTCGCCTAAGCTGCGTGGCGCTCAACTCTCATTTGAAGCAGGTAAACCACAAGTGAAGTCACATATATAAAAGTTCCCGGTTTCAGCTGATATTATATTGTTTTTGTTTTGCATTGGGACAGCTCTTGAAACTCTTGTGGAAATAGCCAACACTCGATCATCCATGCTAACTGCCTTTGAGCGGATCACAAAGAAGTAAAGACTGATCAACGTGCTCAATGGATTCAGTGGAAGCAGAACAGTGGCGACGTGTCAAAGGGAGACAGAATGTTCCACATTCAGTGTAAACACAGATTTGTTTCAGTGATTAAATTTTACCATAATTTCTTACAGACATGAGCTAAAGAAAGATCCAAATAGTATGTAAAAGTCTCTGTTTCGAACGTGTACAAGATTTTCTTTTTTTTCCCACCAAAGACAAACAAGTATTTTTTTGATATAAATAAAGCAAATGAATTCATAAGAACAGAGGAGAGATACAGTAGCAAACCAATACAAAGACAAACTTTACAAAATACAAATCGTCTAACGCTATATCTCATTCAAAACCAGACTCTGACGAAGAAAAAAAAATGTAAGATTTTTAATGAATCAACCACAAGTTTTATCAAGCGATGATAAATGAAGAAATCGAAATTATAATCATTACTGTGGCTAGAAGGACCTTTTCCTGGGGCTTTGATCATCAGAGGATACTTTGAAGGGACCTGTGGAACCAAACGGGTCTGCATCATCAAACGAGTACCCATGATCCTTTGTACTATTCATCGAGTCGAATCTTGAAAGCGAGGGACCACCAAAGTCTCTGCTACTGTTGATTGAATCGAACCTGGAGAAGGCAGCTCCACCAAAGTCTTTGGAGCTGTTTATGGAATCAAACCTAGACAGTCTCTCGGGCTGTGAGGAGGAGAAACCGGCGCCAGCTTCACTGGTGGTGTTGAAGGAGTCGAATCTGGAGAAGCTGTCAAAGTTGTTATCTCTGGTCGATGCATCGCTGAACCGAGGAGGAGAGTTCCCGAATCTTGAGAGTGGAGTGCTGGGGACCGAATCATCAAATGCAAATGGGCTCTTTCTCTGACCGCCGAAACTTCTTGAACTTGGAGAATCTACTCTTCCTGAGTTTCCTCCAAAGTCCCCACCACCAGATCCAAAGTAATCTCCATCCTGCAAATGTCAATTTTATAATGGTAAGCTTAGAAGACTGTGGAAAGAAAACTAAGCAATTTTGTGTTAACCTGGCTTTTTGATGCATCAAATCCCCAGACGGAATCCACATCATCATTAGTGTCAAAGGCACTTGCCCAATTCGAGTCATCGAAGAACTCAGAACTCTTTCCACCAGAGTAATCTGGAGAAGGGACCTCAGTAGCAGTTCTGCCTGATTCATCATCACTGTGAGTTGTCCCATATTCACTCTCATGGTGGCGGTCCGAGGTTTCTGAAAATGGTCCATAATTCTCATCCAAATGAGTCGGAGAATCAGGTGGTGGTACGCTACCATCGTCCACCGTACCGTTTTCCTTCTCACCAGACGAGTTTTGCTCTTTTGATTTGTCAAAAGTAATCTCATTGCCAAATCCTAACAGTGGGAGGATTATCAGTCAATGTCTTGTTATGTGCCTAACTATAGGCATCTAAATGTGTAAGTAACAGAACTATAGAAAAAAAAACAATGTACCTTCATCTTCAAATTTATCCCATTCTTCATCCCAAAGAGCTGCCCCTTCTTGAATTCCAGGTTGCCATCCTGTAAGTCACAACATTAACAGCTTCCAAATGATTTGTTTGTTTACAAAACACATGTAATTTGCATTCTTCTACAGAAAAAACAATGCGTCACAAGGAGACAGGATCATATATAGTACCTGCTGGAAGGTCTACAAGGGCCTTCGACTTAACCTCCAACCCATGTTTCTTGCAACGTTCAGTTAAAGCCTTCATCAGCTCCTCTAGATCTGATTGTATTCTATCAGCCCGGACCTAAATATGCCCAGTAAGGCATCAAATAAGGCATGTACAATCAATAGTTTAGATCACATAAACATAGAAAGCATATACCTGAAGTAAACCATCAGCACTACCACCTTGCTCCATGTTCACAATTGCTTGACTCAATTCCATCTTCCGCCCCTGGAATGGGTTAACAAGACTTCATAAGTAAAAAAATTCCGCGAGTTATCTATAACAAAATTAATTAAAACTTATGACCAGCAAATGTGGAAGACGGGAGAACTGGGCAATAGAATAAGAGGACAGGACAAGACCCAGAGAAAGAGAAAATGAAGAAAAATATTTGGCTTTATTGTACATTAGGTGTTGCCACTTTATGTGCTAGTAGCCATACCTCAATCTCGCGGAACCTGGCCTCTTCAATAGTTAACTTTGACCCTAGTTCTGCAACCTGCTTATACTTCTCCTCGTACTTCTTTGCCAACGTTTCAGCCTGCAGTAGAAATTATTTTGGAATAAGACAGAGATAGCCTTTAAGAAATGAAAAAAAAAAGAAGATTATTTACGTGAAAAGCACCTCACGCTTGTCAGAGGAAGCCCTTTCAGAGATCTCATTTAATCTATTGTCACACCTGCTTTTGTACAAGACCTGACAGAGAGAGGAAAACTATAAGAAAAAATGGTATCATAATTACTGGATCTCACAAGAACCTTACTCTAAATAAAGGCATCGTGAGACGGATAATCATCACTACTTCTAACCAAATAACAAAAGTAATTTATAATGGAGTACTCACAATATCCTGCATTTTTGTTCGGTAGTATTCAAGTTTCTCCCTGGAGTCCATATATACATTCTTCTTTTCATCAACCTACAGAGATTAGAAACGTTTCACAGGTAATCCAAAAAAATGCACTTGGAATAGTAACTTATCTAAAGCTTTGAAATGATTTTTTTCCCTTCATAATTAAAATGAAAATGTAAATGATTACCTTTTCCCCATCAGTTGCTGTTTCTTGAATATTTGAGCTCGCAGAATGTCCGTTACCTAGGTGACTCGCAAAAGGATCATCCACAGCTGGCGCTTGATTCCTTTGCTGATTAGGTGCTACACCACTGCCAGGGTGAGGAACGGGTGTAGGAACTGGTGGTCTCATGCCAGTCGGTGGAGTGATTGGCCGCGCACCCATCACTGGCTGCTGTACGAAACCTTGCAATAGAGAAATTTGACTTATAGCGGAGTATCAGGAAAAGGGAGAAGATCACCAAAACGCATGAAATATGAGCAATACCTTGACTAGATCCCCATCCAGCATTTGCATAACCCTGATTAGGTGCACCTGAGATAGATAATAGTGTTTCATCAAACATGATGCTGCTAGGAAGTGATGTTGGGAGAGGACGGCCTTCTCTATACCGCTCCATCAAATACAATGAAATGCAGAACTCCCTCAGAGAAAGCATAGTATCATTATCCTGATCAGATAATTCCCACACGTGCTTTAATACCTCTGGAAGCGAGGAAAAAGAACATGTTAAGTTAATTATATTCTTCATGTAAAGTGGAATGAGAGATCGAAGATCCTCACCCCTGGGTAGCCTCCAGCTTAAGAAAAGATTTTTTGCCTGCTCACCAGTGATCTTCCCATCCTTGTCAGTATCAACACTCATAAATACCTTTGTGTATTTCTGGACATCGGATGGTTTCATTTTCGGCCACGGAGGCTGATTATTTCCAGCAGGAGTTGAATGGGCAGAGCCAACTACACTTCCATGTGGCAAACCGGAGGATGGACCTTGTGATGACACTGCAGGCGGCTGTGAGCTTGCTGCTGGCCTTGGCTGCTGAGGCTGGTTTCCTGTAGGCAGCATTGAGAAAGTATTCTGTAGGGAATCGAGAGCATTAGGCTTCGTTGGAGGTTGGGTTCCAGCAGGAACAATAGCTGAACTGATTGAAGAATTACTCAGAGTGGTTTCTGGTTTTTGCTGGAAGGAGGAAAACATGTCACCTCCATTGCCAGATACAACAAGCGCTTTTGGACCAACTTGTGTATCTGGTTGTAAGCCAGGAGAAGGTGCTGCTAAGCTGCCCCCTCCAAAGCCGGACGAGTATCCGCCGGTGTTTCCAGCATACAAATTATTAAGATTGAACGTTGAACTACCAGGACCAGATGCACTAGTGGGAGGACGAGTAACACTACCAACAGGAGCTGGTTGAAATTGACCTGGTACAGCACTTGGTCTATACTCTGGACCAGTAGTTGGTCTAAGTGATGTCACCCCAGATACTCCTTGATTTGGTCTCACATGCTGGTTTTGCTGAGGTGGATAATAGTTCTGGTTGACATTCGTATTTGGAGCCCCTGGTCCGCTAAATCCAAAATTTGGACGACCTGTTGAGGCAACCGGACGGGGTGTGGTAGCAGCAGGGCTAGGCTGGGGTGCAGGAACAGCTGAAAGATTAATTTTAGGTGGTGGTATTTTGGCTGCGGCAGGAGTATTAAGTGCAGCATTAACAATCTCAGGTGTGAGATCTCTCTTGCTCTGTGCTACTGTTACAAGTCTCAGAGAATTATAAAAGTCCTGCCGACCAAGGAAACCGCTGCGTGACCGGTCAGAAAGCGACCATATCTACAAACGCAGAACACAACTGATCAGTTGACAATTTTCTATGCAAGAAAGTTTCCAGATTAAATACTGGTAAACCAAAGAAGGGGCTTGTATCCACACAAATTTTAACATAATGTGAATAGACAAGAAACTGCATTCCTAGAGAATAATCTTAAAAATGGGCAAAGAAACTCTCAAGGCAAACAAACATAGCCACAAAGTAACTGAAATCAATCATACAATTTCGTCGCACCATGCAAAAAAAAAAAAAGACAACCTCATCTCATGTAGAGCCAAATTCCAGCAAAACCAAAACCAAGTTCCACCTTCATCTACCAGTGACTACCATCTGAAAGATTATCACTACCACCAATGAATAAAGACTACTGGTTGCAATAAGATTTCAGCAGCAGCCAGGGGGTCCAATATAAAAGGATACCCCTGAGACGCTCTTATAACTTGATCAAAAAAGATCCTAGCAAACCCCTGCCTGCGTAACTTCTAATTCACTTCATATGCTAATCCGAATCGAATATTATTATTATCGGCATGAAATTCAATTGGAATAATCAAAAACCTCTCCAGAAACAATCAAGGAGAAGTTTTTAATACCTGGGCAAGAACTTGCTTAGGCAAACCAGATCCTTGAAAAAAGCCAACAGCTTCGACCCCACTGATTCTACCATCTCCGTCCAAATCCGCTCTCTTGAAGTAGGCCTCGAATTGATCCATGTTTGGATTCTGCCCCGCCATTTCAGATCAGAGCTTCCAAATCGATCTACAGAATAATTGCACGATTCCAACAGATGCAACGCAAAATACAAATTAAAAATAAATTATTGAGAGAAGGAAGAAAAATGACAGTGACACAGAGAAAAATATCGATTGGAGTTTTCTTTTAGCTTTGCTAGTAAATGGGCTTTCTTTAAGCCCACTTAAGGTCCATTGTCACCATTATAAAATATTTTTACACATCGAGTAAACATAACAATTTTGAAGTTTTTATACAAAAATAGATTATAATGAGAAAAATGATCAAAATATTTCATTTAATAGGTAAAAAATTAATACTCTAGATATATAAATACAAAAAATAAATAAATAAAATTTATAGTTTCAGATTATATGTTTTCAAATTCGAACTTTCTTATAAATTTTTTTTGAAACTTTTTGTTTTCAATTTTTTTTTGGTAATTCGAAATACTTTTGAAATTATTTTCCAATTTTTATTTTCAAATTTTTAATTTTTATTTTTTTATTTTATAAAATTTTAAAATTTAATCTCAAATCCCTACCCCTTAACTCGAAGGTATTATTGGTTTATATATTTTGATTTATAAATCTAAGTAAAATATGCAGATTTTTAAAAAATTCGGATTAGTATTTACAAATCCGGAGGTTTTTCCTCGGAATTGAATCTTTGTATTTTTAACAAAAAATCCAGACAAATCCATTATAAAATCAAATTTATTAGTAAATTCATGTGATTGAATAATTTGATATAGAATTTATGAATCATTAAACCAATAACACATGATTTTAATACATATTTGAAAACCCAAAAATCATATAACCGATAACACTAGATTTAGTTTGGATTTTCAAATACATTAAAATACAACAACCAATAACCTCCACTAAACCTTAAGGTTTGGATTTGTTAATCCTAGGGGTATAAGTTGTATATTTACTTCTTTAATGAAACATTTTGGTCATTTTGATCTTTATAGTCTATATTTGTGACCAAAAAAATTTTTAGTGATATCTTAAGGTATTTTTCTACTTTTATTTTTAGAATATATTATTAAACTATTCGAGAAATTTAAAATCTCGGTCCAAAAAAATGTAAGAGAGATTTTTTAAAAAAATATGTTACCACTTGTCAATAGTGTTTCTATTTTATAAATAAAACTAAATCGTTGTTCGCAAAAAAATCTATCTATAATATTATTTACAAAGTGATTTTTCGCATTCGAGCTCTTACGTTAAAGTTAGAGTGGTTAATATTATTTATGCCTTTAATGAATAATTAATATTTAAAATTTTATTAAATATCCTTGATGAAATTTTTATATATACATTATATAATCAAAAACGAATTTTATATTAATAATATTTGATTTTTTAAAAATAAGATAATTCTTATATATTGTGTTATTATCTTGAAATAATATTTTTCTATTATAAAATTTAAAACAATTTATAATTAAGATATAAAATAATTTATAATTAAATTTTAATTAAGAAAAAGTATTTTTATAAAGATATTTTCTAAAATATTTATAATATGTGATTGTTTTAAAAAATTTAACAAAATAATAAAAATATATATTTTAAGAGAAAAATTCATATATAAATAATTTGATGTTTATTTTAAATTTTTGAAAACATAAATAATAAATTATTGTGGTGGTTTTAAATTAAAAAAAATACACTAATAAGTATTCATAAGAAGGTTATGCCCGCATACGTGGACAAACCCCTAGTTACTTAATAAAATATATAAAAATAGATACTATATAATGAGTTCTTGTGAACAAAAGTAGTATCTCATAAAAAGGAAACAAATTTATGTAAAATCAATCTAACTATCAACTAAATATAAAGGAAACCACATATATAGATTTCATAAAACTCAATATATCTTTGTACAATCTAGAGGGTGTTGTAAATTAGAGAGTTTAGAAACTGAATATTTTTGTATTTTTATTATTGATCAAGGAAGTTCCTTTATATAAGGATTACAAGATGAAGATAAATGGAAATTATCCAAAACCTAAACTCACTAGGATTAGGAAAAACTACTAATACACAATAATATAAAGATTACATCTACTAGGAAAAGGAAAGGGTTTCCTTTTCTCTAAGCTTTGTGGTCGTCTCTCTCTCTCCTGAAGTCGGCTCTCTCTCTCCTCTCTCTAGGCTTCGGCCGTCCCTCCATCTTCTAGGTATTGGGCCGGTCTTGGACCGGGCCTGGTTAATGGCAATCAACTCCATGATTTATAACACTCCCCCTTGGATGCCATAACCATACAGGATCTGTAGTACGCTTCATGTTGCCTCATTAAAACCTTATCAGGAAAACCCAGTGGGACAAAACCATGATGAAGGAAAAAGAGTACAACACGCACTACTCCCCCTGATGTGAACCTCAGTGTAGGTTTCTACATTCTACGCATCTGGTGCGTGATCTTTCCTGTATATGTAGGAAGGGAGTAATCGGCCAAGTTCATTAGTAAGCCGTATCTAGACCACTTCGACCTCACAGGTCGTCTCTCATGTCTTTTGACATTAAGTGTCCCGGTAAAGCATGTGTGCTAAATAATGTGAACCAT
>NC_027754.1:22561314-22561576 GCF_000695525.1 Brassica oleracea var. oleracea
TATTGGATTGTCTTTTATACAACTCCAAGATCAATGATCATGCGTGATCAATTTCTTTTACATACTATATGCAGCTACTTTATGTTTCAGTCCATGAATCAGCTTAGGAACGAAGCTGTTCTTTCATCTTATCCAGTGATCCATATGTTGCTTACTACATCATTTGTATCTAATTTCTTTCTTATGACCAGACCACTGTCAATTTCAAAAATCTCTAGCAGCATCCACCACATAGGAGTTTATCTCCTTATAATATGTTCCT
>NC_027754.1:22561614-22561840 GCF_000695525.1 Brassica oleracea var. oleracea
TGTTATTAGGAAACATGAACACTCTAGACCTCGTGATCATGTGCCTTTTCTCACGGTTTCTTTATCTCACAAGATCCATTTATTTCACTGGTTTTATCAGATGGCGTTTCTGTATATGTATATGGTCAATACGCCCATCTCTCATTTAGATACTATGAACCTCCACGTTTTATCTTTTTTAATCTCTATGATCATTTATGATTGTATGAGTACTCTTTCGTGGGTT
>NC_027754.1:22561940-22563395 GCF_000695525.1 Brassica oleracea var. oleracea
ATGTCTGGTATGGTTTCTCTTATAATCTCGGATCTGTATTCTATGCAGCATTTTTTTTTCTATCCGAGATTCCTTTATCTTATGGAACACTTGGTCTATCTTGTATAGACTCTATAGCAACTTGATTATGTCTCTTCTAGGACATTCATTTGGTGATAAGCTGGTTAGTCATTTCCCGGGTCAGTGTCTGGCATTTCGATCAATTAGCTAGCTTTATATAATCTTTCTTTGGACGTCTTAAATCATAATGTATAGTCCGAATATCTTTGCCAAGACAATGATGGTTAAAACCATTCGTACTTTTAACATTTTTTATCCAGCTTATAATCTTTTTCCTTTAATATTCGGATTCATTTGTTTCATGCAATCTGTACCTGGCCACTATTTTAATCACCCATGTTTTGGCTCTCGGTCCTTTTTATTTCGTGGAGAAGATCTTATTCTTATATATTCCCAATCCTCTTCTGAGGTTCCATCTTAGACGGCACATGTATGTATGGGGTGGTTTATTCAAAATCTCTTAAGATGGTGTATTTCTGGTTTTATGACCCGTATTCAATCTGAGATGGGAATATCTATGCTCACTTATATGGTCTGATGCATATTATCATATTATCATTCTATACATGTAAAACATAATAATCATTCTATACATGTAAAACATAATGTCTCCAAGCTTATAGACTTTAAAATCTTAGTATTATAGATAATTTTATAGGTAATGGCTTATGTGCGGCCAAGCCTGCACTATGCGTATACAAGTCGTGGCCAAGCCGTGTATAGGTGATGCTCGTGTATAGGTGATGGTCTTTGCAGCCGACCATAACCTTGTCTCTTCGGTTTGCACGAGGCTGGTTATTGCCTTTGCGGCCGAAGGCCGTTGTCTCTCATGGCCTTTATTGTTTGGTCGTTATAGTAGTACACGAAATTGTAGTATTGATCATGGGTTTATCCTCTCTCCCCCTCATGACCATACTATAAGGTCGTGGTGCTTGGGACAATTAAGCCTAATGAGTTTCCATTTGTGTTCATGTTTCGCAACGTGAGATCTTTTACGGGATAACTCTGTGCCTTTTCAATCTTTTCATCAAGTTTAGACTTTAGGATGGCTAATCCTATCATGCCATATAGTGTAAAATTTCGTGGTGTATCTCAATATGGTTACCACATCTCTTGCCTCTTTATCATACTGATCTGTAGCATAGTTTTGATCAGTAGAGATCATAGGTATAGTCTCGACCACTTTCTTTCAAGGTTTTAGGCGTTTTTCTTATTGAAATCTAAAGGAATTTGTTTCCTTCCTTACCCATTGTTTCTACTTGGAAACCATATTATCATAACTCAATGGGTCACATATTATTGGGTGTGTATAATGCCTTTTAGGCAATGCCTCAGCCATAGTTTCTTTACTATGCTTACTATACTCATTCATGATTTCTTACTTGGTTTTATGCC
>NC_027754.1:22563455-22564004 GCF_000695525.1 Brassica oleracea var. oleracea
AGTAAGATCAGGCAAGATAATGAATTCAAAACCAATTCCATTGTATAGATAAAAATCGTGAACCGTCAAGTAGGTTTAAAAGCAAATCACAAAATCATAGACTTAAAATATAAATGTCGAGATCCCTCTTAGTCAATAGACATGCCGGCCACTCCTTGAGTTATATTGGACAAGGCTCCCTGGGATTCATCCATATCCATATCAGTCTTATTTGTATCAGGGTATCTCATCTCACTGCTCCTCTTTAGTACCTTGTCATTCTCAATCACCGTTAGGCAAGAGATCAGGTCATTGTAAGTGGTAGAACCTCTTTCTATGTAGATATGTTTTGACAACAAATCTTCTGGATGAAATGTGGAGTCTGTCGTGAATAGACAATCATTATCTGTTACTTCTTCTCCACATAATCTCAGTTGGTACACGACCCTGGACAAGGCAAAGTGAAACTCGGCCACTGTCTCAAAGTCTTGGAATCTGAGACTCATCCATTCATGTTTGACCTTTGGTAATAATACCATAGTGTATCTGGACTTTAATTATGTCCAAAGG
>NC_027754.1:22564144-22567968 GCF_000695525.1 Brassica oleracea var. oleracea
AATTGAAGTGTTCTTTTCCATTCTGGATAATATCTTCCAGAGAGATTTAGAATGGTATAATCCATGGGTTCAAATCTCGGCATCTGAAATCATATTATCAATTTATGATTTAGAATTCTTGCAACCAATTAAATAATCAGTGCATGTGATTTCATAAGTCTCTCTACGATACTTGGACCACACGGTCATGTTTTGTGATGCTTAGACTTCACGGCCATTATTTGATACAACGATCTTAAGGATCGAATCATGATGCAATCCGGTTTATATAACCATCCGGATACTAGGCCACACGGCCACTTAAATATGCACTAAGCCACGCGTCTTTTAAGCAATCAAAGGCACAAGGCCGCAAGTGTGAGCAATGCATTAGGCCACACGGCCGTTCGATATGTTTCGTAACAAAAACACAATGTCACACAATCCATATCAATTAAGTTTACCAATTTCAAGGTTGGTAATGTTTCAGCTAGATTATTAGAATCAAGTAATCTAGCAACCTAACTCACATTCAATATGTAAATATTCCTAATCTTTAAAGCAATCTTTCAAGCAATGTGAGATTTAAGGTTTTCAAGGCCTTTAGAAATATCAATCAAGATTAAGGGTTTCAAGGCCTTAAGGATTTCAAATTTTGAGCTTAGATAAATCAATCTATCAATCCTAAAATCTCAAATCATCAATCAATACAAAATTAATCTAGAAACCTCAATGATCAATCGATCAAATAAGGGCATTAAACAAACCGGTTTGAGCTTTAGGGTTTCAGTTTAAACAAGTCAAGCAATTCAGTTTCCGAGTTTAAACAATCCTAACAATCTTTCTAGGTGATCAAATAAAACAATCAAGTTTCAAATCAAACAATTAAAACCGATTTTCCAATTTAGAGTTTTAGGGATTTCGAAACTTTGATCTTTGATCAAGGGAATTTGATTTGAGATTCAAAATCATTAAGACTTTGATTTTAATTGATCAATGGATCAATCTCGAATTAGGGTTTAAGGGGATCAGACTTATTCGAGCTCCGATTTACTATTTCGAATTACCTTTATTTTGTAGGGTTGAACCGGACCACCAAAGTCAGATGAACCTCTAGTTGCACACGGACGCGATCTGGCTCCTTATCGGGTCGCAAGCTGGGACAGACGCAAGCTGTCTGGAACGGTCTTGCTTCTGGTCACGGATGTGTCCTGAGGTAGTCGGACGCGATCGGGACGCGTCTTCTTCTTATCTAGTTCGCGAGCTGCTGCCTTTGCAAGCGGCTGATCTTTGCACCAACTCCTCTCAGCTCATGAAACAAAAACAAGGAGTATTAGATTACATGAACACCATAATCTGAACAAGATATCATCAAACAACTAAGGTATGATAAACTTATCTTTCACAGGATTTGAATTTGGCTAGAAAATCTTGTTGGTTCGGATTAGGGTTCCAAAAGACCAAGACGGCGCCGCGTATTGTTTCTGCAAGTGTGGGCGCATCTGAGATCGGATCGACGAACGGTTTGTGCTGATCGATTCGTCTCGTCAAGGGCTTCAATTTTTTATGTGGTTCGTCGTCTGGTTCCTCAGGGTTTGAGAGATAGATCGATTTTAAGTTACGCCTGATTTAGGGTTTATGTGTGACGGATTTTGGGTTAGGTTTTGTTTCAGGGTTTTGAAGTCTATCGTGCTGATAACGTGTTGTAAATTAGAGAGTTTAGAGACTGAATATTTCTGTGTTCTTATTAATGATCAAGGGGGTTCCTTTATATAAGGATTACAAGATGAAGATAAATGGAAAGTATCCAAAACCTAAACTCACTAGGATTAGGAAAAACTACTAATACATAATAATGGAAAGATTACATCTACTAGGAAAAGGAAAGGGTTTCCTTTTCTCTAAGCTTTGTGGCCGCCTCTCTCTCTCCTGAAGTCGGCTCTCGCTCTCCTCTCTCTAGGCTTCGGCCGTCACTCCATCTTCTAGGTATTGGGCCGGTCTTGGACCGGGCCTGGTTAATGGCAATCCACTCCATGATTTATAACAGAGGGAGCTTAATTCAAGACAAGGTTGCACAAGATCTATTGATATCTTATTCACATAGCAATGGAAGCCGAACCATATATACGACCAATACGAAATCGTCCGCGATCCTAAACCTGAAGATGTTGGAACAATGAAAGTGTATGTAACCATCCCACCGCCCGGCAGCTTTAGTGAACCTACGCCAAGAAGATTCCTCTTCTCGTTACAACACGATCAATCCATCAGCAACTGTGCAAGTGGCTTGAGTGATCTAAGGACCTGTTGATCGAAGCATGGTTCACTAACCAATATGCTGACGATATTAAGACTCGATTCACTAGGCGTTTCTCTAGTTTTTTTTCTTCTGACTTTTTCAAAGCTGATGATGCTTCCAATGTGTATCTGCTCATTAGGGTTATTCGTCCTCAGATCAACGACGTGATTCAAGCATCCTTCAATGAGGCTAACAATAATATTCAGTTTAGACCAGCAAGTAAGGTTGTGGTTGGCTCTTTGTCAAGGAAAGTATACGATACCGAGGATAAGGTGCTTAGCTCTGATTCCACCAGGTGCGTGATTTGTTTGGAGGAGTTTAAAAACAGAGAAAGACTAGTGATCTTACCTTGTGGTCACGGTTTTGATGAAAGGTGTATTGTGTATTGGTTTGAGACTAGTCATGTTTGTCCATTGTGCCGTTTCGAGTTGCCATGTGAAGATGGGTGAAGCAACCAGTGGCGGAGCTAGGTAGGATAGCTTTCCACTAGGGTCAGTTTGATAACAAGTACAATTTACAAGGGTCAATAGGTTAGTTTTCTAATATTTCATCAAATTTTAGGAGGAAAGTACAAATAATTTTTTTTCACATGGGTCATTTGACCACCCTAATTACATGCTGGCTCCACCACTGGAAGCAACAAGGAGACAAGGAAACCGAGAAAGAGCCCAAAATTTATGTTAATGTTATAAAAAGAACCGGAATTTTATGGTATCGTAGGAATTTAAATAAGACAAAATTTTATGCCCGTAGAGAGAAGATAACACTGATAACAAAAGAAAATGTGTTATTAAAAGGAGAAGGGAAGGTGTGTTACAAACGATCGAAATGATCGTTTATATAGAAATGAAAAAGTAAAGTTACTATGCATGCATAGTGACAGTCGGCTCCACATGATTTATATTTACGTTATTTGGTGCTGTCATTTTTGACATTTGATTCATGCACGTTTATAACACTCCCCCTTGGAGACCAGTGTCACTATCGCTTCTTGCTTAACGTCTATGTTGCCTCGTTAAAAACCTTTCTAGGAAAACCCAATGGGAAAAACCATAGTAAGGTAAAAAGAGTACAACTACGTAAGCTCCCCCTCGAATGAGCAGTCATAGATCCTTCTGATGACGCATTCCAATATTACGGACATGTTTTCTGAATACTGAAGTCGGAAGTGATTTTGTGAAGAGGTCGGCTGCATTGTCGCATGATCGAACATATCTTACTTCAATCTCTTTCTTCTTCTCGAGCTCTTGAGTGTATGAGAAGAACTTCGGAGGTATATGTTTGGTTCTTTCGCTTTGATATATCCCTCCTTTGTTTGAGCAACACATGCTGCATTATCTTCATATAAAATAGTTGGCTCCATATTTTCGTCAATCCCGCTGCTTGAACAGATGTGACGACTTATTGATCTTAGTCATACACATTCTCTACGTGCTTCATGGAGTGCAATGATCTCAGCATGATTTGAAGAAGTTGCCACGAGCGTTTGTTTCTGAGAACGCCAAGATATAGCAGTGCCTCTGATTGTGAAAAAGTATCCAGTTTG
>NC_027754.1:22568095-22572225 GCF_000695525.1 Brassica oleracea var. oleracea
CATTCCAATGTCTTCGAGTTGGGGATGAGCTGAATCTTGCCAAAAGATTCACAGCAAATGATATATCAGGCCGTGTACAATTTGCAAGGTACATCAGCGCTCCAATTGCACTTAGATATGACACTTCCGGATCAAGTATCTCTTCTTTCTCCTCAGGCGGTCGAAATGGATCACTTTCAATATTGAGTGACATTCCAATGTCTTCGAGTTGGGGATGAGCTGAATCTTGCCAAAAGATTCACAGCAAATGATATATCAGGCCGTGTACAATTTGCAAGGTACATCAGCGCTCCAATTGAACTTAAATATGGTACTTCCGAACCAAGTATCTCTTCTTTCTCCTCAGGCGGTCGAAATGGATCACTTTCAATATTGAGTGACTTAACGACCATCGGGGTGCTAAGAGGAGTTGATTTATCCATGTTAAATCGTTTCAACACTCTTTTAGTGTATGTGGATTGATGCACAAATATACCATTTTGTGAATGTTCTATTTGTAGGCCAAGACAATACTGTGTCTGTCCAAGATCTTTCATCTCAAATTCTCCTTTGAGATAGTTTGATGCCTTTTGTATTTCCTTTTGAGTTCCGATGATGTTAAGATCATCAACATATACCGCGATTATTACAAATCCGGATATTGTGTTCTTGATGAAAACACATGGGCATATAGGATCATCCACGTATCCTTCTTTTACTAGATTTTTATCAGCTGCTAGACTCATCAGGAATCTAAATGTGATGGCATCCATAACTGGAGAATACGTTTCTTCATAATCGATTCCAGGTCTTTGAGAAAAACCTTGAGCCACTAGACGAGCTTTGTATCTCGTAATCTCATTTTTCTCATTTCGCTTTCGAACGAAAACCCATTTGTACCCAACTGATCTCACATCTGCAGGTGTGAGCCCAATAGATCCAAAAACTTCTCGTTTATTAAGCGAATCAAGTTCAGCTTGTATTGCATTTTTCCATTTTTCCCAATCATGTCTCTTTTGACATTCATAGACAGGTTTTGGTTCTGGATCATCGATTTCTTCATTTATTTCACTTGACACAATATGTGAGAAAAACCTAACGACCATCGGGGTGCTAAGAGGAGTTGATTTATCCATGTTAAATCGTTTCAACACTCTTTTAGTGTATGTGGATTGATGCACAAATATACCATTTTGTGAATGTTCTATTTGTAGGCCAAGACAATACTGTGTCTGTCCAAGATCTTTCATCTCAAATTCTCTTTTGAGATAGTCTGATGCCTTTTGTATTTCCTTTTGAGTTCCGATAATGTTAAGATCATCAACATATACCGCGATTATCACAAATCCGGATGTTGATTTCTTTATGAAAACACAAGGGCATATAGGATCATTCGTGTATCCTTCTTTTGTCAAGTGTTCGCTGAGACGATTATACCACATTCGTCCAGATTGTTTTAACCCATATAATGATCTTTGCAATTTTATTGCACATAACTCTTTAGGTTTGGAACTTAATGCTTCTGGCATTTTAAATCCATCAGGGATTTTCATGTAGATATCAGTATCTAATGATCCGTATAGATAAGCTGTAACAACATCCATGAGACGCATCTCAAGATTTTTATCAGCGGGTAGACTCATCAGGAATCTAAATGTGATCGCATCCATTACAGGAGAATATGTTTCCTCATAATCAATACCAGGTTTTTGAGAAAATCCTTGGGCTACAAGGCGAGCTTTATACCTTGTAATCTCATTTTTCTCATTTCGTTTTCGAACGAAAATCCATTTGTACCCAACTGGTCTCACATCTGCAGGTGTGAGCACAATAGATCCAAATACTTTTCGTTTATTAAGCGAATCAAGTTCAGCTTGTATTGCATTTTTCCATTGTTCCCAATCATGTCTCTTTTGACATTCATATATGGATTTCGGTTCTGGATCATCGGTATCTTCATTTACCTCACTTGACACGATATATGAGAAAGCATCATCAAGGTCATTTTGTTCATTTCTATTCCATATCCTTTTATTATGGATGTAATTAATAGAAATCTCATGATTATCTTTCGATTCATGATGCTCTGATTCATGATGCTCTGATTCATCAGAGTCCTTATCATTTATTTCTTCCAAAATATTTTCTGCTATTTTGGGTGCATCATATATTTCAGCTTTCTTCTGTTTCCTAGGATTCTTATCCTTAGAACCAACAGGTCTACCACGCTTCAGGCGTGTTTTTGGCTCTCGTGTGTCATCCTCCTTTTCTTGTTCATTTGGCATTTTGATACGAGCAGGAGCATTTGCAGCTGGTATATGAGATTTAGTTACCGTCTTGGTATCTGCAAATGCATCAGGTAGCTGGTTAGTTATACTCTGTAAATGCATAATTCGTCGAACTTCTAGTTCTGACTCTTTAGTGGGAGGATCAAGATATAACAATGATGGTACACTCCATTTTATATCACTTCCAACATTTTTGTTTTCTCCCCCTAGAACTGGGAATACATTTTCGTCAAAATGACAATCAGCAAAACGTGCTGTAAAGACGTCACCAGTCTGTGGTTCTAGGTATCTTATAATTGATGGAGAATCACAACCAATATATATTCCCAACCTTCTTTGTGGTCCCATCTTTGTTTGTTGTGGTGGTGCTACAGGCACATATACCGCACAACCAAAGATTCTAAAGTGGGAAATGTTTGGTTCTCGACCAAACGCTAACTGTAGTGGGGAATACTTATGGTATGCACTCGGTCTGATCCGAATGAGTGCTTCTGCATGCAAAATGGCATGTCCCCATACAGAGGTTGGAAGTTTTGATTTCATGATCAATGGTCTTGCAATCAGTTGCAGACGCTTAATTAAAGATTCAGCCAAACCATTTTGCGTATGAACATGAGCAACCGAATGTTCAACTTCAATTCCCATTACCATACAATAGTCATTGAATGCTTGGGATGTGAATTCACCAGTGTTGTCTAGTCTAACTCTTTTAATAGTATAATCAGGAAACTGTGCTCGTAGTTTGATTATCTGAGTTAGAAATCTCGCAAATGCCATGTTTCGAGATGATAATAGACAAACGTGTGACCATCTACTGGATGCGTCAATTAATACCATAAAATAGTGGAATGGTCCACAAGGTGGGTGTATAGATCCACATATATAGCCTTGAATTCTTTCAAGGAACTTTGGTGATTCTTTATCGATTTTGGTTGGCGATGGTCTTACGATCAATTTTCCTAGAGAACATGCAACACATGTCATTTTATTCCCTTGAGAAATCTCCTGGATTTTCAGTGGATGACCATGTGAACTTTCTATGATTTTACGCATCATTGTAGTTCCTGGGTGGCCAAGGCGATCATGCCATAATGTGAACTCTTCTGGGTTCCGTTTTACTACAAATCGATCTTATCGATATAAGTATGATGTAGTCCTGAAGGAAGTTCTGGAAACTTTTCCAATATGTGTTTTCTGCCACATTTCTCAGAAGTTACATACATGTATTTCTTTCCATCCTCAGTTGCAGACTGAGTATCATATCCGTGAAGATATATATCTTTGAAACTCAACAAATTCCTTTTAGAACTTGGAGAGTATAGAGCATTATTTATGGAAAATTTTGTTCCATTCGGCAAAGTAAAGTTTGTTTTACCAGTTCCTTCAATCACGTCTGCAGGACCTGATATTGTATTGACGACAATTCTTGTCGTTTTTATATCAGAGAAATATCTCTTTTGTCGCATAATAGTGTGCGTTGTTCCACTATCTGGTATGCATATTTCACGAATCCGTTTCTTGGATTTTGCTCCATTAGCATTTTGATCCATTTCTGAAATTGTCATAAATATTAATAAAAGAAAATATAATATTCATTCATATATGGAAAAACACAATAATTATACATTAAGGTGATGCTAAAACATCATTATTTGCTTAAAACATGAAATTTAATAATTATACATGACAATACTGAAAACTATTCAATAGTCTCATTATACGCATTTTGGCTCTCTTCAGGAGTAATCTAGTCCAGCTCATTAGCGAAGTCGGAGGATTCAAGGTATGAAGTCCCTTCGATATTTTCTGTGAGGTTCACCTCTTTAGCCTTTCCTTTTATGGACTCTTGATATAACGATGTGG
>NC_027754.1:22572278-22583357 GCF_000695525.1 Brassica oleracea var. oleracea
CACGCTTCTGGGTGGTATCCTCTTGAGTTTCTTTACCCTTGGAAACTTGCCCGGGTCTAACCCACTTATTAGATCCCCTCCATTTGGGATTGTAAGTTTTTCCACGTTTGTTGTTGAAACGGCGACCATGACCTCGATTGGTCTGGTTTCTCCTTTCCGGATTTTCTATCGCCGTAGCATTCACTTCAGAAAATGCTTTGAGGCTCCCGTAGGCCGGGAATTGTGGTTTTTGATTAAGAGCTCATTGTTTTTTTCAGCTAACATGAGCGCAACCATCAATTCAGAAAATCTCGTGTACCCGCATTTTCTGTAAATTTTGGGCAAGAAGTGAAGCTGTTTGTGGAAAGTGTTATATATTTTATTCATCATTTCTACCTCAGAGACAGGATTACCACAATACTTCAGGAGTGCAACTATCCTCAAGACAGCGGAATTGTAATCCTCAACCTTTTGAAAATCTTGAAACCTCAGATTTTTCCACTCTTCTAGAGCGTGAGGGAGATTGATTTGTCTCTGGTTATCAAACTTTTCTTTTAAAATTTGTCACAGTTCAGCTGGGTCCTCGACATTTGCATAGTCGTGCGTTAGATTTTCATCTAAATGCTTCTTCAGGAAGATTATCGCTTCGGCTATATGCTCGGGTGGTGATTTGTTACCAATTACAATTGTTTCGGTTATCTTTTTCATCACCAGATATGGTTTCACGTTTGTGATCCACCCGACGTAATTTTTGCCAGTTATTTTCAGGGCCGGGAACTGGAGTTTCTCGATGTTTGCCATTTGTATTTCGAATGGCAGAGTGATCATGCT
This sequence comes from Brassica oleracea var. oleracea, assembly GCF_000695525.1. NCBI lineage: Eukaryota > Viridiplantae > Streptophyta > Magnoliopsida > Brassicales > Brassicaceae > Brassica > Brassica oleracea. The sequence goes on from NC_027754.1 coordinate 22,573,089, forward strand.
GATAACGTGTTATAAAAAGAACCGGAATTTTATGGTATCGTAGGAATTTAAATAAGGCAAAATTTTATACCCGTAGAGAGAAGATAACACTGATAACAAAAGAAAATGTGTTATTAAAAGGAGAAGGGATGGTGTGTTAAAAAACGATCGAAACGATCGTTTATATAAAAATAAAAAAAAGTAAAATTACTATACATGCATAGTGACAGTGGACTCTACATGATATATATTTCGGTGCTATCATTTTTGACATTTGATTCATGCACGTTTATAACAGTTAATTGCTTTATATAATAAGATATTGTAATACCCTACCGAGAAGGAGCCCAAAATTTATGTTAAAAGCTTTATATAATAAGGTATTGTAATACCCAGAAAACTTGTTTCATTCAGGATTTAAGTTCAGGTTTTTTAAAGTTTTCGATCTTTGTCCATCTAGACGTAAGTGTTTATAAAATAGAAGTCTTTTGATTAAAACAAAACTCAGAGAGTTAAGCACCATGCTCGAGGAGAACATCACATGTCCATGCATCTCGTTACTTTCCTTCTATATATATATATATATGCCCCGTCCTAATATCCTAGCCAAATAAACAAACCGCAAAGCGCAAACGCGAATAAAAACTCAAATTATCTCAAAATACTCCACTGTAAGAATACATATTATGTACAACTCTGCGTATTTTACAGTATAAAAATCCAAATCATATGGAAAACATGTATTCAAAAAGACAAAGTCTACAATAAATAAACTTGTTAAAGGTCTCACACACGTAAACATCCTTTATTAATACAACCAAATATTGCTTTAGTTTGATGAAAACAGAGAGAAGAGACTAGAAGCTCTAATTTTTTTTGTCTAATACGAATTTATCTCTCCCGAAATATTCCTCCATCTAACAAATGCTCAATCCCTGAAACCACAGAATGTGTTTCATTACGATATATACTATTTTAAAAAAATTCCCAAAATCCAAAAAAAAAATGATGCAAGTAGCCAAATGCATAATTAAAATCATACGGGAAAAGCTCAAATTATATTTTAAGATTTTACCAAAGTCAGTACTCGGAAAGAGGATATGATCATAAGACACAAACCCTCCAGAATCTCCATAACTCCTCTCCTCTGTTGCCGCCACCGCATCAACGGTCTGAACAGTCGTCGTTGTCATAGCCTGAGGCTGCTTTCGTTTGGACCGAGCTCGTCGGTTTTGAAACCAGTTGTATACATTTTTGTCCATGACCTGTCCGTGTTGAGACAGCTCCAACGTGATCTCTTCAATCCTCTGTGGTTTTGGTGTTCCGCTTCCTTCCTCGTAAATGCTTTCGAGAATCTGAAGTTGCATCGATGTCGGAGTCCAACGATGCCGATGAGATATTTTATAAGTGCTTGGCGAAGCCCCCATCGAATCAAAGTATCCACCTCCGGTTGGATCCACTCCTAGTGTATTTCCTCAAATCATTGTCATAAAATACATTAATGTGAGCTATAAGTTTCTTCGGGGTACAAATATGTATTATCCTAACCGTACGGTTAGCCACTAGACCGCTCTTGCGGCGATTATACCCAAATCAAATAGAAAATATTGGTTAAAACGTATAAAAATGTTAATCCTCTTTTTGAAATATAGATACTAATATGTGGATATATAATAAACAATATTGATGATCTATATGTTTTACGTTAGGAAGGTAAATATAATTTAAAGAAACTAACGTCTATTAATGCCTAAACTAAAGGACACACGTTCAACCTTGAGTTAAGGTTGCAGTGGACATTGAGAAAAGCGTTTTGATTTCGTATGACGTAAACGTATTACAAATGCAGACGCAGTTTTCGCCTTCTTAACCGAAAGTTATTAACATCTCGGTAAGTTTGGTCACGATGTTTTCACGTAGTACCTGATGAGAGGGGAAGTTTAGAAGAGAGAGACTCGTGGAGGGAAACGAGCTGCCTACAAATGGCGGCGTAAATGGCGATCTGCTTACTGAGAATCTCCATTTGCTCCTCCGTCATAACTCTACCATCATAAGCACCGTTTTGGCTCCCTCCATCCATCTCTCTTTCCCCACTTCGCTTTCTCCAATTCCTTTGTTATACGAAGAAAACAATATGAGAAAATAATTTATACATCCTTTTTACTTTATTTAGGAAAGAGCTCTAGAGTGTAGACTAAAGATCAATTTATCCCATTTGATTGATCTCAGTTAAGAGTTTAGTAGAGGTTATTCCGAGATACAGTTGCATTATAATTGATCATAATATTAAATTCAAATTACATGATCGTGTAAACATCGATCCGATTCTAGATTATAATATTAGATGCTAAAAGGGGTGAAAACGAAGATCATAATAACTAAAGGATCGGTTAGAGTCAGCTGTGTTGACAGTTTAGTGTTAGAATTTCAATACTTTCATCGAGTTTACGGGTTAAATTAATATATATCAACCAGAAATAACTAAAGTCTTAAATCTTAGTGGTTAAATAACCAGGTAATATGACACCACACGCCACGGCCCTCACTTATAAGACACCACAGACGCTCATCATGGCGTTGACCTTTGAGAGAAGGCATTCAGACCAGTTTGTAAGCCGCTGTAATTAATTCAATCAAGAGCGTGATGAAACGATTACGAAAGGATATTATTTACTGTTGTGGCATATGAAGTCTGGATTGTATTGTTAATTCATTAGACTAACACTAGAAATCAAACTCTAATAAGCAATCATATCAACATTTGACGGAGGTTCAAAAGAGCGTTAAGAATCTACGATCATAACAAACATAGAGCAGCCATAAAATGTAGAGCTGCAAATATCAAGATCACCATCTAAAACATTTTTTTCCATTACCCGTAGAATCAGAGTCAGTGGGAGATAGTGGTAGCTTACTAAATAGAAACAGCAGTAAATATAAAAGCAGAAAACCCCCCCATTTTAATTTTAACCAGCCTCGTTAACATTGCAAGGGAAAAGAAGATTAAAAAAAAAAAAAAAAAAGGCATCAGAGAGATCCTTGCAGAGGTCCTTATATAATGCTACCAACTTCAACTTCTCAGTCAATCGTCTTCCTCCTACACACAAAACAGAGTTAGTAGTAGGATAGGTGATGCAAATAAACTAAAGAAGCAACCAAATCAAGAAAGTGATACAGATAAACTAACTAAGCACCTAGCCAGAGTCATATACAAACAAGTTAAAAGAATCAAGGAAGGAACCTCATCACTCCTATCATCCGCATCCTCCTCTTCACTAACCTCAGACACTGACTTGTCGTCAGATTCCTCGTCCTCCTTTGGACCTTCCTCCTGAAAACACCAACACATTTGTCAATCCTTTTGAATAACAAAGAATATGCTCTCCTGACTAAAAGACTAGTTTATGTTGTATACTAAAAACTTTACCAGCTTTTTGTTGTAGGCCTTCATGGTCTTCTCATACTCAACCTTGCGCTTATCAGCCTTGGCTACGTAGGGAGCTTTCTCCTACAAGCATTGTACAACTCAAAGGTCAAGAAATACTCAAGCATAGACAACTATAAGCAGCTATAGAATAGAAAACGCACAGAGTCAGACAGTGATTTCCACTTCTCTCCACCAGCTTTTCCAACCTGTAAAAACCATTCAAGTTCATAATCAGTACATAGCTATCCTATGGTACAACACAACACATCAAATCCAAATCCAAATCCAAAGCAACGCAAAGAAGATAACACTCACAGCAGCGACAGATTTGTTGCTGGGGTGTTCCTTCTTGTAAGTCTGACGGAAGTCCTCCCTTTACAGATAACAAAGCCCGAAACAGTATTAACACACATCGTAAATCAAATCGATTAAAATGATTCTGACTCGATGATTAGCAAACTAAGGTTGAGAGAGGATGATTTATTTACATGAAGACGAAGAAAGCACTGGCCGGCCTCTTAGGTTTGTTAGGATCTTTAGCAGCAGCTTTGCTCGCCTTCGTAGGCTTCTTGTTCACAGAGAGCCTAACAACGACGAAGATTATCAATTAATTAAACGATTCAAGGATATACGAATACGATCTCAAAAACAAGGAAGAATCGATGTATGTAGCTGAGGCTTACTTGGAGTTTCTGGAGTCAGACTTCGAATTACCTCCTTTCATGGCCGATTCTGCAGGTGAAAAATCACTAGATCAGCGAACAAAGAGGAAACGCAATCGAAATCTAGCAATTAAACACCAAACAGAGATCGATATGCACAAAATCGAGAGGGAATCGAGATAATAACATGAGGAAATTACCTTGACGAGGATCTGCTAGGGTTTGAAATTAGGGGGAGAGAGGAGAGGAGAGGAGTAAAAAGGGAATAACTACGTGTTTGTGATTCGAGCGAGAGAGGGTAATAATAAGGAAGGGAGAGAGAAGGGTTAGTGGGGTGTTGTAAATATCTTGTGCCCCCAAAAAATTATATATATGTTGAAATTCAATTTCGCACGAAATCAAATCCATTAAAAATAAATATCCGAGGGGTTTAGGCGGGATTTCTAATATATACTCTGCCATCTCATTGATCCCATTGGTTTCTCCTCATTGGGTCATCTTCTCACGCTTTAAAGAAACCCAAATTGTAGTTATCCTAGCCTTTATACGGAATAAAATGGCAGAATAAAATTCGAATATTCACATTCACATGATTATGTATTAATTACACTTTTATGAACACCTTGCTTAAAGGCCAGAAACCCCATATTAAACATGATGGTATTGACAAATGATATAGATCAAACATCAGTATAATCCATGATTATAGATCTCACCCTAATAACCATTTACAGAGTTGCATACACAATGATGTAAAATAAAGATAATATAGAAGATGATTATCCATTAAACACTTTTTTTACAAGCGTCCCTAGAATGGGCTTTCGTTTCTCTCTCAAGCTGAAATAAGATAGTGGAGTGTGGAGCCCGAAAAAAGCAAGAAAAACACGGTTTCTTTCATCATTTCAACCACTTTGTGGTACTTTTCAGCTTATTTCAAACAGAGAAAAGGATAAGATCTAGGGTTGAGATTGGGTTCAGTGTTCGTTTTGGTTTCTAACCGGTGAAATCTCTGGGATTAAGAGAGCTTGACAGTGTGAGACCCGTCTAGGAAAATAAGAACATTGCATTATGACAGGTGAGAAGTCCAAATAAAAAGTGGGGATTAAACGGGGGGAATATAAATAGTAGCACAACATTCATCAGGGTGCAGAGAAGCAACAAAAAGATATAATTTAAGCTCATCCCTAAATCCTAACTCTTCTAGAACCCATTAAAATATGTAATGAATCCTTTTTAAACCCCTTATCTTTTTTTTCTATATGAATACATTTTGTATAATCTCTTACAAAATACATATTATTTCATATATTAACATAAATCAAAGAAAATGGTTTTTGCATAAAATATTCCTTGTTCTTAATCTAAAAAATTGTGATGATGGCGAAAAAACATAATACTCGATTTTGTTGTTTTGGCAAGAAAACTCGTTTTTACGGTTATGATGGAAAAACTCGATTTAGTGATTTTGGAAAGAAAAATCATTTTGTAGTTTTGGCGGGAAAATTTGATTTTACAGTTTTGGCGGGAAAACTCGATTTTACGATTTTCTCAGGAAAATCTCATTTTTGCCATTTTGGCGGAAAATCTCGATTTTACTTTTCTGGCGGAAAATCTCATTTTTACGGTTTAGGCGGAAATTTTTATTTTGCCAGAAAAACTCAAATTTACGGTTTTAACGGGATAACTCAATGTTACGATTTTGGAGAAAAATCTCGTTTTACGGTTTTAGTGGAAAATCTTGTTTTGGCATGAAAACTCAATTTTATGGTTTTGGACGGAAAAGCGAGAAATCTTATTTTTTGTGGTTTTGGCAGAAAATCTCATTTTGACGGAAAAACTCGATTTTACCATTTTAGCGAGAAAATTCAATTTTATGGTTTTGGCAAGAAAACTTGGTTTTGTGGTTTTAACGGAAAATTTCACAGTTGAGGTTTGGTGAAAAAACTCGTTTTGGTGGAAAACTCTATTTGGCGGAAAAAAAACGATTTGGCAAAAAAACTCGATTTGGTAGAAAGACTCTTTTTCACTTTTGACGAAATACCTTGTTTTTAATGATTTTGGCGAAAAAATCAATTGTACACTTTTGTAAGGAAAACTCATTTTTGAAGTATTAACTCTAACAGTGTTCAACAAAAAAAAAGTATTAACTCTAACCAAATCATTGTTGTTTAAAAAAAAACAAAAAAAATATTTATCTAATAGTGTTCAACTCTATCAAAACTCCTTACCTTTTAAACCTAGTCCTAAATTGGCCTTGGGAACTAAATACAAGCGTCCCTAGAATGGGCATTCGTTTTCTCTCTCAAGCTGAAATAAGATAGTGGAGTGTGGAGCCCGAAAAAAGCAAGAAAAACACGGTTTCTTTCATCATTTCAACCACTTTGTGGTACTTTTCAGCTTATTTCAAACAGAGAAAAGGATAAGATCTAGGGTTGAGATTGGGTTCAGTGTTCGTTTTGGTTTCTAACCGGTGAAATCTCTGGGATTAAGAGAGCTTGACAGTGTGAGACCCGTCTATAGCTATGTCGGCTGCAATGGATAGAGCTTTGATGGCTCTGTCTTTGGAGGAAGAAGATAAACCGTTTGACATGCCGGATCTGCCGGGGTTTTGTTCGAATGAGAAGAATAAGCTAAGTTTGGTGGGTAGAATGTTAAATCCAGAGTGTCAGAAGATGTCTACTCTGATCTGGAGAATGCCCAGAAAGTGGTCAAAGGAAGGCAAATGTCGAGGAGTGGCTCTGTCTCAGGAGCGGTTTCAGTTCTTCTTCGACCATGAACATGACCTGCTCGATGTTTTGGAGAAAGGGGTCCATACGTTTAATGAGTGGGCTTTGGCGATTGAGAGGTGGGTGGAAGAGCCACCGGATGATTATCTGCAGTTTATTTCTTTGTGGGTTCGTATAAGCAACATCCCGATAAACTATTACACAAAGGAAGCTATTATGGCGCTTGGTGACTTGGTTGGAGAAGTGAAGGAGTTTATCTTCGACCCCACAAAGCCTCAAACACAACCTTACGAGAGGGTTCTAGTTAAGTTCAATGTGGCAAACTCATTGAAGACATCTAGAGTCATAAACATCAAAGGAGCTAAACCGGTGACCATCCACTACAACTATGAAAGGATCCAGAAGAGGTGTTTCACCTTCTTCAGGCTTGACCATGAGCAAAGTATATGTCCCTTGGTTGTGAAGAGAAGAAAAGATGAAGCTTTTGCGAGGCGTCAAGCGATCTCTAAAACTAAAAAAGGTTGTATTACATGAAGACGATCCTCTCTATGGGGTTCTCACTGAAGATCAGGTGGGGACTAGTGCGGTGACAGGGAAGCCGAAAATTGTTAAAGAAGTTCTGGATGAGATGAGACAGTACATGATGCTGGCAACAGATGAGGATCGGATTGTTAGGGAAGAAAGAGTGAGAAGCTCGGTAACAGCGGTGGAGCAAGATCCTATGTTGCAGCGTACTGTTCTAAGACTCGAGGCTCCTCCTGTTATATCTCAAGATTTTAATAAAGGAAAAGGAGTGGTTTACAGCTATGAGGAGCTTCAGAAACCGAAAGAGGGCAGGTTGCAGTCAGAGAAATTGATGGCATCTGCAATCAGAGTTGGTTCAGCAGGGCAGTGGAACGCTGGGAATATGGCTAGGACGTTAAGTGATGAGGTGTATGTTGGCTATAATTTTATGGCCACTTCTGAAGGTTCAATGGTATTTAGCACTGGTTTCTTGGAACCTTGTGCTTCGACCGGGACCAAGAAGAAAGTGTACCAGCGAAGACGGCCCCCAAAATCAAGGAGAAAGCCTAGACCTTTGTTGTTGGCTGATAAGACTGAGGGGGTGATGTGGGACAAATCAGCATATAAGAGTGTTGTGGGGAGCAAAAAGAGAAAGGTACAGACTGAAGTTGGGGAACTTCTAGTTTCGGCGAAGTCTAAAACCCCAAAGGTGATCCCAAGGGAGGGATCGTCCAACGCTTAAATGAGCATTTTCAGCTGGAATTGCCAGGGCTTGGGGCGTACTCAAGACCTGACAATCCAGAGACTCAGGGAGATTCGGCGTACGTATCTTCCGGAGATCATGTTCTTGATGGAGACTAAGAAGTGCAGGGATATTTTGGTGGATTTACAGCAGTGGTTAGGTTATGATAGGGTGTTTACGGTGGAGCCTAGAGGCTTGAGTGGTGGCTTGGCAGTATTTTGGAAAAACGAGATCAAGTTGGACTTCAAATTTGCGGATAAGAATCTCATTGACATGCAGGTTCAGTTTGGAGAAGTCACTTTTTATCTTTCTTGTATATATGGAGAACCCAGTTCTGAAGGGAAGAATATAGTATGGGAGAGAATCTCAAGGATTGGAGTCAATAGAAGAGAAAAGTGGTGTATGCTTGGGGATTTTAACGAGATCCTCAATAATGATGAAAAGATTGGAGGACCTATGAGATCAGAAGAATAGTTCAAACCTTTTGGGGATATGTTGTCTGTATGTGGAATGGAAGAGCTGGAGTCATCGGGGATCAGGTTTACTTGGGCTGGTCAAAGGTGAAAAAAGTGGATTCAGAGTTGTTGGGACAGAGCTTTTGGTAACAGGGAGTGGCTGAGAGTATTCCCGGGGTCTAATCAGAGATTTTTGGCCAAACGTGGGTCTGACCACAGACCTGTCTTGTTAATGATGCAAGCGTCACAGTCAAAAAACAGGGGTCAGTTCAGGTATGACAAAAAATTCTTGTTCCAGCCGGGGGTTAAGGAAAAAATCATTGAAGCCTGGAGGGGAACAGAGAGGGGATCCGATAATCGTTGTGTGGCAAAACGATTGCGTGATTGTAGAGGTGCTTTGAGTGTGTGGAAGAAAGAGAAGGACTTCAATGCCAAAGACATGATTCATATTTTGGAAGATCGATTGGAGTGGTTCCAATCAAGAAATTACCCCTGTTGGCATGCTATCAGAGTGATTAAGGAGCTGTGTAGAGCCTATAAGGAAGAAGAGCTCTTTTGGCAGCAGAAGAGTATGGAAAAATGGCTGAAGTATGGGGATCGCAACTCTAATTTCTTCCATGAAACGGTTAAAGCCAACAGAGAGAAAAGGAAGCTCATCAAATTAAAGGATGGCAGTGGGTTGGAGCATTGGTCAGAAGAATCTAAGGCTCAGGTGGCTTTGGATTATTTTAAGGAGCTCTTCAAATCTTCTAACCCCCCTAGCTACCAACCTGTGTTTCAGAGTATGAGACCAAGAGTGACAGATTCGATGAATCAGAGGTTATTGGCTGCTGTTACAGATGAAGAGATCAGAGATGCAGTTTTTGGCATAAAATCTTCGAGTGCTCCTGGCCCAGATGGGATGTCGGGCCTCTTCTTTCAACAATATTGGGGAGAAATTGGCCCCAGAGTGTCCTTTGAAGTGAAGAGATTTTTTGAAAGAAGAAGGATGCCAGTGGATTGGAACTTCACCTTTATCTGCCTCATACCAAAAGTACAAGATCCGGAGACGATGACTGACTTACGGTCGATTGACATCTTCTCAATTTGCATTGTTTTAACCATTCATTCTTGCACATGTTGATCATTTAGGATAGCATTTAGATATGTTTAGGTTGCATTGCATTACATATGTCCTTATTAGGTGATGGAGATTTCAAATGGTGACTTTGGAGCATCTAGAGATGGTTTGGAAGCAAAATTGGTGATTCTCGAAGAAGAGACGCAGAGGTTAAGTGTCCTAGCAGCCTCGTGACGTCCCAGCGGCCTTTTGGCCCATCGAGAAGCCGCTGCAAGAAACGGAGACAAAGTGTGGCAGCGGCCTTGTGCAGCGGTGTCCTGGAGCCGCTGGAGACGCTCGAGAGATGAAGACTCGAGAAATGGAGAGAAGTATGGGAGCGGTCTAACGCAGCGGTGAACCGAAGCCGCTTGAAAAATAGCTCATCCCCTGCCGCATTTGTACTTGTCGCAGCGGTGTGATGCAAGGAAGTGAAGAAGCCGCTGCGAGTGCCCCAGCGGCTAGGTGGAGCGGTTTCATGTGGCCGCTGCGAGTCAAGAAAGTCAACATATTTCGTGTTTGACCAGATAATTACCAATTTGTGTTTTGGTTAACCCAGGTTTGTTGGGTTAAACCAGGTTCGACTTTAAGCTACTATAAAGGTCCTTCAGACCTAATTGTAGGATCTTATCTTGTTTTCTATCTAATCACAAAAGAACTTTTAGGTGAAAGATC
>NC_027754.1:22585320-22597214 GCF_000695525.1 Brassica oleracea var. oleracea
TCTCTTTGGGAGACAAGGCACACCAATGGGAGAAGACTCTTCCAAGTTACACTGTCACCACTTGGGAAGAGTGTAAGAGAGCTTTCCTAGATAAGTTCTTCTCTACTTTAAGGACAGCTAAGATCAGGAACGAAATCTCTGGGTTTCAACTGCAAGCGTCACAGTCAAAAAACAGGGGTCAGTTCAGGTATGACAAAAAATTCTTGTTCCAGCCGGGGGTTAAGGAAAAAATCATTGAAGCCTGGAGGGGAACAGAGAGGGGATCCGATAATCGTTGTGTGGCAAAACGATTGCGTGATTGTAGAGGTGCTTTGAGTGTGTGGAAGAAAGAGAAGGACTTCAATGCCAAAGACATGATTCATATTTTGGAAGATCGATTGGAGTGGTTCCAATCAAGAAATTACCCCTGTTGGCATGCTATCAGAGTGATTAAGAAGGAGCTGTGTAGAGCCTATAAGGAAGAAGAGCTCTTTTGGCAGCAGAAGAGTATGGAAAAATGGCTGAAGTATGGGGATCGCAACTCTAATTTCTTCCATGAAACGGTTAAAGCCAACAGAGAGAAAAGGAAGCTCATCAAATTAAAGGATGGCAGTGGGTTGGAGCATTGGTCAGAAGAATCTAAGGCTCAGGTGGCTTTGGATTATTTTAAGGAGCTCTTCAAATCTTCTAACCCCCCTAGCTACCAACCTGTGTTTCAGAGTATGAGACCAAGAGTGACAGATTCGATGAATCAGAGGTTATTGGCTGCTGTTACAGATAAAGAGATCAGAGATGCAGTTTTTGGCATAAAATCTTCGAGTGCTCCTGGCCCAGATGGGATGTCGGGCCTCTTCTTTCAACAATATTGGGGAGAAATTGGCCTCAAAGTGTCCTTTGAAGTGAAGAGATTTTTTGAAAGAAGAAGGATGCCAGTGGATTGGAACTTCACCTTTATCTGCCTCATACCAAAAGTACAAGATCCGGAGACGATGACTGACTTACGGCCGATCAGTCTCTGTTCGGTCTTGTATAAAATCATCTCTAAGATTATGGTGAAACGGTTGAAGCCCATTCTTCCTGAGCTTATCTCGGTCAATCAATCAGCCTTTGTGGCAGAGAGACTGATCACTGATAACATTGGCATTGCGCATGAAGTGGTACATGGCCTTAGAGTCAATCCGATGCTCATGTACGACGGTATGGTGGTGAAGACCGATATGTCAAAAGCGTATGATAGAGTCAAGTGGAGTTATCTGAGGAGTTTGTTGGACGCTCTTGGGTTTGATGCGAGATGGATCTCTCTGGTCATGGAGTGTGTTTCATCAGTTTCCTATGCGGTGCTTATGAACGACCAGCCTTTTGGTTTGATCAAGCCTCAACGGGGTTTGCGCCAGGGTGATCCGCTATCCCCAAATTTGTTTGTTCTTTGCACTGAGGGACTTACCCATTTGATGAATTATGTGGAAAGTCCTTCTCTCCTCTCAGGCGTAAAATTTGCAGAATCAGGGCCCTCAGTGAATCATCTCTTGTTTGCAGATGATAGTTTGTTCATGTGTAAGGCGACTCAAGCTCAGGCTGTGGCTCTTCATGAGGTGTTGAAGGTGTATGAAAGAGCAACTGGACAAACTATCAATTTACAGAAATCGGTAATCTCTTTTGGAGATCAGGTGGATTCCATGTCTAAGCTTGCGATTCGAGGGATTCTTGGCATTGATAATGAAGGAGGATCTAGCAAGTACTTAGGTCTGCCTGAATGCTTCAGTGGATCAAAAATTGAACTGCTGGATTATCTTCGAGGGAGGGTTAGTGGCAGGTTGAATGCGTGGTACCTAAGGAAGCTATCACAAGGGGGGAAAGAAATTTTATTGAAAACGTCGGCCTCTGCTCTGCCTATCTTTGCGATGTCAGTTTTCAAGCTTCCGAAAACGCTTTGTGCAAATATTTCAAGTGTGATGGCGAATTTTTGGTGGGGATCAGTTTGCCAAAGGAGAGTGGAGGAATGGGTTTCAGAGATTTGGAGGCGTTTAATCAAGCTCTCTTGGCAAAGCAGGCGTGGAAAGTACTCTCTGAACCTAATTGCTTGCTGGCTCAGATGCTTAAGAGCAGATATTTCCCTCGCACAGGTTTTTTGGAAGCCAAATTGGGTGATAGACCGTCCTTTGCTTGGAGAAGTCTGCTCTTTGGAAGGGACCTCCTCGCCAAGGGCCTGCGGAAAAGGGTGGGTGATGGGAACTCTATCTTTGTTTGGACTGATAAATGGATGGAAGATGAAGCGGATGGTTTTGGCCTTCGTGCTCCGTGGATTAAAAACTGCACTTTCAATGTTAATCTGAGAGCTAGGGAGCTAATTGATTTTCAGAGTAGAAGATGGAACCTTCAAGCTCTTGAGGAGGTCTTCGTGCCTTCCGACATTCAGATCCTGATCAAGAACCAACCGGTGGTTTCTAAGGAAGATTTTTAGGTTTGGAAATTCAATAAATCTGGAGCTTACTCGGTCAAATCTGGTTACTGGTTGGCGGCTCGGGACAAATCCAAAGAGCTACGAAGAGTTATGGAGGCTCTGCCTTCGATCAATGTACTTAAAGCCAACACTTGGAAGGTTCAGACGGCTCCTAAGATTAAGACCTTCATTTGGAAGGCTCTTTCGCAAGGTCTGCCCGTTGCTGTATGCTTAATAGAAAGAGGTATGAAATGTGATGACAGATGTCAGTTGTGTGGCTTTGAGGGTGAATCAGTGAACCATGTGCTGTTTAGTTGTCATCTTGCTCGAATATGTTGGGCTCTCTCCAACATCCCGTGCCCTCGTGGGGGATTTAGTGTATCGTCGATCTATGAGAACATCTCATACTTGTTGAGAATCAGACCTGTTGGAAGGTATGGAGCGGACTCTGTTCGAAGCTGGCCGTGGCTTCTTTTGTTTTTGTGGAAGAACATGAACTCCTTTATTTTCGAAGGTAAAACTTTTGAAGCTGAGGAAATTGTTGTGAAAGCAAAACAGGAAGCTGAGGTTTGGTTCTTAGCTCAACAAGTGCATAGTGGAATGGAACTAGAAGAGGAGAAGGTAGTTTCTGTAACGGTTCCGTGTTCGTTGCAGAATGTTCCGGTTGGTTGGGTTCAGTGTGAGTTTGCGATGGATTGGGCAAGCCGAGGTGAGAGCATGGGAGCTTCATGGATTGTAAAAGATGAGAAAGGTAAAGTCTTGGAGCATAGTAGGCGTGCATTTGTGGAGGTAGGATCATTGACAGAGGCTAAATTGCAATTGTGGTTATGGGTTCTGGAAAGTATGAGAAGTTTGAAGAAAAAGAAGGTTAGGTTTGTCTCATCTTTTGGGGACCTGATAGAAGCAATTGAAAAACCTTCCTTCTGGCCTGCTTTGCAGTTTGAGGTGGGAGAGATCAAGAGAGAGCTGCAGGCTTTTGAAGCGTGGGAACTAAGGATTGGGTCTTGGAATACAATCAGATGTGCATTCTTCATTGCTCAGAGTGTGAGGAACTTAGGTCTCACTCAGTCTTATGTAGCTGCTGGTCATCCAAGATGGTTGGATCATATCTATGCGAATGACAGAAGTGCATCTGGTGGTAACTAATTAGTTTGCTGATTTTTTGGTATCCGCCTTTGTAGGCGTGGATGTGTAGTTGGATGAGTCTTTCTAACCCTTTTTTTTGTAGTGATTGTGAAGCAAGTTGTGTTGCTTGACTGTGTTGTTGTATGGAACCAAGTTAGTATATATATGATTTCAATTTGGGAAAAAAAAAAGAAGATGATTATCCATTTACTTACCACCTTTGACCAACCAACGTACCATTATTTTATGTATTTCTTGACTGTATAAATATGGTACTTCTCCTTCATTTGTACGATGACCAAGACAATATAAGATCATAAAATATAAAGGATTCATCACTCGTCTCTCTCTCATACACGATACATATATACATATATATATTCATAAAATATAACTTTGCTTCTTATTTATTACACAATACATTATCAGCACGAACGCTCTCCTATCAGCGAAAACCAAACGAGATAAGTTTTAATTTCTATCTTTCAACATACTTAATTTATTTAAATTTTGTTATTGTTCCGGAGTGAGAGGCTAGATCTTCTCCGTTTATTTTTCGGGACGATAGGCGTTGCCTTCCCCGACTAATCGTTATGGTAGGCTATGCCTTCATAATCAGAGAAACACGTGGTAGGCTTTGCCTACGTGAATTACAAAAAAAAAATGGGGGGGGGGAGTCAAAAATGGTAGACTAAGTCTCCTCAGACCTTGGAAAAAAAAAAGGTTAATATGGTAGACCCTGTCTCCTCAAACCTTGATAAAAATGATCAATATGGTAGTCTATGAGTCATCGGATCATGTGGTAGGCTAAACCTCCCAATTTTATTTATGTTCTTTAAATTTATGCAATTTAATTTTTGCATTTATTTTATGCCTTTAATTTCTGCATTAAATTCTCGTCTTTGTTATATATTTATAATATCATTATATGAATAATGTTATCAAGTGAATTTTGACAAATCTCAAAGTAGATTCCCTTGATATTACGAGAAATAATTATACGACTTGGGCAATGGGTGTAGAAATACACCTGAGAGAAAATGAGCTTTGAGAAATCATCGATAAGTTGAAAACTATATCAGATGAGAAAAAGATAAAGCCATGATAATTTACACCACTTTGATGATGGTTTATGAGATGAGGTGTATCATGAGAAAAGATCTAGGAAATCTTTGAATAATTAAATCCTTGAAAGAAAGGATTGGCCAATTTGTTGGAGTTGATGTAAATCCTCGAGAATTGAAAAGAAAAGAAACTCATCATACTAAACCATCAAGTCGGTCCTATTAGAAAAGGACGAGGGTGTAGATGCGGCTGAAACCGCTATCATGTTCGTGGAAGAGGACAAGGAAGAAGATTTCGTCCCTATGAGAATAATGAGAACTTCCACGAAAATGAAAGTAGTCAGGTGATAAAAGGCAAACAAAAAAAGTTTGCTATAGATACGGCCAGAAAGAAAATTGGATACGTAGTTGTCGTACGCCGAATATTTAGCCGATCTATATCGAGAAAAAAAAGAAAAAGAGAAAGGAAGTATATTAAACTTCGTCTCTTATGAGCCCGAACCATCTTTCATAGCTTGAATACTCATCTTGATGATTCAGATTTTCTGGTTGGTCCATATAATAAAAATAAAATTTCGATTTGATATGAGAATTATCTTCCTGAGTAAGATTTTGAGATTCAGGATGGAGATAAATATACCTGGCTGATATTGGGTCATCGTACATGACTACTAAAGGTAACAAATATTTCTCCTCTCTCAAAATAAATAAGTATAGTATCTAATAATATAAACATATTATTGGCTCTAAATGAGTTTATGATGAAAAGACATGAATAAGAAAAAGATGGCAAAATTATAAATGAGTGGTAAACCTGAAGTTTACTGATATATAGCCACCTCCAATAATGTTATCGACATTATTGTGAAATACTGAAAAACTAGGAGTTTTTCACATATAGCATGTCTTAAAGAAAATAAAGGAAACCATCAAGGGTAAACAAGTGCACTATATGTGATTTCTTTAAGCAGACCCTAAATTAAGATATCACTCTAAAGGATTTGAAACTTAATTCATCCCAAAATGGGAAAACTGAATATGTTATTGGTTCTAGAGTGGGATTCGGTATGAGATTTTAGACATGAAGTGTCATCATCTCGAGGGGGAGAATTAAAGAATCCTAGGGAGTGGAACATTGAGAAATTATGTTCGCACTTGAAAAAGAACTTGAAAAAGTAAATTCAAGTAAGATGATCCCCATGATCGGGTGTAAACATGCAGTTGTGCATGTAATAAAGACATATACAATCCAAAAGGATAAAGTATATGGATAATTAGAAATATGCTCGCAAGTTTGCTAGAAGCATATGATAATCTGGTGGAATGAGATATATGAAATGGATTACAATGAAAAGTAGGATAATCCATTTACAAAATGTCTGCCAGACATTTTGATGAAATAATGAAATCTCATATTCCAGCTGAAAATGCTCCAATAAGAAGTGTCCTAAAAGGATAATATATATAAGTGTCCTAAAAGGATGATATATGAGTCTAAGGCACGCTAGAGACGTGATAGACCACTTTGGTTCCAAAGAATCATCGAAATGGAGCAAAAATATAAATAGAGGATGAATCTCATGATGAGACCGTTGATATGGTTAATATAATAGTCAGGTATCTGGATAAATCATTAATGATGATAAAGAAATCTCGATTAACCATATCAGTACGGGTAAAAAGATGGAACAAAAGAGAAAATGGATTGTCGACAATAAAATGAAAAAGTGCTATATAAATAAGGATTATGAATCTACCTCTATGTATGAGGGTAGAGTGAATTGATTGGCCATCAATTCGATATAAAGCTCGTTAGAAAAACGAGAAATGTTTGGACCAAAAGTCCAAGGTATATATTTCTCCAGATAATGAAATGAAAGATGACCTTGGGTATGAAAAACGGCTTGTTCCAAGGTCACTGGAGAAAATCTAAAATAGATGCAGTATATTGAAATGTCTGGCAGGACATAAACGACTTGAGTTGCATCTTGATATTTAGTAGTCCCTGGAGAGTTAAAGATGCTCTCGGGAATGTATAAAACTCTGGAAGAGTTAGAACAAGCCGTATATAAGGTATCTTGAACCGGTAACTGGTTTACGGCACGATCTGCCGATTTCCATTTTAATAAAGATGAATTTCTAGCGTTAGGGGGAGGAATTAGAGAAATTCCTAAAGAGATTACACGGTGTACACAGTCGTTGTTACACCTTGACACCCCCCTCCCCCCTATGAATTAAAGAGAGTTGGAAATTCAGGAAATTGTGCATTTTCATAATTTGGCAAACCAATTACCAAATGTGTTCACAGATACGACATGGTATACCCGCTAAAAAAGTTCCATCAAGAGTTGATGTTCCTAAAGAAAAAACTGATGGAAATAAAATGAATGAACTTCGGGTTCAGTTAAAGAGGGGGAGACCAGCGGGTTCTAAAGTTAAAAATCCCCGAAAGAAAAAAAAAATTGTTGAGCAAAGCAAAAAGGTTCGGGAAGAACCTGATATTGAAAGATGTCTGAAAGAAGACATAAATGGAAAGGTTCCAGAAGAACCTAATACTGAAAAATGTCTGAAAGAAGGCATAGATGAAAAGGTTCAAGAAGAACCAAATAAAGATAGCGATCCAGATGACGAGAAGGGAACAAAAAAGTATGAGATTTCCATCAACTACGCCCTTGATGAAAAGTAATAGATAAAAGATGTTGATGGAATGTTCTCTTTTTCTGTGTCCAAAGATATCGATCATGAAAATGATGATCCCGATCCAAGGTCCATTTTGGAATGTTAAAAGACATGATTGGGAGGAGTGGCAGAAGGCCATTCGAATTGAATTATTCTTCCTAAATAAAAAGAATGTCTTTGGACCTATAGTCATAACGCCTGAGAATATAAATCTTGTTAGGTATAAGTGGGTAGTCGTGAGAAAAATAACACAATATAAAGCCTGATTAGTTGTCCAAGGTGTTTCTCAGAGACCGGGAATTGATTTTGAGGAAACGTATTCCCCGATAATGGATGCAATTACGTTTAGATTTTTGATGAGCCTAACGGCGTCTAAAAATCTTGAGATGCATCTCATGGACGTTGTGACTGCATATTTGTATGGATCGTTGGATAATGATATATATATGAAACTCCCTGAGGGAATGAAAATGCCAGGGGCATTGAAAGAAAAATCCAGGGAGATTTGTTCGGTCAAGTTACAGCGATCACTTTACGGATTAGCATGTGGTACAATCGCTTAAGTGAATATATTTTGAGTAAAGGATATGTGAATAATGCGATATGTCCATGTGTTTTTATAAAGAAATCGTCATCTGGCTTTGTGATCATTTTTGTATATGTAGATGACCTGAACATGATTGGAACTCACAACGAGGTTGATGATGCACGGACTCATATGAAAGATGAGTTCAAAATGAAAGATTTCGGAAAGACAAAGTTTTGTCTTGGGCTCCAGATAGAGCATCTCCGAGAAGGGATATTTTTGCATCAATCAAACTATACGAAAAGGTTATTGAAACGCTTTCGTATGGACAAAGTGACTCCTTTGAGTACTCCGATGATTTGTAGATCTCTCAATGTTGAGAGTGATCCTTTTAGACCATGCGGAGATAGCGAGAAGATATTAGGTCCAGAAGTATCTTATATGAGTGCTATCGATGGGTTGTTATATCTTGCAAACTGTACCAGACCAGATATAGCTTTTGCTACTCAGCTATTGGCGAGATATAGTTCTGCTCCTACTCACAGACACTGGGATGGAATAAAGCACATATTTCGTTACCTTCAAGGTGCAGTTGATTTAGGGTTAATGTATTTTAGAAAACCCGAGTTTGGTATGTTTGGTTTCGCAGATGCAGGATACTTATCAGATCCTCATAAGTCTCGATCGCAAACCGGCTATGTTTTTACAATTGGTGGAACTGCGATCTCTTGGAGATCCCTGAAGCAAACTCTGGTTACGACTTCTTCAAATCATGCAGAAATTATAGCGCTTCACGAAGCATGCCGAGAATGTGTGGCTTAGATCAATGAGTCATCACATACAAGAAACTAACGGAATAGAAATAAAGAAGGAGCCGACGAAAGTTTTTGAAGATAATTCGGCTTGTGTCACTCAACTTAAAGAAAATTACATCAAGAGCGACAGGACAAAGCATATTCCTCCAAGATTTTTTCCGTATATTCGGGAGCTCGAGAAAAATAAAGAAATGGACATTGAGTATGTACAGTCATGCGACAATCCGGCTGACTTGCTCACGAAAGTTCTTCTTACTACAACATTCCGAAGACACGTATACGACATCGGAATGCGGTATTTGCTTGACCTATAAGGAAAAAACTAAGTCCACTATTCTCAGGAAGAAATTACGGCAGTGTACTCTTTTTCTTTCTTCACAGTTTTTATACCACGGGGTTTTTCCGTGATTAGGTTTTTAACGAGGCACTACGTAATAGAAAATGGATAATCAAGGGGGAGTGTTAAAAGATAATATAGAAGATGAATATCCATTTACTTACCGCCTTTGACCAGCCGACGTACCATTATTTTATGTATTTCTTGACAGTATAAATATGGTACTTCTCCTTCATCTGTACGATGAGCAAGACAATATAAAATCATAAAATATAAAGGTTACACTAGATTTTGATCCGCGTTTAGAAAGCGCGGATTTATTTTTGAAATTAAATAAATTTTTCTTATAAAATTTTTATATAAGATAATATATAGGTTTGGGTACATTTACCCGGGTGCACTGAACCATACCAAACTGGAAAAAACCCAAAATTAAGCTAAATATCTTAAATAACCGAGCATATCATATATATTTGGAATCGAAAAATAGAAACCAAATTAAAAACCAAATGAGTACTTAAAATTTTAAAATACAAATTATATACCAATTAAACATAACTAAACCATAAAAAAATTATACTATTAATGAAACTATATGTGGTAATAATCACATCTTTTGTAAACATATTTGAATAATCTGTCATATATTCATGGTAATTTATTGTTAGAGTAATTATATAATAGATTATTGGAGAATTATAAATGAGTTCTAAATTATGTAAAGTATTTATATAGTTAGAAAAATATAAGGTAAGACCAAATAAATAGTTAAATCTAATGAAATGATCCAACAACTTAAATAGATGTTTTAGGACTGCTTCCCTTTTAATTTTAATAGTATAGATCACTCGTCTCTCTCTCATACACGATATATATATATATATATATTCATAAAATATAACTTTGCTTCTTACTTATTACACAACATAAATAATCAACCACTAACTTCTTCGCACCCATGACTCAGCTTCTGGATCATCCACATTATTCTCCTCACACACTGGCTTAACGGACTCCTTGTTCTCTTTTGTACCTTCCTCCTGGAAACACCAACACACAGAGGCAGACCCAGCCAAGGAAAGGGTGTGGCATGGGCCTCATACTAATTATTTTTTATAAAACCTTTGGTACAAAATTTATTATAGTAAATTTAGTTTAATGTGTTTTTACAGTATGTGCTACATGCTTTGTATTTAAAAATCCATATACTAAATGTTTATAACATTTTGTGCCCCGTGTTATATAAATTTATGGGTCCGCTCCTGCCAACACATAACCACTACCATTGTTGAATAATCACCTCCCCATTTAAAATTTAGTTATGTTTCTACTCAAAACCAAAACATATCAATTCCTTGTTGTATGCCTCCATGTTCGTCTTGTATTCAACTTTGCGCTTGTCAGCTTTAGCCACGTAGGGAGCCTTCTCCTAAAAATATTTGTAGACCTCAATAGATTAAGATATAGTCAAACACATAACACTTAAGATAGCTTTAGATTAGATAACGCAAAGAGCCAGACAAGGATTTCCACTTTGATCCACCAGCTTTCCCACTTATCCATTGAACTGTGTGGTCAGTATAGATTCAGATAACAAGCATGTACTATTACATCACATCGACTAGATCGCAAGAGATAACACTCACAGCAGCCACAAATTTGTTATTGGGATGTTCCTTCTTGTAAGTCTGGCGGAAGCCCTCCCTTTCAAGGTAACAAAGCCATAAACAGTCTTAGCACACAGAAGTTAAGCAAAATCGATTTAGGATTTAATAATAGAATCTTTACAGACAACACAATTACTAACGGGGGATCACATTAAGAACAATCGCAACCTAAATTAGTATAATCAAATGTTCTTGACTCGAAGATAGCAAACTAAGGTTGAAACTAATATCACAACACTGAGAATCGGATGAAATGATTACATGAAACCGATCTGGAAAAATTCACTATCCATGGAAGCTACTGAACGCAAAAATATGAATATATAAAAGGCGATGTTTACATGAAAACTAAGAAAACACTTACTGGCCTCTTTGGTTTCTTTGGATCCGTAGCAGCAGGTTTGCCAACCTTAGCAGGCATCTTGTTCAAAGAGAGCCTATTAACAACGAGAATTAAGTGAGGAACGATACAAAATGATCTGTAAGAATGAGATATAGGAACTAACTATAAGACTAAGGGTCTGTTTGTTTCTCCATCTGAATGAGCCATCTCGATGAAGATAGAGTTTTGTTTGTTTAGGCACTAAAAATGCAACTCATTCAGATGAATCATCCGGATCACTTTTGGAAATTTAGGCTTAATTTTAAAGTCCATTCAGCTGAACCAATTTGGATCATTTGAATGGAAATGGTTCATTCAAAATGGTATAATGTCTATTATACCCCTAATGTAATTCATAAATTACAAACCTAAACATAATATCATTTTTGTCACAAACGAAAACTGACAAAACTACAAAAACACTTTTTCTCATGCTAAAAACTACTTTTTCACGCTAAAACCCCAAAACGCATTTTTCCGCTAAAATTGCAAAAAAATGTTTTTCCGTCAAAATTGCAAAAACGTGTTTTTCCGCAAAAACCGAAAACATGATTTCATGCCAAAATCACAAAAAAATGTTTTCACGCCAACACCCCAAAATACAATTTTCCGTCAAAACACAAAAAACACGTTTTCCCGCCAAAGTCGCAAACCGTGTTTTCCCGCCAAAATTGCAAAAAACGTGTTTTCCCGCCAAAACCGAAAAATCTCGTTTTCCCGCGAAAACCGTAAAAACGTGTTCCCGCCAAAAACGCGTTTTTCCGCCAAAACCGTAAAAACGTGTTTTCCCGCCAAAACCGCAAAAACGTGTTTTCCCGCCAAAACCGTAAAAACGCGTTTTTTCGCCAAAACCGCAAAAACGCGTTTTCCCGCCAAAACC
>NC_027754.1:22598101-22618197 GCF_000695525.1 Brassica oleracea var. oleracea
GCTATTAGAGGTCGCAAGAGTAGGACCAAATAACACTAGAACCATCGGTATATCACCGACTAAAGTCATGAACCTCAACTCCAACGTCACCCACACAAATAGCTGTCTAATCCATTCTACAGTAGCAAAATAAGTGGAAAAGAAAGAGCTAAGATGTACATGAGAGACCTTACAAGGAGGAGTGATAGGAAGGTCGAAACAAGAACTGAATAAAGACCAGTCAACACATCCGAATATAGACCTGTATACCAAAGGAGAGAGCAGCCCGTAGGCCAATAAAGTGTCACTTGCAAACACATGAGCACCACCACCACCTCCACTTTCTGTCGCTATCCTACATGGAAGCTTTACAGTTGAAATCTGGAATAAAGCTTGAAGAGATGGTCTGGAGGAGGTGTCGCAAAAACGCAGAGGAGCGTTGAGAGCTAAAACGTCTGGAGGATCTGGAGATTCTGGAGGGCACATAGGAGAAGGAACTTCAAGAGGAGGGTCTGGCGGTTCTGGCGGAGAGGGAGTTTTAAACGGCGGATCTGGTGGAAGCGGATCTGGCGGAGGGAAGGTTTCAAACAGAGGTTTTATCTGTTCCACCAGAAACAGATCTGGAGGTTCTGGCTTCGAGGGTAGTACAGGAGGGCTCTTTGTCACTGAAACGCAAGCAGACTCTGAGACATTGGATCGACGAGTTCTCACCGGAGGCAACGACCTAGGCGTGGGAGAGGCAGAGGCAAGTGAAAGGCTCGATCTTTGAGCTTTCAATAGTTCTTCACCTCTCCGAGAAACGCTTCGGGTCATCCTAGGTGGAGTCCCAACGAGAAGAAGCATAGCTTCTTAATGGGAGTTTCGGACGGAGGCGACGGCGGAGAAGACCTTGCAGTGTGAATCCATGGAGATCGGGGGGAGACGACGGCGTCTTGGGTGGTGTGCCAACTTTTTTTGTTCCCTCACTTTCTCTCAAATGTAATATAGTTAAAATTAATATTAAACATATGATTAAATCAACACAAGGATATTTTGGTAATTTCTTTACTAAACTCATTTGAATGGAAATGAAAATAAAAAAAAAAACATAAAATTCATTTAGATAATTCATCTAGATGAGCTATGTGGATGGACAAACAAACAATCACAAAAATCTGAATGGATCATTTGAATAGATCGTAAAAATGAATCATTTGGATGAAGATTGCAAATGGTGAAACAAACAGCCCCTAAAAGAAAAAGAGAAGAAGCGATCGACATAGCTGAGACTTACTTGGAGCTCCTGGTTTCAGTCTGTGATTTAGCAACCTTCATGATCGATTTTGCAGGAATATCGCTAGATCAACGAACAAAGTAGAGAAACAGGAAAGGCAATCAAACAGATAAAAACTAAGCGGAGAGAGTGTTCGATTATAAGCGCAAAAACAATTATCACCTACCAACAGAGATCAATATGAACACAATCGAGAGGAATTTGAGATATAAACAAGAAAAACGAAGATGATCAGAGGAAATCACCTTGCGGAAGATCTCGTACAGTTTGAATTTTGAGAAAAATAGAAGTCCATGAGCTTAAAGGAATACTATGTGTTTGTTATACGGTTAGTGATTCGAGTGAGGGTTGTAAATATCTTGTGGAAACGGATGCTGAAATTCAAATTTCGCGCTAAATTAATAAAATATCTGAGGGATTTTGGCGGGATTTCAAATATGTTTCGCTACGTCAACGATTTGAGATATATGTTTTCTTATGTGCTTGCTCGTTGTATTTTTTGTAAAGAGACGCAAATGTTTACATAACTTTTATACGAAAATGTTATCTGAGAATGAGATTAAATAAATTTCAATTCGAAAGTGAGGCTTAATGACAGAAAAAGTGCTCGAATCTTCATTTAAAACGATTTTTTAATTGAACTTATCTGTGTTAATTACGTAAGATGAGAAAGAGGAAACCTTAATTTTAACTTCTTCTTTTTTTGTCATCAAAATCTTTATTCAAAGATCAATCTGGTCCTAACATACTAGCCTCTAGAGCTAGTTGTTGTGGAGCCTTAGTGTCTACAAGCTGAAAGTTTAAGTCTCGTGATCGGGCCTCTTTTGCAAGAGTATCCGCACGGATATTTAGAGATCTTGAAATGAAGCATAAGAGAAAAAAGAGAAAAATGATCAAAGAAGTTCAATATCATTGAGTTTTGTAGCCAATGCTGGCCAAGCCTTGGAAGAGTTTATGATTTGCACTAGCTGTTGGCGGTCCGATTCAAATCTCACATGCTTAAAACCGCGGCCACTTAGTTCCTCCATTGTCCAGGCGAGACATTCCGCCTCTGCGTGCAATGGTGAGTTCGAGAGCCGAGCTTTACACTGACCCACTACCACTTCAGAGACCCCATCAAAGAGTGTAAAGCTGAAACCAGTCCCATTGCCCTGCTCTGTCCAAGACGCATCAACCTGACATCTCCATCTTCCCGTCATTCCTTGCCTTATATTCGCTTGCTGCCCTCCTTCGCGAGCTTCGTCCTCCAATATCGTATATGGCGTTATCTGTGATAGTTTCCAAGCCTCCGCTTCATGACATGCCAAATGCAGGGTATCCATAGATGATGTATCTCTATTGTTGAAATATTTGTCATTCTTTCCACAAGTACCAGTTAATCCAGGGGAACATCGAAGTATCCATGACTTGATTGTCTGACCTTAATTTTAACTGGAAGCAAGCCATATAACAACATGCCTAAATTTTATAGAAATGGAAGGAAAGATAAACCAACATCATAAACAGAAAAATAGATTGAGAAAAGAATTGTTTTATAGAACACAAGAGTACAGAGGTGCAAGCCTCTCTTTCACCATCTAAATATTCTACAATTCACTTTCTCCATACAAAGGGCTTGGTAATAGGGAGAGAGGTTGTGGACGTACCAAAACGAAAAGAGAGATAAAGACACCTTTTAATCATCCCCATAAACATTTTAAGATTGCAAAAAAAAAAAATAGAGAGATCTTTGCTGCCATCTATATTAATGTTACAAACTTCAACTTATTAGTCATCGTCCTCCTTCTGCATCAGGTAATACACCACCGACACATAATTAACCCAACCTTAATACTTTCTGAAAATGATATTTTGATTGGTAAGTTATAATTCCATAATATCATCAGCTACCCCTTTTTATTAGTCATTTAAATTCAAATCTTTGACTTAGGCCAACCGGTTGTTGTTGGTAAACTTTGTCAAAGTTTTGATACCCTAATAAATATTCATAAGAAAGTTATATTAGGTTGATATTTAGGATGGTTTCAGATCGATTCTAAAATTATACCTGCTGGTTTTTCTCAAAACTCGGTCTTCCTCAATTTATATCATCTACTGAAGCAAGTGCAGAAATCACCAAAGGATATGAATATCCAAGCTTTTCCATGGATTCTTTGGCATTTGTGGAAGTCAAGGAATGGCCTGGCCTTTGAAAGGAAGCACTACTCTTCGGTCTCTGTTCTAACAAAAGCGAAGGAGGAAGCACACGTTTGGTTCGAGATCAATGCATCAGGATCTGACGAGGTCCAAACCTCTTTGGTGGTGCCGCGAGACCCCGCAGCTTGGATTAAACCCCCTCCAAGTCATCTAAAATGTAATATATGAGTTTCATGGGTTAAACAGTCATGAAAATTGTGGAGCTGGATGGATCTTGCGTGATGAAAAAGGTACTACCATTCTTCATAGCATGCGGGCTTTTTCAAATATAGGGACAAGAGAGGAAGCTGAGCTGAGAGCTATCAACTGGGCGGTCTGTGATATGGTGTCCACTCGCCAACAGAAGATCATATTCGAATCTTCATGTGTGTTGGCTAGAGACATACTCATTGCTCCTTCTGAGTTTTCTGAGATGGGTCATTTTACAAATGACATTCATTTTCATCTCAGTGCACTACAGGAGTGGAGCTTTCATCATTGTGAGCAAAAGAGAAATGTTATTGCTACAAGTGTAACTACTGATCATCGGTATCACTCATACATTGTTCGTGGCGGTCCAACCTGGTTGTTGCAGAGGATTGAGAATGAAGCACTGACCTAAGTGATGATGTTCTCCTTCTCTCTATTTTTTCCTTTTTTTATTGGGGGTCTACTGACATCGCCACCATATCTGGTTCTGTTTTGCTATTTGGCTTCGTTGGCCTTTATTACACTGTTAAGCCAAGGCCATTATGGTCGATACTCTTGTCAATGTGGTTTTGATTTGGAATGAATTCAAAAGTGTTAAAAAAAAAGAGGCTATTAGTATAAGAGCATCTTTATCCGGGTATACTAGAGGGTTTCTTAACCTGTGGGTCCCGCGTAGGATCTACTTTTTTTTAAGAAACCGGTTACAAAAACTACTAAATAGTAGTCGGTTCTTAAGGGTTTTTTACACTATTCGTGGACCCCACTAACACGTGGCGGCTCACGATTGGTTCGTTTTTTTTTTTTTTTAATTCGAAAAAGTAAAAAAAAAAAAAAAAAAAATTAAGAAACCCCATTTGGTGTTTCAGGGGATAATGATGCTCTAAGTGGGCTGCGATGATGTTCTAAACTATGTTAAATATTCACACACTGAAACCATTCGAATTTAGAGATACCAAACGGTCCAAACCATACAAATTATCAACTAACCGACGTCGATACATAACCTAAAACAAAGCCGGCATCGGGCCTAAATAGCTTACTTATGGCCCACTAAGCTCTTATGGAAAAGCACGAGTTAGTATTACCCTTTATGCACGTGCGAGTTCACATGTGAATAGTTTTATTATTTTAAGTTTTAGTTTTTTTTTTAAAACGTAAGAAAACCCAAAATCAAACGCCTCTCCAGTCCTGGGGAAGAAAGAGAAAAAGGAAAGAGGAGAGAGAGTGAGAAAGAAGCGGAGAGGAGAGGAGAAAATGGGTGAGGTAGCAGAAACAGTGACGAGGAAGAAGAAAGGTAGGCCATCTCTTCTAGACCTTCAGAAGCGAGCCATCAAACAGCAACAACTACAAAAGCTCCACGATGACCATAGATCCGCTCCCAAAAACCCTAATTCCCTCAACTCCGGAAGCCGATCCAAGCGCCGGAACCCTAATCGAAACAGAGTCTCTTCCGATGACGACGGAGAAGAGGAAGACGACGACGAGCGGCGGGAGAAGAAACACAGACTATTACGCGGATTGAACACTCACTCTCGTCGACATTCTCCTAATTCAAAATCTGGTGGCGCTGCTCACGGATCTGGATACACGGTAGCTATTCGAATTGCTCTCGATCCTAACTTAGGGTTTAAATCAGGGTTCAATGTGGCTATCAGACTTTCTATTTATTGGGTGTGTTTATCAGTTTCTATTCTCGATTATTATGAATATTATTATAATTATAATGTATACTTATATTCTCTGGTTTTATTGTATTTAAATCCCTAGTTTCTTTGAATTAAAAGATACCTCTGTACTGATGAACACATCTACTTGTTTTCTATGATTTGCGAAAAAGCTTGGCATTTTAATGGTTTCTTTGAACTGATGATGATGATTTGTTTGATGATCCCCTGCAGGGAGAAAAGGCTTCAGACATTCTTCAAGGTACATAAATATTCATAACATTAAATTTGCTTTTATTTAATTCTTGAAAAGACAATAAACTTGCTTGTCATTTTACATGTGGGCAGGGTCTCCCGTTGAGTCTGGTCCCACTACACCTTTGCCAGACAAAAAGTTGTTGGCCTTCATCCTCGATAGACTTCAAAAGTAATCTTCATTTCCTTGCTCTCTGTTTCATTCCCAACTGGGTTAAGTTAATGCTTTTGTTTGATTGATGGTGTTTTAACAAACGCTTGTAGGAAAGATACTTATGGCGTTTACTCTGATCCTGTTGATCCTGAGGAGGTGGGTGACTGTCTATCCCTTTTGTTGATGTTTAAGCTCGTTAAATGTTGTGTTTGTCTTATCTCTGTTTGGATATGTCTTGCAGCTTCCTGATTATCATGACATTATCGAGAATCCTATGGATTTTAGCACACTCCGGAATAAATTAGACTCTGGAGCTTATGCCAGTTTAGAACAATTCGAGGTACGTCTTGTACTTTTACTCCACCTGGATTCTTAGCTCTGAACTTTTGGTGCGTCTGAGTTTGTTCCTCTTTTGCTTTGTCCTATGCTAATCTTTCTCTGATAGCTATATAAAGTTTTGTTACTTGGCATCTTATGGATTAGGGGAAACCATTTCTTGATGTTGTTTGTGTGCATGTTATATTTAGCGTAGAGTGCAGACCCAAGGCTGTTTCAAAAGTTTTGTTTAACTCTCGAAGTAACTATTGAAACTCGTGTGTAGATTGGTGTTGGAACTGCTCTTTTTTCATTCAACAATAAATCTTACTTCTCGCCCTGTACTTTTTGTAGGGAGATGTGTTTTTAATATGTTCAAATGCGATGGAATACAATTCAGCAGACACTGTATATTATCGACAGGTATGTCTTAAACTTTCTCTCTTTTGATTCATACTATTATCAATAAAGCGGACACGATTGAGAAACTTGCGTTGGATGACATCTCGAATGCGTTTAAGTCTTACAAAGGGATCTAGTTGAAATAGAAATCTGGATTGTATTTCATCGCATTTGTATGTATTAAAAGCTGAACTGATACACTCTATATTGTTGATTGTAGGCACGGGCTATACAAGAACTGGCGAAAAAGCACTTCGAGAATTTGAGGCAAGACAGTGATGACGAAGAACCACAAACCCAACAACAACAACAGCACCACCAGCACCAGCTAAAAGTTTCTGAAAGAGGGCGTCCGCCAAAGAAACAGCCTGAACCATCTTGCTTAGACCGTACTACTTCTGAAATTTCAGCTGATGATGCGCTCAATCCTGGAGGAGATAGCTCTAGCAAGTTTTCTGGTGCTTACAATCTAAGAAGGACATCGGTTAGGATCAATCATGACAGTGAAACCCAAAGTGGCTGTTCGCAAGATTGGGAGAACGAGTTTCCACGTAAAAAAGCACTCTCTTCCTTTACTTTACCCCTTCTCTTTCTCTGCCCATATAAATAATCTTTTCGGTTTCTCTGCAGCTTCGGTTGTCAAGGCTGTTAACAAGTATGGTTTGAAACATTTCGATGTCGATGATAACAGACGCGAAACCTACAACCACCTCTCAACTTCTACACAAGAGCCGTGGGTTTTGACAACGCTTGAAGACGAGTTAAAACAGTTGATTCCAGTACGCTATTACCAATTCCATTATAATGTCTTTTTGTATTGAGAAACAAAGGTCTAATCATTTGTTTTTCCTTGTCCCTCAGGTTGGGCTTAACACTGAGTACGGTTACACGAGGAGCCTGGCACGATACGGTGCGAATCTCGGTCCTCTTGCCTGGAAATTTTTATCAAGAAGAATTGAAACCGCTTTGCCCGCTGGAATCAAGTTTGGTCTAGGTTGGGTTGGAGAGGATGATCCTTCAAAACAAACGCTATTAGTGTGGTCGTTGGGAAAACAGAAGTGTTCAAATGATCATTCAGATAGAGTCATGTCTCCAACAGCTTCAGTCTCAAGCGCTTTCATAGGAAACAGACATTCTTCTTCTCAAGGAATCAAAGAGACTGCACCTGCTCGTGTCTTGAATCGAGAAACTGAGTTCCCATCCTCCTCCTCCTCCTCTCGCCAGCCAGGACAGCCGATCAAGCCTGAGAGCAGCAACGGTCTAATCCGTGGTTTCAGTGGATTCAGCCAAAGTCCAAGTCCGATGATGGGAATCACGAGACAGCAACAACCAAACTTAACCAACGAGGCCAAACCGGGCGGGCAACAACAAGGGTTGTTGTTTCCTTATAACAGACAGGAGTTCCACCGGTTTCCACTGGACCTTAACGCTAGGCTTGTGTCACCAAACTCTCCCGGCTCCAATCAGCAGACTTGTTCGTCCTCTTCGCAGCATCCGGATCTGGCACTACAGCTCTGAATATGAATGGATCTTTGGATGAGGGAGAAAAAGAAGGCATTTTCCATTGGCTAATCCCAATCATATGTTATCTGGTATGAAAATCACTTGTGGGGGGGGAGGTCATGACCTATTTGTTGTGAACTTGTGACATGAAAATATATATGGGACAAGTGTCTCTATTGTACAGATTGTTGGAACATCCTTATTTTTAGGGTATTAAGAGAGAATGAACAAAACAACAAAAGATGTCTCTTGCAAGACTTGCCGGCTTCGATTCTCTAAGTTCCTAGGTAATTAGGATCTCTAGACTGAAACTAACTGCGGACTTTTCACGTTATTAATCATGAACATAGCAAATGGAACTTACAACCATGTATCAACATTTTGATTGTCGATATCACTGAGTCAATGACCATAAACATTCAAATTCTGAATATTATGCATATTTTAAATTTGTTTGTTTATATGTATACATATGTTTCTTTGTATATACGGTTTTGAAATTAGTAGTGTATATAACTCATTAGATGGTATTCGTTTTACCTTTGTTATTAACTTTGTTATTAAGGTGTTAACTTATTTGTTCGCTCGACTGCCTCTCAAGTCTAGTTTCAAATTCTGGGCTCAGGCATCACGGGACTTACATGAACGCTTTGTTTGTTTCAAATAAAATAGAAAAAGAAGTAATTGTCATCAATAAGATTTGGTAGTATCATACAAATTAGTCAAAGACAAACCATCTGTTATGATAGAGTTTATCAGCAGTAATATGATGTTACCAAAGCCATGAGAAAAAAAATTGGGGAGAAAAGGTTATTTTTCATTGTTCATGGAAGAAAGAGTTCCAACTTTCAATAGTAACGTAATAACACGCTCATTCGATCATTTTTTGTGCTAAAGTAATGCCATTAAGAAGCGTTAAAATGTTAGATGTGTGAATGGTTACACAATCAACATAAATGTCAATAAACATGGAAAAGTAAGAGGATGAAGAAAAAATCTAAACAAACAGCTAGCAGATTTTTCTTATATAAAAAGAGCAAACATATGATAGTGAAAAAGATTGGTGAAATTGCCAAACTCATCAGCTAATAATTTGATTATAAAGAAAGCATTTATTGATATTGATAGAAACAGCATTTTTTCCGAAACGGTAAATAAAGTCAACGTCGGATATGAGAGGACAGTGTCACCGCTACACTTTAAGGAAAACCGGCGGGACCTACAATAAAGATGTAATAACAACGTAAAGTCAATCGGGACCGTCCATTTGATGAGATCTAAACTGAACATCCACTGTCGGCCTCGTGGGTTCTCCTCACACACTATACAGTATACTGTTTTCATTTAACCGGGCGATTATGGGAATTTAAAACGGGTATATGTAATTATTTTCTGGGGGAAATAATTTAAAATTGTTGAAAAGATGATAAAATCAGGGAACTCCTTTTTTTTTTTTTGAAAAGAGGTCCTACTTGGAAAAGAAGAAAACGAAACTCCTCGTCGTCTTCTACCACTTAAATTCTAGTAGCTCCAACATAAAAATAAAAAACAAAAATAAAGATAAACAAAAAAGAGTTTAATTATACACAAGGAAGAAGAAAGAACATGTTGTAAAAACTCTTCCGTGATTTTCTCTCCAATTTCCTAGATTTTTTTTCTTATTTCCTCTGTTGAATTTTGTTTCTTGTGTTTTATTATTGTTGCAAAGATCGTTGTCATATTTTTTTTTGTCGTGATTAGATGTAATTTGTATAAGTTTAGTAACCTTTCAGTTTTATTATTCTACTAGATAAGAGCGGGTATATTTTTGTTTCAAATTTTTTTTGAAAAATTTAATTTTTATTTTTGTATTTTTTTATACATTATAGTGGTATCGGACATGAAGAAAAAAAAACAGGGTTCATAATAGTAAAAATACTTGCTGTCAATGATTTTTTCATAAATAATATGATTAATTAAATATAGCTGTAATATTTATTTTTAGTGGAACAGTGTGTCATAAATTTTTTTTGCTCACACAATATATACACGAATTTTATTATTATAATAATAAGAATGGTGGATCCCTAAAATATAGAAAATAAGAAAAAGCTATAATAAAAAAAAGATAACTTATAATAAACTGAAAATTAGGTAAGAGGTATATTTATATGTAGACTAATGGCAGTTAGTTAGTAAAATATAGAAATAAATAGTTGGACATAACATTATCAATCCGTCATGATCCAAATTTAATGGTATTGATATATTCTCTCTTTCTTCCTGCAATCTATCATCTATTTGGATCTTCTGTTTGGTGTATGAGGCTTCAGTAATTCCCTTTCACTCATCCAAAAGTTTTGTTCTTTTGTTTTCTGGAATGATCTAAAACACAAGGAACAGAATAACCAATCTCATGAAATTCATTTGTCAAACCTTACCATAGTTTTAGAAAACGAAAAGAGATGACTTGCTTTTCTTGTTTGAATCCTCGAACCAAGGACACAAGAGTCGACATTGATACCACTCGTTACAACTCTCCTTACCCAACAACAGATTCTTCAGGTTCTTTCATTGAACCTGGCGGTGGAGCTAAGAGTTTCACTTTTAAAGAGCTAGCCACAGCCACAAGAAACTTCCGTGAAGTTAACTTGCTCGGAGAAGGAGGCTTTGGGAGAGTTTACAAGGGTCGTTTAGATTCAGGACAAGTAAGAGGAAACCTCTGTTTTGTAATAAATATCATTTGAGTTACTGAAGAAGTTAATATTTGACGAAATCAGGTGGTGGCTATTAAGCAACTGAATCCAGATGGGCTTCAAGGGAACCGAGAGTTCATAGTTGAAGTTCTTATGCTTAGCTTATTCCATCACCCAAATCTCGTTACACTTATCGGTTACTGTACTTCTGGTGATCAAAGACTTCTTGTCTATGAATACATGCCAATGGGCAGCTTAAAAGATCATCTATTTGGTTGGTTCCTTAACCATCTCTCTTCATTAATCTTACAAGTGTTTTATTGTTATAAAGTTTTTGACTCTTTTGTTTTCTTTTGCAGATCTTGAATCAAATCAAGAACCATTAACCTGGAATACAAGAATTAAAATCGCTGTAGGTGCGGCTCGAGGAATAGAGTATCTTCACTGCACAGCTAACCCGCCAGTGATTTACCGCGATTTGAAATCCGCAAACATATTGTTAGACAAAGACTTCAGCCCTCAGCTGTCGGATTTTTGACTGGCTAAACTAGGTCCTGTAGGAGATATGACTCATGTCTCCACACGAGTCATGGGAACTTACGGCTACTGTGCTCCCGAGTACGCGATGAGCGGGAAACTAACCGTTAAATCGGATATCTACTGCTTCGGTGTAGTCTTGCTTGAGCTGGTTACCGGAAGGAAAGCTATTGACTTGCGTCGGAAGCAAGGCCAGCAGAATCTTGTTGCTTGGGTAATAAGTAAATTCTATAAACCGGATTAAACCGGAAAATTTTAACTCTCGTTTTAACATAATTTTTAAATGTCTCTGCATGGGAGTCACGTCCATACCTCACGGATCAAAAGAAGTTTGGACATTTAGTGGATCCTTCACTGCGAGGAGCATACCCAAGACGATGTCTAAACTATGCGGTCGCGATCATCGCAATGTGTCTGAACGAAGAAGCTCATTATCGACCGTTTATAGGTGACATAGTTGTTGCACTTGAGTACTTAGCCGCACAGTCAGTCTCTTGAAGCTCGGAACGTATTCTCCACGTCACCGGAGGTCACAAGAACGCGACATGACTTATAGAAACACACAACAAGTCTTTGAGCTTTTTAAGAACTTCTGTTTGGTGTTTTGTAAGAAAATGCTTTTTATGCTCCCTAGAAAAAAGCATATATAGTTTTGTAAATCTTTACTTTTGGTTTTATTTTCTTATCATGTATATAAATATGAAAATTATGGTAACAGTTGAGTTCTTTTATATGTATATCTACATTTGAAAATGAAAAAGAAAACAATTAAAATGATGAATAATTATAACAGAACACAAAGGTACAAGCTTATTTCTACCATGTCCTATAAACTCTTCTTTTTCTTCATTCTTTCTCTGATATGAAGTCAGTGCTATAAACTGTAACCTGTAGCTGAAGAACGTTCAGGGAAACAATGAGAAGAAACATGAAGCAGAAGCATAATGGTGGTATGACTAGGTGTGGTTCTGCAAACATCTACACACTCTTCTACATCTTCATCACAAGTCAACAAAACCCATTCATTGTCTTCATCTAAATACTTTAGATCATACCTGCTCATATCCTCTAGACCAAACCGCTTCCCTATCTCCCACAATAGATCAGTTAACCTGCGCGAATCCCGCATCCTAAACCTGATCTTCTCTTCTCCATAGCTGACTTTAATCCTCAATGAGTCATCATCTTGAGATGATGACAACAAATGGGTGCCGCCTTGAGGGTTGTTTTCTAAACTAGAGAGAGTCAATACTGTCTCATCAAGACTTGATCCGGTTCTAACATCACCTTGAGAAGGATCAGTTGTCGCGCCGCTGGAACAGCATTGGCTAGAGCTTGAACTAGGGGACTTTGAAAGCTGCAATGGCTGCGGAAGAGGAGGGGAGATCTTGTCTTGTTGAGATGGTTCATGTGAGGCTAAGTTAGGGAAGTTAGCGTAGAAAGAGCTTATGGGGAGAGGACCTGAAACACATTCAACAGAATCAATCACTCGTTGGATCTTCTGAAGAGAATGTCCCACTTTCTTGATCTTTCTTGATGGCCATCTCTGTATACCATGTTGCCTACATATTCTCTTCAACGTCGTTGGACAAACTGACAAGGAGGAGATAAAACAAGATATCAATCTCTTAAAGACTTTCTGATTAAAATGAATCCAAAACATTGAGAGCAATGCTGCTTACCACCAATACTCTTGGCTGCATCTTTCAAACTCCCTGCAAAATACTGTCTAAGCACATCCAAAGTTATGTTTTTATCTGCTTTTGTACGCTTCTTCTCAGCCATACTACTGAAACCACCACAAGAGAACATGCTGCTCTCACTGCTTTTGTACTCATAACCTCTCTTCAAGCCAAACACATCATTTGGCTTGTCTCCACCATCAAATACCAATGTGTTCTCTATCTTTGGCGTTACTATCACTTCACTCTCTTCTTCCAGCTCCTTATCCGTAACAGTCCTTAAACTTCTAGGCACGTGAGCCATAATACTCGAAAGAGCATCCAACATCTTCCTCTGCTCCTCCACATCATCACACTCCTTTGGCAAAAAGAACTCCAAGATGAAATCAGCAGACCCCGTATGCACGCAGCGTAGCCGTATCGCAACGGCGCCATGTAAGCCGAACATGTTAGCATGGTGAGAGAGAGGGTACTCTGACTTCTTGTAGTTAGAGACATCGGTCGAAAAGCAAGGTCCATTGGTCAAGAAGGCTTGTCCCGCAACTCCTTGGCCTTTCAAGAGGTGATGCTCAGAGCAAGCTTCGTGGAACTCGAGGACTGTTGGATCGCCAACGTAGCAAGCGTCATCGATGGTTGAGATGCAGTGGATGTAGTTCTCGTCGTTGTGACGGCATCCGGTTTTGGTTTGCTGGAGACAAGAGACCCATGTTTGAGCTAAAGGTAGGTTATGAGTCTCACAAGCACATCTCAAGAGGTTTTGGATTTCAGGTAATGCAGCTTTGTAGGATAAGTCACATCCCTGACATAAAAGGAGAACCAAACTGGTTTATATCAAAAGCAGAACTTAAAGAACTTGTGTAGTTGATTACCTTTAGAGATGGCTGGATAGGAACTTCAGTGCTTCTAAGATCAACTGCCTGTGAACAAAAAAACATTCTCCCTTCTCAGAAAACACATTTCAATATCAAAAACAATGTTCAAAAAACCCGTTAGCCGGTAATTAGACGCTTTATATAGAACTAACGACTATACTCATATTATTCGGAGTTAAACATGATCTAGGCGTTAATGAATTTTTAATTTACTTTTAATATATTTTATATTTCTATCAGATATTTTAATTTTTTATGTTTAGTTTTTTTTTTTTTTTGTGAATTATAAAAATTAGATATCCAAAAAAGATGAAATTGTAGATTTGCAGTAATATTATTGTTTAATTTGACGGATTTAGACCAATTTAAATTGATATACACCAATTTCAAACGATTTAACTAGAATAGTTTAAACCAAATGAATAGTATAAATCGGATTTAAAAAAAAATTGTTTTGGCTATAACCGATTTTGCCACCGAAGTGGCCAACCGATTTTTAGAACACTGATCAAAAGCATTTAGAGAAGGATACAAACCTGAAGCGCTCTGCAAATACTTTCAAGCTCAGGTCTTAGTTTAACCATCTCAGTAGTCATCACAACCTCAATAACACCCAAACAAATCTTACTCCCTTGCTCAAACACCGGTATCGCCAGCGTCCCACGTACACCACAGTCCTGAGCATGCTGAACTCTCGGATACTCCTCGCTCCTGAAGAACCTAACATCAGGAGTCCACTCAGGAAGCTTCCCCAAGAAAACCCTTCCAGGCAAACCAGCTAAGGCCTTGGAATCATCTTGCTCAGCAGAGAAGTGATAGTTCACAGAGATCTCTCTGTAGTTTGCGAGCCTCTGACATAAAGGATCGTGGCTAAAGGGTTGTTCCTTTGTGGTTAAAACTCGCTTCCCGCCTCTGTTGACCGGAACCCATAACTGAATGAGTGAGCCTCTCTCTGTTGTGTAGTCTCTAATGTGTTCAACTGCTTGAACTAATCTCTCGGTAACTGAAGAAGCACCACCTCCTGGTCCGATCCACCATCGTTTGTTCCATTGAAAGTCTTCGAGGCTTGATCTTTCTGCGCAATCCTGACCGTACATGTGAGATACTAGTGCTGATGTGTCTTGAGTTGGAGACCATATGAAGGAAGATGGATCAAAAGGTGTTAAGTTAAGAAAGTCAGATCCATCTGTTGTCTCTAACCAGCAACCATCTAGTAGCAATCCATCCATGAAGCCAGTGTCCATAACAGCGTTATCGGTTTTGAGATAACTATCTTCCATGGATATGTATGTGCTCTGCTTTTTTTGGTTTAGCCCAACAACTTTTTTCTTAGCCGAAAAATCAAAACTTTAGATGATAAATTAGAAGAAAGGGAAACAAAGAAAGGCAGGACAGAGATTCTTGAAGATTTCTTCCTCAAGTGAGTTTCAAAAGTCCCTTTTATAAACTGACCTTTATTTGTAATTTGTTGTCTATGTGAGAGAGGGAGAGAGAGAGAGAGAGAGAGATCTCAAACCACAAGAATAGGAAGCTGTAAAGATTTGTCTGTTGAAGAAGAAGTACCTTCTTCAAGTAAGATATAAAAAAAAGAAGAATTTTTAACAAATAAAAATTGAAAGTATGAATATTTGTGAATCGTTATCTCCTCTATGCATGGGGACATATTTTGGTTTAAATTTACAGAACATCTCACTCTCTCTCTTCCAGGCTGCTTAAGATTCTCCCAGTTTCTTGAGAGAGAGTAAGGAATAAACAAAAGAGCAACAACTTTTTTTTTTTTTTTTTTTTTTTCATCTAGGATTTTATTTATTATATAATTAAACCTTACAAACCTATTACAAGAGACATTCAAGCCCAGACTAAAAACCTAACACGGCAACAACATTATAAGGCCCAACAACGGCCCATAAACCAAACCACCCACACTAAAGCGGAACGCATCACTTCTTCCACGTGTTCAAATCACGGTAAACGAGATCCACGTGTTTGAAGACCAAACCCCTCGTCTTCACCGACATGCAGATCGTCGCCGACACAGGGAACCACCGGCTCAGCCGGGACCAAACCTCACGATCTTCACGGTGTGCACCATCTTAGCCATATCACCAAACTTCGGAGAGCTTCCATCAACCTATGTTGAGATCTCGTCCAAGCCAAACACCGAAGACCCATCACATGCAACGGAATCACCACCGGCGGAGAGCTTACATCGACCGTTGTCGAGATCTCATCCGCCACCTTAACTCCAGAAAAACCGAAGCTTTCCACCAAACGGAAAACTTTTAGAAAATCGATTGCTTCCTAAAACTAGATACACATATAGCCGCCTTCTTCACCAAAGGAGAGTGAAACGCGGAGATAAGCCGACCGTCCTTTGCCGGAGAAGAAGGCAAGGACGTCGGAGACAAAAAACCAGCCGACAACACCGGAAGATATGGTGCGTCGCCGGAGTCAGAAGCCGACTGAATTACCGAGAGGACAAGTGATTCTCCGGAGTCAAAAGCCAGTCATAAGATGCTGAAGGAGACACCTATACTGGAACCATTCCCGAACGGCGGGAGTCACCTCACCAGAAGAAAGATCCGGTGAACATCGATGCTTTCTCAATCATCCAACTCTGTAAAAGGTCTGGAAGAGAGAACAAAGAGGAGAGAGAAAGCCCGCCTTTTTTTCTTGGTAGTCGATAGATCTATCTGCTGTTTCACCGTCTTTGTTTAACGATGTTAAAACAAAAGAGCAACAACATGTCTAATGTAGTGAATTTCTATTTATGTAAAAATGTCTCTCTCTCTTTTTTTGACTAGTCACGTATATAGAATCAGAGAATATTGCCAGTAATCATATAATATTAAAAAGAAAAATAGGATTTTACTTGGAATATATGTTTTCATTTTGATCTGACAACAATAGCAAGAAAATAAATTTAAAATTTCATATATATATTAATAGAAAAACATTTAAAAAGTTATAACAAGTACTTTGTATTAATTAAAAAGTACTTTGATGAGTTGTCACGCTTATTTTGCTTACGTGACGGTTTGAGAATCAATTGAAAATTTTGCTAGTCCAAAATTAAATTGTTAGGGATTGTTATATTATATAGTATGTCCATTATGGATAATTCATTTATCAAATTGAATTTTTTTCCTTAAATAAAACATATGGAATTATCTAATATGATTAAGATATATATGGAAATTAATGATTTTAAATAATAAAGATTTGCTAACAATCTATATATTTTCTATCATTTTTGTTTAATTATTTATTATTAAAATAAATTACATAATTACATTAATCATATAATAAAATTTTAGATTTTTTGTATATGTTGTATTTTGAATTTTTCAAAACGAGTATAAATTACTAAAACTGTTAAAAGTCTCACATGAACTTTTGTGATAAAGATTTAAGAGAAAAAGACAAATATAGCACTAAATCAAGTTTTTGTTCCCAAACTAGCACTCAAGGTCAAAAGTCACAAAAATAGCACTTAATGTTTTATCAAAAGTCACAAACTTAGGGTTTAGAGTTAAAGGGTGGGGTTTAGGATTTAGGGTTTAGGGTTTAGAGTTTAGGGTTTAGGGTTTAGAGTTTAGGGTTTAGGGTTTAGAGTTTAGGGTTTAGGGTTTAGAGTTTAGGGTTTAGGGTTTAGAGTTTAGGGTTTAGGGTTTAGAGTTTAGGGTTTAGGGTTTAGAGTTTAGGGTTTAGGGTTTAGAGTTTAGGGTTTAGGGTTTAGAGTTTAGGGTTTAGGGTTTAGAGTTTAGGGTTTAGGGTTTAGAGTTTAGGGTTTAGGGTTTAGAGTTTAGGGTTTAGGGTTTAGAGTTTAGGGTTTAGGGTTTAGAGTTTAGGGTTTAGGGTTTAGAGTTTAGGGTTTAGGGTTTAGAGTTTAGGGTTTAGGGTTTAGAGTTTAGGGTTTAGGGTTTAGAGTTTAGGGTTTAGGGTTTAGAGTTTAGGGTTTAGGGTTTAGAGTTTAGGGTTTAGGGTTTAGAGTTTAGGGTTTAGGGTTTAGAGTTGAGAAATGAGGTTTTGGGGATAAGATTTCAAATTTTGAAAAATAAAAAAATTAAAATTTTCAAAAGATAAAATGCTATTTTGGTCATTTTAGTTTTTGAGTGCTATTTTTGTGATATAAACTTAGAAATGTGCTATTTTGGAGATTTGCCCAAGATTTAATTTTTTTTTCTATAATAAGGTACAATGATTATAAAATCATATGAATAAATAATTTTATTTTAATAGGTGTTTATGTTAATATATATATATCGTTTAAATTAAACTATATACTTCATATGAAAATACATACTTATATTTTGACATCTATGTTGAACATATATTGAAAAGTTAATATTTTAATTTTGAAATCTTTATTGTTTTTTAAATGATTATAAATTATTGAAACCACTAAACATTCCACATTAAAAAAAAAACGTTGGTGTAAAATTTTGTTACACAAATATGCAAATAATCATAAAATCATATGAGTAGAAACCTCATTTAATAAATATCCATATATTAAAAGTATACTATATATCTATGTTAATATCATTTAAATTTAATTATATATCATATACGATAGATAAAATTGATTTATTTATCCTAAAATGATTGCGAATAAACAAGAGCGATTGTTTGATTTATATGTGCACGCCAATTTATTACATAATAGTAATTAATTTTTTAGTTATTTAATATATAATTATTATTTTATTATTTCATAATATGCAAAAAACATAAAATAAGTAATAAATATAAAATATTTATTCTGCTCAAGACACATATCTTAACCTAAGTATTTATCTCTTTGATAATTTTAAATCTTAAACATTTTCTAAATATCAGGTCAAAACAAAATAGCGAAATGAGAATAAACTCAAAAAATCATTATTTATATCGAGCAATAACTAAAATGAACAAAAGCGACAGAAAAATGAGAAAAATATTGAAGATATTTAGGATTAGCACGTGAACGTAAACTTCTCATAACCATAATTAATTTTTAAATTGCTAAATTGTGAATAAAACCGAGCTCTCATATTTTCATTGTAACCAAATAGTAGGTCTGAGATTCTTCGGTTTAAACGTTAGGTTCCTATGTGATAAATTATTTTTTGACCTATAATATTTTTAAAATGGGATCAACTTATCGGTAAACAAATTATCTAATTAACAAAAAAAATTAAAAAAATTATTTAACAGCCAAAAATATTAATCGATCAAGAATATACATTTTATTTTTTCATACGATATTTTTTAAATAATTTTCATATAAATTTGCTATGCGTAAAGCGCATGTCTTATCCTAGTAAATGAAATAATAAAAGCGTTTTATTTTTCTTCAATATAAATATTTTTAAAATCCGCTGACTAAAGATAGAATACAATGTTTTATGATATGTTTAATTCAATTAGTGGTAGCATAAGATCCCACATTTCTTTTCAAACAATCAAATACAATGGCTATAAGTATCTTAATATAAAGTGGCTATAAGTATCTTAATATATAACGTATTTGAATTATTCATAATTTTATATATTTGGGGAATGACTCTTCAACATTTTGTACATCATAAAAAAAAACATTTTGTATCGTTGTGATGAGCAAAGCGAACCTTATTGCTAATTGAAGACAAGTTAACAATTGTTAACTGTTTCGTATATAGAAATGGGTCATATTGTTACATGTTGCTATAACTCTTGTTGTGTAACTATATAGACAATCTAAAAGGCAACTGTTATATATACTGTTTTAGGCTTATATGGCAAAATAATCTCCTATATATTATTTGAGAAGCATTACAACTTTTTTTTGTAGTCACATGTCATCACTAGAATGATTCTTAGAATCATTAGAGAAATATGTTGGTACATCTAATTATATAATAAGCTTTTTATTAAACTAACAATAAATTCATCATTAATGTACTTTATTATTTCCTTAAATAAAATTTACGGAATTGTCTAATGTGGCTAAAGTATATATGAGAATTAATGATTTTGAATAATAAAGATTTGATAAAAAATAGTGTATCTTCTATCATATTTGTTTAATTTTAAACTATTAAATAAATTAAACAACCACAATAACCATATAATAAAAATTTAGATTTTTATGTATATGTTATATTTTGAATTTTTACAAACGGCTATAAATTACTAAAAC
This sequence comes from Brassica oleracea var. oleracea, assembly GCF_000695525.1. Classification (NCBI taxonomy): domain Eukaryota; kingdom Viridiplantae; phylum Streptophyta; class Magnoliopsida; order Brassicales; family Brassicaceae; genus Brassica; species Brassica oleracea. The sequence continues at coordinate 22,617,961 of NC_027754.1, forward strand.
TGTTAAAAGTCTCATATTCAAATTTTATGATCCATGGTTTAAAATTTTTGCTAAGACAAAATATAAATGATTACAAAAATTATATAAGAAAAAAGTTTAATTTAATTAATTATTAAGATTAATATATATATATCATTTTAAATTAAACTATAAACCATATAAAATACAATATTTTAGTTTCAAATTTTACTTTGAACAATTTTTTTGATAAAAGTTTTGAACGACTTATTTTTAAAA
>NC_027754.1:22618305-22673370 GCF_000695525.1 Brassica oleracea var. oleracea
AAAATATATTATCTATGCCAGTATCATTTAAATTTAATAACATATCCTATCAAATATAAAAAAATATTTTTTGGATTAATAAAATTAATTTATATGTTTGCACCAATTTAATTATATATTTAATAGTTACTGACTTTTAATTATTTAATATATATTTATTATTTCATAATATGTAAAAATATTTAATACATAAAATAATTCATATATATAATGTTGATCCCACGCAAGGCGCAGATTTTAACCTAGTACATAAAGTAAATGAAAGGAAACCAGTGTGGGAGTAGGTTCATTCCTCAACTTGGTTAAAAAGACAATTTCATATCAATTGGGCAATATAAAGTAATTCGGTAAAACAGAAGTTTATAGTGGAAGAGTATTGTGTAACCAATACCGTTTTCGCCTCGGGAATATATAAATGCCACCGCTGAAATATAATAAATTACTAATGGTCAATTTTTAGGAGAAATTCGAACCAGACTTCTGATGGAAACGCACTAATGCGGGATGTTGATTGGTTGAGCCTAATCTACTGAAACCGTTCACCAAAACTCAGCACCTTCTATTACAAAATGTCATGGTGTTACGGTACGTTCTTTGTTTTTCTGCCTCAAATATTCAATATACGGATCTAATTAGAAATACGTATATCCCCAGTTATATATAAAAAGCACTAATCAGATATGCGTATATACACGTAACTGTTTATGCTTTCTGTCACAAATTAAACAATACAAAGATGATAGCGCGCGTAAGCTAAAAAGGCAAAAGAAGTGGTGCATGACTTGAGCTTTCTTCCACTCGAGGTTTCGCTCACATACTCCCAACTAGGTAAGCTCCACATAAATTACTTTCTTTTAGTTTCAGTCGAATAATTTTCTCCCAATAATACCAAGTGTTTTGGAGCTAATATGAAATATATATACTTGAACATACTTCGATTTTGGGAGCCATTTAATTTAATGGATTACCAAAAATATATGATAGCGACATGTATGTTCTCTGCTTTAAATTATTTATTTACATTCTACTAGATTTTTTTTTTAGTATTTCCATGTTTTCTTTTAGATACCTAAATTTATAAATTAAAATGAACAAGTATTGTTTTATCAAGCTAGGACAAGGATAAAGCTAGCGAGTCATGACCAACATTTCATCTTATCAAATTAGAAAAACATATAGATATGACAGGTGGTTAAGATCTAAATATCATCTTTTTGTTTTTAATATGATCAACTTAATTAGTTCTCTAATTGACTGGATATAAATATAGTCATGTATGTCATGTATGCAAACACAAAAGATATATATATATATATATATATATATAAGTCGCAAGCATTAAAGTGCTTTCCTAATTGCCTTAGGTCACTCGTATAGGCATCGAGAGTTCTTTTATATTTTGCTTTTGAAGAAACAAAAATGCAACACACCTTTCATACGTAATATATTCCTTACTTGTGAAGAAACTGAAGACAAAGACTATAACATGATTATTGGAGGGTTCTTAGAGTGAAGTTTTTAACGGAATATAAGAACTCGTCTCTTAATTTTTAACTAAAAAAGTTAAGAACCGGCTCTTAAAACTCTTATTTAAGAATCAGTTCTTAGTTTTTTTAGTTAAAAGTTAAGAGACATTTTCTTATATTCCGATAAGAACTCCACCTTAAGAACTTCCCAATAATCATGCTCTATTCTTCTCCGTTTTTCTTTATGGAAGAAAACAAATTATGATCAGTCACCACATCCACATGAATACATGATTCCTTGATTATTTCGTTTGAGCTGCTGGGATTTGAGTTCCAAATCGTATACAATTTTGTTTGCATAAAACAGCCAATAATGCGTTTCAAACAAAAAGTCAAATAATCCAACATATATGAATAACAAACGAAGATTCTAAATAGTGATTACAAATTTTAAATTATTATCCATGCAAATAGAATATCTTTTCATGGGGTAGTAATTCGTGAAACGTATAAAAAAAGAAAATTACATCTGGGACATTAATATAGTACAAAAGAATCCATTTAAGCGTAAGGAGATATGTAGCGCGAGAGAATTATTATAAGGTAGGCCGAATCGTTAACTCCAACGTCAAATAATTGTGATAATCTTTTACACGTCTTGGTTAGGTGTAAAACCAAACTTATTTTCCGGGTACGGAGAATGATATAGTATTATTTATGCTGAGTACATTGGTTGGTAGACCTCAGACCAAGCCCCACCAGATTATACTCATTGCATTATCCACCTCAAAACTTGAATATCTTACATGTATTTATCGTTTTGTAGAGAGTGCATAAGTTCTGTCACATGCCATCAGAGTAAAGTCTCCTTGATTTCGTCATCAAGAAATTGACTTTTTCTTAACATGGGTCCGATATCTTGTTAATGACAACCAAACACAGATTAATTTATTTTGATTCTTCCGTTAAACTGTAAAGTTCTGAATATTAAACATAAAAATCTGGACCATTAGCAAACACAATTCACAATACCATTTCATTGGATAATTAAACTATCTCTTAAGATGCTCAACTTTGATTATATTATATAAAGAAAGATGTGCAACATCGATCTAAAATTTGGTACACTACAACTTAACATAATGTTTATCTTTCTTGGGTGAAACTGAATACTGTACTCTTATACACAAGTAGAATTTACTATTTAGATTTTAGAGTAATATAAAAGATGTACGACGATACAGATCAACCGGTTAAAAAGTAGTCCAATCATAAAACTGCATCCGGACATAAGTCCAGTACACTTAATTAAACAACATGATTAGCTCTGGTGATGGTAGACGGTTTGGTTACACGAAAGACATGAGATATATTCGATCTGTGGCTATTAGCATTTCAGGCCAGGAATTTCTGAACGCGCATATGTACATGATAAGCATATCGGTGATTAAGTTTTAAGGTTTTATGTGGTTTCATGTGCCTAATCTCTTATTCGAGTTGTGGTTCTTTTTAAGAAAATAAATTACTGGCTGAGACATCAGATTGGTCAGAATGTATTAGCTAATTAAAGTTCAGAACGAGTTAAATACTTTAAATCGTCTGATCTTTCATTTCCACTAGCAGTAGAATAATCAAATACCTAACTCTAGTTACATGAAAATTATATATTCGTTCTTGTATCATAACGACCAATTAAAAGTTCCGACGTGATGACTACACTAATATATCAAGATGGACAAATACTTAAAAAATGTTATAAATTGGATTTCGGTAACCGGTCCGGTCCATAACCGGTCCATACCGTTAGACAGAGAGAGACGGCTAGAGAGAGAGTCGGCCACCTTTGGTTTTCCTTTTCCTTATTGGTTTATGATTTGTAATTTTTCCATATTTGTATTTCATTTTCTAGTCTTTTCATTATTCTATGACGGTGTAATTTCATATATATAAAGGGCTCCTTATGTTTAAGATTAATAAGAATATACAGATTCTATTCTCTAAGTTTCACAACACGTTATCAGCACGATTACTCTGAAACCCTAAAGCTAAACCCTATCGACGATAAACCCTAGCCGACGAACCTCCATCCCGATCAAGAACATACAATCCGATTGTGATCCATCTCTTCCAGATCGTGAAACCCTTGATCCCGTGTTCAGCAACGATCTCAGCTCGTGACATACGGTCTCGGCTTGCTCCAGCTCGCATCAAACGATCTCAGCAATCAGCACGTTCACGACCCGATACTCAGCTCGTTCCAGCTCGCGACACGATCACGCCCGTGTTCAGCAACGATCTCAGATCGTGACAGACGGTCTCGGCTTGTTCCAGCTCGCATCAGACGATCTCAGCAATCATCACGTTCGCGACCCGATACTCAGCTCAGCTCGCGACACGATCACGTCCAGCTCGCGTTCCCGATCAGCAAGCAATCCGTCCGCGACTCAACATCAACGTTCAGCTCGCGATCCTCATCTCATTGGTGGTCCATTCAACACATCTGAGGTTAAGGTAACTCGAAACCCTAATGAGTAATCATTGAACCCATAATCGAAACTATAATGAACAAGATCAAAAACTATAAAACCTTAAACCCCAGTGATCTAAAGTTAAAATCGAAACCCTAATACTTGAAATCGAAATTATTAGATTGCTTGATTACTTGAATGTTATTGAGATTGAATATGATCACATAGAAATCGTTTTGCTAGGATTGCTAAATTCATACTTGAATCTGATTAATTGATTAAATTGATAAAAACTGATTGAATGTTTCAAATTGGAATCGTATTGCTTGTTTGATTGAAACCTTCGTATCTTGAAATTAAAATCGTATACAAGATTAATTACTTGATTAAAATCTTGTATTTGAAACTGAATTGCTTGATCCGTTTTGAAATTGAAACCGCATTGATAAATCTTCACACGTTTTCAACTTGTTCAAAACCCTAAATCGAATTTGATTGATTGAATATGATCCGTTAGGTTGATAGTAATTAAAACTTGATGCATACTTGATTGATTGATCACGTTTACTCTCATTGCATATAGAAACCGAATACTAAGATTGATCATATCTTGTATCCGTGCGGCTTGTTTGCATCATGCATGCATAATCGAATGATCTGATTGCATATAGAAATCGAATGCTAAGATTGAACATGTATGCATCATATACAAATGACCTATTTGCATCATACCTAGAAACCTAATTGCTTGAACATATTGATTGCATTCACATGAACACTTTTAAAATCTAAATTATAAAAAAAAACATATGTTTTCAGATGTCTAAAATCAACAACTTGGATTTTGCCGCCCCAAATCTCTCTGGAGATAATCACTTGCAATGGGCACTTGATGCTAAGATCATCCTGAAATCCAAGGGACTCGGTGAATGTATCACCGAGGACAATAATGCTAGCGAGAAAGATAGATGCAGAGCCATCTTGATCATTCGCCATCATCTAACTGAGAGTCTCAAAGATCAGTATTTGACCATTGAGAATCCTTTAGACCTTTGGACAAAGTTGAAAGCAAGATATGATCACCAGAGAACAGTGATCTTACCAAAGGCTATGAATGATTGGAGGAATCTCAGAATCCAGGACTATAAGTTCGTGGATGATTATAACTCAGCCCTATTTAAGATAATTTCTAAATTGAAATTGTGTGGTGAGAATATAACAGATAAGGATATGCTTGAGAAAACCTTTTCCACCTTCCACACAAACAATGTGTTGTTACAACAACAGTACCGTGAGAAGGGCTTCACGACTTATGCTAATCTGATCTTTAATTTGTCTATTGCTCGCTGAGCAAAACAATGAGCTGTTGATGAGAAACAGTGAATTGAGACCTCATGGACAACCTCATTACCTGAGGCACATGCGGCTGTAGAGCCTAAGAAAGAATCAAATCACGTCCAGTACAATGGCCAACACGGCCGTGGCCGTGGGAGATGGCAAGGACGTGATCGTGGCGGAAATTCTTTTGGTCGAGGCCGAGGCAACTATAACTCTTATGGTCGTGGCCAAGGAAACTCGTTTGGTCGAGGTCATGGCCGAGGCCGTGGTACTTCTTTTAAGCCACAAAACTCGACCAAATCTGGGTGCCATAGATGTGGTATGGGCAATCATTGGGCTAAGACACGTAGGACTCTCAAACATCTTGTTGACCTCTGTCAAGAGAGTTTGAAAGGGAAGAATCCTGAAGTCCATATGACCTATCAAGATGGTGAAGTTGATTTCAATCATGAACGAGATGATCTTATGGATTATGAAACTTCATATTGTTTAAAAGATCAAAGTTGATTTCGGCCATCTAAGTTCTTTTGTTCTTTGCTTTGTGTTTTCTATGTCTTATTATTTCTTTGAACTTGTTTTCTTATTTATAACTTAATGAAAGAATATTATTGATATAAAAGTCTCTAAAGTATCATTCTATCTCGTTTTGAAGAATGAAAGATGATATGGATGTATTCGTTGTGGACAGTGGGTCAAGCCACACGATCTTAAGAGACAAAAGATATTTCATAAACCTAACTCTTAAAAACGCCAATATAAACACTATTGCGGGTATAGCCAGTCTCATAGAGAGCTACGGCCAGGCTAACATCATGTTGCCTAAGGGTACGCATCTAGAGATATCTGATGCATTGTATTCACCCAGCTCTAAGAGAAGCCTATTGAGCTTTAAAGACATTCGAATGAATGGCTTTCATATTGAGACTAAGGGGGAAGGAAACAAAGAGTTTCTTCAGATCTTTGAAATCGCCCAAGGCCATAAGAAAGTCTTAGAGACTATACCTGCACTCTCTACTAGCCTTTACCATACCAAAGTCAGTATGATTGAGGCCAATGCCACTTTTAACAAAGAGGCCATCGAAAATTTCACTCTTTGGCACGACCGGCTTGGCCATCCCGGTTCGAACATGATGGGAAAATTGATACTGAACACTAATGGCCATACATTGAAAGAAAACTGAGTTATTCCTAAGCACCTAACGTGTATAGCATGTTCATAAGGGAAACTCATTGTTAGGCCATCACCAGTTAAAGTGACTAAGGAAACGATAACCATTATGGAAAGAATACAAGGAGACATCTGTGGACCAATACACCCACCTTGTGGGACGTTTAGATATTTCATGGTTCTCATTGATGCGTCCACGAGATGGTCGCATGTATGTATTCTGTCGACCCGCAACTTGGCGTTCGCGAGGTTGCTTGCTCAAATAATTCGATTACAAGCTCATTTTCCAGATTTTCCTTTAAAGAATATACGTCTTGATAATGTTGGTGAGTTCACGTCCCAAGTTTAATGATTACTGTATGTCCATGGGGGTAAGTGTGGAACACTCTGTGGCACATGTGCATACACAAAACGGCTTGGCCGAATCATTCATTAAACAAATACAGCTAATAGCTAGACCATTGCTTATGAGATCAAAACTCTCGGTCTCAGCTTGGGGACATGCGGTCCTGCATGCGGCTGAACTCATACGCATCAGGCCATCTAGTGAACATAGATATTCTCCATCACAATTTCTTACGGGTCATGAGCCAGACATATCCCATCTTAAAACATTTGGCTGTGTCGTTTATGTTCCAATTGCTCCACCACAGAGAACAAAGATGAGACCTCAAATGAGGATGGGGATATATGTTGGATATGATTCTCCCACGATTATTAAGTATATGAGCCAACTACGGGTGATTTGTTTAAGGCCAGATACGCGGATTGTCATTTTGATGAATCCGAACATCCAACATTAGGGGGAGATAAAAATAAGCTGGTAAAAGAAATTACATGGAATCAAAAATCCTTATCTTGGCAAGATCCTCGGACTCAGGAATGTGATTTAGAAGTCCAAAAGAAAATACATTTACAAAAGCTAACTAATCAATTGCCAGATTCCTTTGCTGACCCGAAAAGAGTAACAAAGTCATATATACCAGCTGCTAATGCACCAACTCGTATTGATGTTCAAGAGGGACACAATCAAGTTCTACAGAGTCTAGACAACGTTTGAAACGTGGTAGACCAATAGGTTCCAAAGATAAGAACCCTCGGAAAACAAAGAAATGTGCATCCGAGGCCGAAACCCTAGACATTGCCGCGGCCGATCCTGAAACCCTAGAGATGGCCGTGACCGAACCTAAGGCCTTAGACAGGGCCGAGGAACCTAATGTGCCTAATACTGATGCTTGGGACGCTAAGCTTCATGGTACTGATGGTCCTGATAATAATGAGATCTCAATAAATTATGTCTTGTCTGGGATACAATAGAACAGAAAGAATGTCGACATTGTTGATATATTTGCATATAAGGTAGCACTTGAACTTATGGATTTAAACGAGGATCATGAACCCACGTCTATTTATGAGTGCACTCAACGATCAGATTGGATCAAATGGAAAGAAGCTATAAACGTGGAGTTAAATTCTTTAAAGAAAAGAGGTGTCTTCGGTCCTATAATCCGGACACCCTATGATGTCAAACCAGTTGGATACAAATTGGTCTTTGTGAGGAAAAGAAACGAACATGGTGAAGTAGTGAGATATAAAGCATGGCTTGTTGCACAAGGATTCTCACAGAGACCAGAAATAGACTATGAGGAGACATACTCCCCTGTGGTGGATGCTACTACTTTTAGATTCCTGATAAGTCTGGCTATAAGAGAAAACTTAGACTTGCGGTTAATGGATGTAGTAACTGCATACTTATATGGTTCACTGGATAATGAGATATATATGAAAGTACCAGAGGGGTATTGAATTGAAAAACAAAGCAAGTTCTCGAGAACAATATTGTATAAAGTTGAACAAATCACTTTATGAATTGAAACAATCAGGTCGAATGTGGTACAATAGACTAAGTGAGTACCTAGTGAAAGAGGGCTATAAGAATGACCTCTATGTTTTTTTATAAAGAAATTCGACAATAAAGGATTTGTGATCATAGCAGTGTATGTTGATGATTTGAATATCCTAGGAACCTCTGGAGAGATTTCCCAAACAGTTGAATATCTTAAGAAAGAATTTGAGATGAAAGATCTTGGAAAAACAAAGTTCTGTTTGGGATTACAGCTTGTGTACATTAGAGATGGAATCCTTGTGCATCAAATGACATATACAGAGAAAGTACTCAAAAGATTCAATATGGCCGAGTCTCACTCATTGTCTAGCCCCATGGTCGTGAGGTCTCTCGGACTGGACACAGATCCGTTCGGCCCTAAGAATGACGATGAAGATGTCCTTGGTCCCGAAGTGCCATATCTCAGTGCCATTGGAGCTTTGATGCATCTGACTAGTCACACACGGCCAGACATATGCTTTGCAGTGAACCTACTATCTAGGTTTAGCTCTTGTCCGACCTAAAGGCACTAGAATGAGATTAAACATATACTTCGTTACCTGCAAGGAACGAAAGACTTGTGTTTATTTTATACTAACCAAAACAAAGAAGGTTTAGTTGGTTTTGCTAATGCAGGTTATCTTTCGTATCCACACAATGCTCAATCACAGACATGCTATGTGTTCACACATGGTGGAACGGCCATATCATGGCGTTCCATGAAACAGACGATCACGGCCACATCTTCAAACCATTCGGAGATCTTAGCTATTCATGAAGCCAGCCGCGAGTGTGTTTGGTTGAGGTCCATGACCCAACATGTTCGAGTTGATTGTGGGATGTCCGAAGGTAAGGATGCACCAACCGTGATGTATGAAGACAATGCAGCATGCATTGTTCAGCTCAAGGACGGTTACATCAAAGGAGATAGGACGAAGCACATCCCACCCAAGTTCTTCTTCACGTATGAACTTCAGAAAGCCGGCGAGGTTCAAGTGGTCCAAATGCGTTCCAGTGACAACTCAGCTGATCTATTTACCAAGTCACTTCCTACCTCGACGTTCAGGAAGCTCATGTATCAGATAGGTATACGTAGACTGAAAGACCTTCAGTGATGTTCATAACAGGGGGAATAATACGTGTTGTACTCTTTTTTCTCCACCATGATTTTGTCCCATTGGGTTTTCCTGGTAAGATTTTAATGAGGCAATATCCAAAGCGTATTACGAACTCTGTATGGTTATGACATCCAAGGAAGAGTTTTATAAATCATATTGTGGATGTTCATAACCGGTCCGGTCCATAACCGGTTCATACCGTTAGAGAGAGAGAGACGGCTAGAGAGAGAGTTGGCCACATTTGGTTTTTCTTTTTCTTTATTGGTTTATGATTTGTACTATTTTTTTTTCTAGTCTTTCAATTATTCTATGACGGTGTAATTCTCTATATATAAATGGTTCATTATGTTTAAAGATTAATAAGAATATAGAGATTTTATTCTCCAAGTTTCACGACAAAAAACCTTTTCTTTAATCATTGATCGTGCGTCTGACATTAGACCACAATAAAATTACAACTATAAGCAGCTCACGTCATAGATGCAAATCTGGAGGAAATAATAAGCACACTTAAAATTTAATCCAGAGCAAAATATAATAACAAATAAATACCATTTCGAGTAGAACTAGTTATGGATTATATATATCACGTTATAAGCTTACATAGCTTTTTATTATTTGCCTTAGAAAATATTCGTTGACATTGTGAATAGAAAGATTACAACATGTACTAGAAGTACCCTTCCTTAAACATTTCATTGTCACGGTTTATTTAAATGAACTATTACCAAAGAGCTTACATAGAAACCAAACCACAATAAAAGATCACTTAGTCTTTCGAGATGATACCATTCAGTACTTAGGCCTCACGTTAAGACGGGAAGCTAGTTTCTGTCCCAGCGATTTGTCTGCCTGAGTCCAGTAAGATATCCAAATGCTGCGAATCTCGTGCGTCACGCGAGGCTCCGCAAGTGCTTCAACAAAACGCTTCACGAAACGCTCTTGCCTTTTACCCGGAAAGAAAAAAAAACAATTAGAATTTTATGAAATGTGTGAAGCTTTGTGGATTTTGCAATGAGTTTTGTAGTGTCTACCTGTCTGCGTCCCAGGACCTGTATCGTTCCCCTGGCTGCTGAAAGTTGTTCTCCTTCTCAATCATGCACTGTCGTATACAGAAGATAGTATAAAAAACATTTTAATCTCACAATGTTAAAAGGATTTGTGTCAAGGCATGGAGCGGAATATGACCTTCTCACGATTTCCAGAGCAGAAAACAGGAGTTGTTGGGTATTTGTCAGCATGGCGAACCGGATTCAACCTTGAAGGGAAGTAATTAACCTGGAAAGCAACTCAACCGGTTCATATAATCAAACTATAAAAAATAAGATTGTGAATAAGCGTTTGAATGAGCTGATTACCTCCTCATCTCGGTGCATGAAGTTCATGAAACCTTCATGGTGATTGTTGTGGTGAGCACATTTTGGAGCATTAACCGGCAGCTGCAGATAGTTTGGTCCAAGACGGTGTCTCTGACTATCAGCGTAGGAGAAGATCCTGGTCTGGAGCAGCTTATCATCTGAGTAATGGACGCCAGGAACGACAATAGCAGGGCAGAAAGCAATCTGCTCATTCTCGTTAAAGAAGTTGTCGATGTTTTTGTTCAGCACCAAGCGGCCAACAGGCTGCAGAGGCAAGATATCTTCAGGCCAGATCTTGGTGACATCAAGAGGGTCGAAGTCAAACTTGTCTTCATGAGCAGGATCCATCACTTGAACGAAGAGATTCCACTCTGGATAGTTCCCAGAAGCGATTGAGTCATAGAGATCCTTGGTTGCATGGCTGTGGTTGGATCCTCCGACCTTGATAGCTTCCTCATCAAGGAGGCATTTAACCCCACAAGACGGTTTCCAGTGGAACTTGACGTAGTGAGCTTTTCCGGCTTTGTTGATAAGCATGTAGGTGTTGACACCAAAGCCATCCATGTGCCTGTAGTCCTGTGGGATACCGAGATCGTCAAAGAGGAACGAAAACATGTGAAGACTCTCAGGGTGGTGTGAGAAGAAGTCCAGTATCCTCCAGTTCTCCTGAATGTGGGATTTGGGGTTCGGTTTCAAGGCGTGGACCATGTCAGGGAACTTCATCCCGTCGCGGACGAAGAAGACAGGGAAGTTGTTGCCAACAAGATCAAAGTTCCCCTGAGTTTGCAAAACAGACTCATTAAAAGACAAGGATGTTGATGATGGCATGAAAGAGAGAGAGAGAGAGAGAGAGAGTGGGGAAAAGCTAAACCTCTCTGGTGTAGAACTTGACAGCAAAACCACGAGGATCTCTGAGAGTCTCGGGGCTGCCGCGCTCGTGGATCACAGTAGAGAAACGAACAATGACAGGAGTCTGGACGCCAGGTCCTCGGAGAAAATCAGCACAGGTAAGGTGGGTAATGTCATGGGTGACTTCAAAGAAACCTTTAGCACTAGCACCTCTGGCATGAACAACTCTTTCAGGAATCCGCTCCCTGTCAAAGTTGGCTAATTTCTCAAGCAGATGATAGTCTTCCAGAAGAATAGGGCCTGGCAAGTTACAAAAATTATAGCTTTCACAAGAAAGCTGATTCACAAAAGTCCAAAAAATGAATGGAGACATTCTCATTTAAATGTTTACTGCAAGAGATAAGAAAGACGCACCTCTGGTTCCAGCAGTCAAAGAGGAGTTGTTGTTCCAGACAGGAGCACCCGAGTTTGTCGTGAAGAAGGGCGAATCATGAGCGCTTGAAGGACGAACCTGCACCCCCAAACGATTGATGATAACATGACAGAATAATAAACAAATCAAGAGGGTCCAGAAGCAACATGAACATTAGGTAGCTACTACTTGAGCTCAAAATCCAGTAAATCGATTAAATAACGAACAAAACAACTCAAAAAATCTGAGTTAGAAACCTTAAACAATGATTATATACAACGACATCGATAGATTACGTCAACGTTTGGACTAGTTATTCCTCGAAAACGTGCATGTGGCTAAATAAACAATCAATAAACATAACCATTCACATAATCCAGTCCTAAATATATTTGATCTTTTTAATCTTAAACAAAAGCAAGTTTCTAGCAACTTCTAGAACCCTCACCAACAATCAAACCCCCGATCTATGCGAATTATACAAAAATCGAACAATCAAACTATTAGATCATTTAATCACACGAAATTGATACGAAACGGACTCAGATCCAGAATCAACCGAAACAAAATCTAAGAGAAATCGATCGGTGGTGTTACCCTGTATGGATCCATGGATGCAAAGACGATTTCGATTCGGATTTTGCCTCCTTCACGGTTTCTTTTTAGGTGAGACTGGTTTTGTATCTTTCTACGTAATCGGCGTGTGTCTCACTGTTTTATAGTGACCCCCAAGATAAATATCTTATTTTTATCCCACCGCGTTAAAATTGAGATTACGTTACCAACTAAAATAGTCGTATGTTTTTTTTTTTTTGGGGAGATTATCCAAATGATTACTTTCTCGAATCAGTCCGCCACCTAATTACCTGCTTACGTGTGCGGATAATATCCTCTTACCCTTACTTGGATTCTATACTATAACTAGACAAATCTTGTTTTCAAATTCAAGCTTATCCCTTAGTAAAATAAATAGTACTAGTCGAATTATAATACTGCATTTATTTTCATTGATTTTATTTTATTATTATGACAAACACAGAGTTTGACAAGTAATAAGATACCAAGGAAACATTTGGTTTTAAAAGGATTACAAACATCATTTTTTATTATACAGACACGAAACAGAAACAACAACAACAGCATAATCTTCTTGAGGAATTTTAAGTGATGATGGATCGTTGAGAGTATCATATGATTTGTACCTTTCCAAGGACAAGAGATTGGTCTCTCTAGATGCTTGGCCTTACGTTCAGACGGCTTGCAAGTTTCTGTCCCAGTGATCGGTCAGCCTGAGACATACAGATTTTATTAAGAATGTCAGCTTTCACAAAAATGGGAGAAAATGCAAAGTAGGAAGCACTGAGTTTGTTTCTTTTTTTTTGTTCTGACCTGAGACCAGTAAGAGATCCAGATGCCGCGGATCTCATGAGTCAGACGTGGCTCTGACAGTATCTCAACCCATCTCTTCACAAACCTGTCTTGCCTGTCACCCACCCATAAAAGTAAGCATTAGGATTCTAGTGAGTTTCAGTGAGAGAGTTACTTATGCAAAGAGAGAGAATGAGACTTCTTCTTTTACCTGTCTGGTGCCCATGATCTGTATCTGTCTCCTGGCTGCTTGAAGTTGTTCTCCTTCTTGATGATGCACTGCAACACATTGACAATGAAGAATTGTTTTAGTACACAAAATTCAAATGAAGTGAAATATAAGGTTTTGATGCCTTCAAATCATATACCTTTGTTCTGATTCCAGTGTATGATTTGTTAGGGATAGGAGCTTTCTCTGCGCAGCGGACAGGATCAAACTTTGAGGGATAGTAATTGATCTGTAAAAGCAAACACCACATTAAGATTTTGATACCAAATTAAGAAAAACAAGCAAGCATAGCTCAAATGGTACTATTTAGACTTACCTCCTCATCTCTGTGCATGAAGTTCATAAACCCTTCATGGTGATTGTTGTGGTGAGCACATTTGGGAGCATTAACCGGCAGCTGCAGATAGTTGGGTCCAAGACGATGTCTCTGAGTGTCACCATACGCAAAGATCCTACACTGGAGCAGCTTATCATCCGAGTAGTAAATCCCAGGAACCACAAGACCAGGGTTGAAAGCGAGCTGCTCAGTCTCATTAAAGAAGTTATCAATAGTCCTGTTCAGAACCAACCGACCAACAGGCTGCAGAGGCAAGATATCCTCAGGCCAGATCTTGGTCACATCGAGCGGGTCGAAGTCAAACTTATCCTCATCCGCAGGATCCATGGTCTGAATAAAAAGCTTCCACTCAGGGTAGTTACCAGACGCAATAGCATCGTGGAGATCCTTAGTCGCGTGGCTGTGGTTGGCTCCTCCAACTACCTTAGCCTCTTCATCGGTGAGATTCTTGATCCCACAAGTTGGTTTCCAGTGGAACTTCACGAAGAGAACCTTTCCGGATTTGGAGACAAGAGTGTAGGTGTGGACACCGAAACCTTCCATGTGCCTGTAGTCTTGTGGGATACCGACGTCATCAAACATCCAGCACCATGTGAGGAGACTCTCTGGTAAGTGGGACATGTAGTCCAGTATCCTCCAGTACTCCTGGATGTTTGTTTTCGGGTTCGGCTTCAGGGCGTGGACGACGTCCGGGAACTGAATCCCGTCGCGGATGAAGAACACCGGAGTGTTGTTTCCAACAAGATCGAAGTTTCCCTGAAGTGCATTAGCAATACACAAACATGAGTACTTTGATTCTAAAGAAGATAGAGGACATCTCAAAAATGGAAATTAGTAATATATTTTTTTTATCATATAACCAAATTTAAAATCGGTCCATCAGCAAATTAGTTATTATATAATCTTTTATTATATATACACATTCTAAGCATCCATAGACTAATCAACTATTAGCAAAATGATTTTTTTTAAAAACGATTATTTTTAATGGGTCTAAGAGCGGGGTCTTAAGGTGGAGTTCTTAGTGGAATATAAGAACCCGTCTCTTAACTTTTAACTTAAAAAAAACTAAGAAGCCTAGCCTAAGAACCCCCAATAATCATGTTCTAAGCATCCGCGTAGACATTAATCCTTGTGGCCTAGTGATTTCTTGAACATTAATTGTTTATACCTCTCTGGTGTAAAACTTGACGGCGAAGCCACGGATGTCTCTCATGGTTTCAGGGCTGGCACGCTCGTGAACGACGGTGGAGAAACGGACGATGACGGGAGTCTGAACACCAGGGGCTCTGAGGAAATCGGCACAAGTGAGGTTTGAAATGTCATGGGTGACCTCAAAGAAGCCCTTAGCACTGATTCCTCTGGCATGAACCACTCTCTCAGGAATCCTCTCCCTGGTGAAGTTAGCAACCTTCTCGATCAGATGGTAGTCCTCAAGAAGAACCGGACCTGCCCAGAACAAAAAGTAACAAAATTTTAGAAAACCAATCACACTCCAATACACAAGATCCGAGATTTGAACTATTTCTCTCCTAACGAATATACCTCTTTCTCCGATGGTGAGGGAGGAGATGTTGTTGGAGACCGGAGCACCGCCGTTTGTGGTGTAGAACGGAGCGTTGTACGCGCTCGACGGACGGTACTGCAAGAACCGTAATTCAATCGATTATCAGATATATCCCCAGATCAAGCAACAATCGTATCGATTCAATTTTTTTTTACCCTAATTTCAGTTGTTGGAAGAAGGAAGATATCACTTTCTATTTTACCCGCGTCTTTCTTATTCACTCACAATCCGAAATTTTAAAACTAAACCCGGTTTTACCGGGCCGGATCCGGGCCGTCGGTGGACAAAGAAGGCTTTTCATTTTGGGTGGTAACATGTCGGATTATTCGATTATTGCTTTACTTTCTCGTATATTCATTAGTCTTGTTTGATGGATCTACCACTTTTAACAGTTCGAATAATAAATCCATACGTTTTTTTTAAGAAATTCCAACGATTATCCTCATATACATACACCATGCTACCATGGTATGTTAAAAAATAATTTATAAGTGATATGTGCATTGTTTCATACGAATAAATACTTCACTTAAATTTGTTTTATTGACGACACTCTGATTAATCATATGTTTATATCTTATCTGATCAGATTATTTATATTATGATTAATTTATTGGGTAGATTTGATTAATCAGGTGCGTAGATCTGAGAAATCTATTTAACAAAATTTACAAAAACACATGCATGTTTTTAATAAAAACACACAAACAACAAAATAAGGTCTCTCGTATCAGGGAAAAAACAAACAAACCACATGTGACGTTTTTAACGCATGCACTGGTTTATAGATCAAACGAGTCGTTTTAAAAGTATGCCATCTTAGATAGCCAACCCAAAAATCAACATAACCACCTTATAGCTCAAACGATCATAGAACATAAATTAATTTTGGAAGAAAAAGCATGTATTTAACACTAAGACTCAAGAGCAACTTTCATTTTTCATTAAAAAGAGTTGGAAAAATGATCATAATGAAACATGGGATCATAGTGAAACATAATTGACTTAAGACACACACACACACAAAAAAAGTGGAGAAGAACAAGAAGATACCTTGTAAGGATCCATGGTGATGAAGAAGCTTTGATGATCCCAAAATATAACGTTTGAGGTTTTGGTATAGTGAGAGTGATGAGATCTTATATATGTGTAATGTATATATAGTGAATCGCGTGTGCTACGTTAGGTAATGGCGGCCCCCAAATGGAGGGGTACGTTTGTCTTTCCATGATCAATTTATCGATACAGTAAAAATTAGAGCTAGAAATTTTAATCATTGTCTGCGGGCCCGTCCCGTTTGACCCGCCGCAGGGCGGATGCAGATCGAACCATTTGAAAATTTTAAATCGCGGGTGCGGGTACGGGTCGAGATTATTTTGACCAGGGCAGGTGCGGGTCAGCCAAATTTGAATCGCGGGTACCCGCAAATTAAAAAAAAAAAAAAATTTGAAAAAAGAAACATTTCTGGTAAAATATATAAAAACAATAAATATTTATATAATTTTAATTATAAATATATTTTTAATAGTATTTTTTAAAAATAAATATTATATAAATAAAAAATAATTATTTTTAATTAAAATAATTATTATATAATTAGAAAATAATCATTTTTAATTAAAAGAACTATTTTTAATATAATTAATATTACCCGCGGGTTTTGGCAAGGCGGGTGCGGATATAAAATTTTTTGTTTGCGGATTATGCGGGTCGAGTTTTTGAATAGAAAAAATGATTCGATCCGCGGCGGGACGGGACAGGTCGGGGCGGGTTGATCTGCGAACCCAGCACTAGTAAAAATGGACCATTGTGACTTTTCCTTTGCGATAACAATAATGCCCCCACCCTTTTTTTTTGTCTTCAATGCCCCCACTCACCACCACCTTAGATATTTCTTTCCTGTTTTTGGCTCCAACCCGTGAGAAAAAAATCGGTAATGAATAAACAATTCATGATCCTGACAAGACAGTATTGCTAGAGAGGAAAAATAATATTAATATCTTTCGGAAACAATTATTGTGACAAAAACAGATAACCTAATCTCAAAAACAAAAAACTTTGATAAAAAATGTTATCTTATATATAAAATTATTTTTATATATTACCTGATACACAACCCATTCTCTTAATATAAATCAACAATAGTTAGCAAATCCTTGTTTTCAAAAAGAAAATTCAATGATAATTCTTCATAGTGGTGTAATATATAATTCTATCATAGCTTAGTTTATATATAGGTTAAAAGGATAAAATTTAGCTTATACGTGATAAAATAAAAGGTCTATGGTTTTACATCAGATATAGAATTTTAGTATTAAAACAATACGCAAATTTTCAAATTACAATTTGTAGATGCAAAATTATCAGATATTTATTATAGATAGAATTGATCATATTAATTCTGCATATAATATTGGTTAGAATGGTTCACTGCGATATATGAGTGAGATTCATGTGAAAAGTCAGCTCTTGTAGATATAAATTGTAAACCCTTTCTTAAAAAAAAAGAGTATTCACTGTTCAAACTGATATATACATATATATATATATATATATATATATATATATATAGTAGGAAATTAAAATATCTATGTAACATATAAAAAACTTTGTCTTAATACAAGTTTGGATTTTTAGTTTAATTCATTTTAAATGAATATATAATTTAGTTATCTTGAAATTGCATTCTATTACATGATAAGGTTGGAATTCCGTTTGATTTCCAGACATTTTGGATCTTAATTACCCTGAGCAGTTTTTATATATAAAGTAAAGTCACATGATACATTTCATCACATATGTTTGGTCTTATCGCATTAGAACTTAGAAGAGTAAGTTCGTGTCAGACACATGTTGGATAATGTAGACTGGGGTACGTAATAATTTTCCTTTTCCAATATTATATATGTTTCGATCGGTCGACCAAACCTACGGTTTGTTTTTCCAAAGTTTGCGATGTTGTCCTCCGAAAAGTAAATAAGAAATTCAGGTGGAATTAATGAGCTTTACCGGGTAATACGATTTTAATTTAGCCTCACCCATTTTGATACGGCGTTTTATACTGTAATAAATTATTAGTATTTTTATAAATCTATATCATGCATTGTTAATATTGATGATCACGAATCTAAGTTGAAATTTTTCAAAACTTAGTGTTTATTGAAAAAACAAAAATAAGCTAAAATAGTGACATTATTGAGTGGGTATGGTGGGCAGTCTATGTTTGGGAGCATGTGGCGATTATCTACACGTTACTTTGATGATGATTCGATCCATGTTTTGATTCAGGAGCTTGCGCTTGGGTCCCTTTAGAGTGAACAAGTTTTTTTTTTTTTTTGGTGTAACAGAGTGAACAAGTTGCTCTTGTTACTTCGTTTGATGCTATTACAACTAGGTGAAATTACTCCGCCACAATATATATTCTCTCATAAAGTTACAATCATTAGAAGACAATCACATCGATCTATGTCCCGTCTGACAAACTAAATTCACGTGATTGCCTTTTTTCTGAAACAAGAATGTATTCCTATACTGATCGTATGTTCCGGTTTAAAAATGTAGTTTGTCAGGTTGTGACTGGAAGATTTTTTTCATCTGGCCTCTAATTTTACTTTACTAAATTGATCTGTCGCAGCGGCAGTTTTATTTATTAAAAGTTCAGCTCTAAGACATTTTTAATCTGTTTAAGACAAGTAATATGCTGTACGTGTTAAGTGCAGTACGCTTAATCAGTCCCCATAATCGAGGATTTTCATCATTGGGTAAAAAACATATGGTTTCATTAGATTGTAATATTTTATTGTATTTAATTAGATATTGTTTTACAAATCACATATTATATATAAATTTAGTAAAATTGTTGCGCTAAAGTTCAAATCATAGAATATATACTTTTATGAAATATTAATTTAATCATAAGCCTAAAAACCATGAACATTTGACATAAAAATAGAATTTAAAAAAGGAACATTTGCAGTTTTTTTTTACGAAGAACATTTGTAGTTATCTACAAAATTATCGTATTCCTTTCTTATCAGATAAACTTGTAGTAATCATCTTACCGAAGAAAGTCTTGGTGTCGTAAAGAAAAGAAAGAAAGAAAAGTCTTGGTTTGGAGACGACAAAATAGTCACAAACCTTGAAAGATAGCAGTCTAGCTAAATTGTTTTATGTATGTAAATTTATGAAGCTGTGTAATAAGTTTCTGGCAAGTTTTGTCGCAGTACATGCGAACATCATTTACTTGTCAATTGTACTGTAGTGAAGAATTCCAAGTTTTTCAGCCTTATATAACCAAAATTCTGATATTAATTATTATATATTGGGTTGTTTGTCATGTTGATCCATATAAGTTCTTGAACTTTATACAGAACAAGACTTTCATAACAATTCTGACGAATTCACAAACTATAAAGTTGAAAAAGATAAAGTAACAGAAATGAAAGTACATTTTTCTTTATATAATCACTATTCACGCAGATAATTCAAACAACAAAAAATTATCAATGCCTATTCCTTAAAAATATCAATGGAATTACCAAATGTAAATAATAAGAGTAATTTTTCTCTCTACCTTTTTTTGTCATTTTTATATCAGTAGAACTGTTGACGCTCTGTGTAGTAATTTTTCTCTATACATATAAGGATCAATGAATAAATATATAACCGAATATATCAAATTTTATTTTTAATTAAACTAAAATATAGGACTATCAAAAGTTGTCAATTTACTTAACAAGCTTAATAATGATATTTAGATAACGTACGAGCGCAACAGGAATCCACTTGTAAGTTGCCACGTAGTAATCTTACCTTACTTTGTGACTTTATGGTGTAACTCAACGAATGAAAATGCGTTTTCGTGGATCAACACGACAAAAAAACGAGATTACACCTTATCCTGGTCCACTCTCGTTTATTTTTTTTGGAAATTAATAATTATTTTTTTGTCAATTTAGTTGAAAAATCAATAAGAAATTTTCGCACTTTGGTATTCGAATCTTTTGGTGCCTCGTTTCTACTCTGATGGTGACTTCACGAGACTTTGATTTCAGTATCTAGACTTTGTTTATTTTTTTACTGTGCATATCTTTCAGTTTTAAACTTGTAACTTTTTGTTGTTGTTTTTTTCTTCCATGTTAAATAACAATGTCAGTGTATTATTTACCAAAGTATTTTACAACTTATAAATTTCACGAGCATGAGAAAAAAAAAATCACGATTTGAAATTTGATGCGCTTTGTATATCTAAAAAAATTCTGTTACTTTCTTTCATTTGAAAAATTTCAGTCGATTTTCGAAACAAATTTCAACCTACCAAATAACATTGGAAACACTTAATCCTGAAGTTCAAATATGCTAAGTTAGTTTAAATAACATAGTTTCTTACAGAGCGTGTTAAAATATGTCCGGTGCTTATATATACAAATTCCTATCTATATTATCATGATAGGCTTATAAAATGAGAATATCTTTGATGGTGGTGATGATATTTAGAAAAATCAGTGTGATCATGTAAAAATAGTCTGATCTTTAGAGAAACATGAAACGGCAAGTAGTTTCATCATCAGAGTGGTTGGTTGGTCTTTGGGAGGTTGATAGTGGATGGAAGGAATTAATTGGTATGTTTTCATATATAAATAAGAATAATATTGCTAAAATTTGAGTATGATCTGTTTGCCTTGCTGGATCCACAAGGCCTTACTTAGTTCAATCATCTTTTGTGGCTGTTCAGGTGACTGGACCAAAGAGATGAGTTCATAGGTCTGGTTCCTGATCTGATGAGAACATGAAGATCATGTAGGGTTTCTAAAATCTCTTTCTCTTTTTTGGGAGTTGATCTTGCAGCAACAAGAAGCTTGAATGAAGTCAAAATCAGTAGTTGACAATACTCTTTTCTTGCTCATATAATTAATGAAACCATAAGACGATTAGGTGAAACTATTCTCGAAAGTAAACAGAGACGCGGAGTCGTTACAAAAGCATTATCCAGATATTTATTGTTGAGTTTAATTATTGGAGACCCCAGGGTTGTAAACTTGTCAAAAACATACATGAGACTTGAAAAAAAGGCATAAATATAGATTTTTCAGTTAAAGACGTTAGCAACTCCAAATAGGTATCTGAAGGTGACACAGTTCTTGGAGTGCTTCTCTCTCATTTCACCGACCAGCTCTATTCTCTGGCGATTTAAACCTCATTTGGCTCCAACATGTAACACTCATTATTATTTCTAAAACTAGGTTCTGCTTCCTACTGTTTCTCGATGAATAACTGGAACCGTGTGGTTCAAGGAGCTGAACCTAGATACGGTGCTTTGCTTCATCAAGCCTCTGTGTACGGTGTAGCTACTGGGTATTGCATCTCAGCTTCTCTTCTCACAATCATCAACAAATGGGCAATCATGACATTCCGTTACCCTGGTGCACTAACCGCTCTTCAATACTTCACAAGCGTGGTCGGTGTCTTGCTATGTGGTCAGTTTAACCTCATCGAGCACGATCCTCTCAACCTCGTAACCATGTGGAGGTTTCTTCCTGCAGCTATCATCTTTTACTTGTCACTTTTCACCAACAGTGAGCTTCTACTCCACTCTAACGTCGACACTTTCATCGTGTTTCGTTCTGCTGTTCCTATACTCGTCGCCATTGGAGAGACCCTTTTCTTGAACCGGCCTTGGCCTTCTTTTAAAACATGGATATCTCTTGCTACCATCCTTGGAGGAAGCTTGCTCTACGTGCTCACTGATTACCAGTTTACCATCACAGCGTACAGCTGGGCTATTGTCTATAGATCTTGTCTACATCAAGCACGTGGTTACGACCATAGGGTTAAACACTTGGGGTCTTGTGCTTTACAACAACCTCGAGGCTCTTCTCTTGTTCCCACTTGAGCTGGTTATAATGGGAGAGTTGCAGAAACTAAGGCATGGGATCACTGATAAGCCTGATTGGCACACTTTGCCAGTGGTTTTCCCTGTGGGACTATCTTGTTTGTTCGGTTTGGCCATCTCTTTCTTTGGTTTTTCGTGCCGCCGAGGGATTTCTGCTACAGGGTTTACGGTTCTTGGCATTGTGAATAAACTGTTGACGGTTGTGATCAATTTGGTTATATGGGATAAACACTCGAGTTTCATTGGAACTTTGGGACTCTTGATCTGTATGTTTGGTGGAGTCATGTATCAGCAGTCCACAAGAAAGAAACTGAAAGGTGTACGAGAAGATAAGCGGCAAGAACAAGTTGGCGATCAAAAGAAACTGCAAGAGAACGAGGAAGCTCATAAACTATGATCACACAAACGAAGCAACCTATACATGCTATCTTACATAGTATTTATGTACTGTTCTCTACAAAAAAATTACTATTTTTATTTCCCAAAGAATAAAATGATATAATACTCCTCATTCAAATGCATGACTAACAGAATAAGTCACTGTGATGTGCTTGTTATGTTCGTTATCTAGTCCCACAAATTGCTAGAAATGGAGAATGAGAAAAACATAACATAAGGAAATTATGTTGGACCCATACAGAACTAATAGTGCATCTGGACATATCTTTCACTCTAGTTAGCCTGGATAATATTGGTTTAACAAAGCAATACATAGCAAAAGCAGGAGAGGCTGGCTTAGTCACAGAGTCGAAGCTTATATGTTGACGGATCATCTCGTCACAGGTGGTACAGCTCCTCTTACTCGAGTTCCACGTCCAGTAGCCGGAGCCTTTTATAATAACATCACAGAGATTCAAGGATAGAACAATTAGTAGTAACAAAAGAAGAAACAAACAAGGACTTGATAAAATAGAACTAACTTTGCCTCGCATTTAGGGATGTTAAGTCATGGGTTAGGGCCCAACCCTCTCTAGTGTAATATAAACCCAACCCTATTTTAACCCAGCCCTATTTTAACCCTTCTTTAATTATAGGGTTAGGGCTGACAATTAATTTTTTGAAATGTAATAATGTTTTGTATATCAAATTTAATCAAAGTTTACATGTTTTTAAATACTCAAAATATGATTATATAAATGAAAAAGTCTCTTTTATTCATTTTTGTCCTCAAATTCAAAGTATGAAATTAAAAAAACCAAAGTTTACATGTTTTTATTCATGAAGTGTAAAAATCAAAATTCCAATAAGTCATGTAAAGCAAAGCTCCACTCTCCAAGTCTCTAACACTCAATTCAACTTTCACTCCACTCTGCAAAAACAAGAGAGATGACAGTCACTAGAAGTTCTAGTTTAGAACAAACATGAGACAACTAAAGATCGATTTCAATATTGACAGTACCATGTCTTTGGCTGCATCAATAGCCACCGTTTCAACCCCTAGCTCAAATATGTAATATATATTTATTAGCATTAGAAGTTACTTTTAGCTTTAACTTGGATTAGAATAATGTTAAATAGTGATGCTTCCTTTCATGAGCACAATTCCTCTACATATTCAGACAGAGAGACTCACTCATCAACTTGGTTCGAAAAAGCGAGAGTTTTTGTCGCCATGGCGCTAAGGCGCCCAAGGCGATGCCCTCAACGCTTAGGGACACCCTTGCCAGGCGAGGTACATAGATCCCTAGCTTTTCTCGCTTTTTCCTCGCTTTTGCAATATCCATAGAGCGCTAAAAGCGGCGTTTAGTTGTGCCTACACAAAAAAAGAAGATTTGCTTAAAAATGTACACTTAACAAAACAGTTTTGTCAGAATATTTAGTATATCGAAAAGTAAATACTCTTCCCACGTATTAGGCGTGTAGAGGAGGGTATCCACAACCCCACTAACCTAGGATGCAATCCCACTAACCCTAATGTCTTCTCCTATATAAGAACCATACAAACCTGAAAGTAAAACTCATTAGCTTTTCCTCTCTACAACTTACGGCAGTATCTTCATCTTCATTATACTCCAAGTCCATCAATTCGTTTTCTGCCTCAAGAGCTGCCATTCTTTGTACTGTTTGTGAGTCCATGCTGCAGCCTGCAACAAAAAATAAAAATTCTATTATTACTTTGGGATTCTTTGAAGCAAATATGATTGAACACATGGAAGAACACAAGTTAACCACTAAGAGAACACAAGCTAGGCACACGCAAGACAATTACACCACAGAGAGTTGAGTTGTAAGATCAGACATTGACACAAACAAAAAGAACAAATATTATTCATATAGTGTAAATGTTCGAGCTTCCCAAAAGATGTGATGACTTACAAATATTGTAAATGTTCGAGATTCCCAAGCTCAGGTGCAAGATGCCAAGATGTCCAATAGCTTTTCTAAACCGGATTGGTCCTCCTGAAGCAAATCAATATAATATCGTTTCCTTTTAATACTCAGTCAGTGCAGTCACACATTCACAAGCTAGACACAGAACAAAACTGAATCCAAAAAAAAATAATATAGTTTCACAAGTTACAACTCAAAGTCGATCAACAAGAGAACATAGTAAAACCTAATAAAAAAAAAAGGAACAACCTTTCAGTTGTTTAACTATCGTTATGAGCAGATCGAGGCAAGCAAAAACAACTTGTTTGAAACAAGGGACAAAGACAAGTGTCGTGGAGAAGTAGGAGAAGGAGAACAGTAGAAGTCTCTTCACTTTCGTGCGGGTTTATAACCCATCACAATGGAACTCAATTAGCGTAAGATAGAACCATAAGTCAATCAATCAAACAAATACAACTAGAAGTCTACAAGTCTAAGAGAAGATAACCCAGAAGGTCGAGAGATACCTTTGATTTCGTTTTCGTTTTCAGAAGATCCATGTGAGATGAAATTAGAACGTCCATGTTACGGATCCATCGATTTCGATTCAGAACAAACCCTTAGCCTTCGATTTCATTTTCGTCTTCATAAGAACATATGGCCTTCGATTTCGATTCAGGACAAACCCCTCGCCTTCGATTTCGATTCAGAACAAACCCAGAACCTTTGATTTTGATTTCGATGTCAAGTTGTACGGTATAACTGAAAGAGAATGGAAAATAATTAACCCTATTGGTACCCTAGCGTAAAATTAGACGGCCCATTCTTAACCCACATTAAAAAATACGGGTTTTGGGTTATAAATTTTCATGCGGGCCGGGCTACCCCTTTAGAAATGAGCCCACGACAACATCCCTGCTCGCATTGCAGCTCTATCTCTGCCAACACCCAGTGATCCGCCCTTTCCCTGCATCAATAAAAGTATTATAAAGAGACGCAAACATAAAGGGTATCAGAAAGCAGATACCTTGATTCGAGCATCTAAGCGCTTGAACATGGGAGCATGCTTGAGAATGTCTGGTATGACCATAAACCTGTCAACATCTCTCCATAGGTTACTAATCCATCTACGAACGAAAGTAAATAAAAATTAAATAAAAAAGTGCATAAAGCACACCTGACTTTGCTGCCACGAATGAAGATATGCTCAAGCTGTGATACCTTAGCATCCTGTGACACAAAACGAAAGTTTGACAATTAACAAGAAGAAGTTGCCAATCTGAGTAAAGAGTAGCAATGATTCAAAACACAATGGATCGATAAGGTGTAGATAACAGATGATTGACCATGGCGGTAAAGGTAATGTCCTCGAGCTGACAGTTCCAGTTATCCTCACACTCGATCATGCTCCCTCTGTAGAGCTCGCCGCTCTTCAGCTCAACCGTCACGACATGACCCGAAGCTTCACCGGTATCCCCAGACTTGGGCTCATCTCTGTTAAACCCTAATTAACAACACCTTCCTTTCCTTCCCTTTCACTCGATTCGCAGTAGGCTGTTTTATAAAAGCAGTTTTATGAATTGGGCTTTACATTTAGCCCATTAATCACACTTAAGGCCCTGTTTTATAAATTGCTTTTTTTTTACTCCTTATATTCTAACATTAATTGTACTCTAGACCTTACTTTTCTGTAGAGAGAGTCACACACACAGACGACGGTTGATTTCACGGAGAGCCGATCGGGCAGGTTATAAGGTTATTGATCGGCTGATATGGCGGAGGAGAAGGAGAGGAAAGGAGATGGAAAGCACAAGTATAGCATAATCGTTCCTACCTACAACGAGCGCCTCAATATCGCCCTCATCGTCTACCTCATCTTCAAGCATCTCCGGTAAAATCGATATCTCGGGTTATTGTTTTCTGTATCGCATTTGGCTCGAATTCGATTCTGATCGCCGCATTAGTGATGCAGTATCTCTCGTTATGGATCATTGGTTTTACATCGCACATCCAGATTTTGTTCTTAGAACCTCCGGTTTAGTGATCGGAGAAGCTAGGTTTTGTAATCGATTCTAGCTGTGGCTGGCTTATAAGAGATGAACCGTTTTGTTTGTTGAGTAGTAGACTCTTCTCTGGTTAATGTTAATTTGAGAATCATTCACCAATGTTAAGGCAATCTACCACTTGTTGTGTGATGTAGGGATGTTGATTTTGAGATAATTGTTGTGGATGATGGGAGTCCTGATGGCACACAAGAAATCGTCAAGCAACTTCAGCACTTGTATGGTGAAGACCGCATTGTGAGTACAGTTGACGAGTTAGGGCTTGAATATGTTGTTTTTTTTTTTTGTATGCTTTTTTTTTTGTGTTTAGTTGAGCTCTGTGTTCGTCTTTGTTATGATGCAGCTTCTAAGAGCTCGAGCCAAGAAGCTTGGTTTGGGTTTGTATCTGTAACTCCCATCATCTTCTATTACTTTGCTTTGCAAGAAGTGCATGATTATTAATCTTGTTTGCGTCATCAATTTCAGGAACTGCGTATATCCATGGTTTGAAGCATGCTACAGGTGATTTCGTCGTAATCATGGATGCTGATCTTTCGCATCATGTAAGAGACATCAACTGAACTATCTTGTTTTCTTGTCTTTTTGTTGCTCTGACTCAACTTTTCTCTTGTGAAGCCAAAGTATTTACCAAGTTTCATCAAGTAAGTAGAGTTTCTTCATCTCTTACAAAAATCTCGTAGGCTTATAATGATCTTCATTTGACTCTGTTTTTGTCTATATCACGAAGGAAACAACTAGAGACAAATGCAAGTATAGTAACGGGTACACGATATGTGAAAGGTGGTGGTGTACACGGGTGGAATCTTATGCGTAAACTCACAAGCAGAGGAGCGAATGTGCTAGCTCAAACACTTTTATGGCCTGGTGTATCTGATTTAACCGGATCCTTCCGGTAAATTCCAGTAAACTTTTGTGGCTTTACTTTTCCTGATTCATTTGACTGACCTTCACACACTTTTTTTTATTTGAAAGGCTATACAAGAAATCTGTGCTTGAGGACGTGATAAGTTCATGTGTGAGTAAAGGTTATGTCTTTCAGATGGAGATGATTGTTCGTGCTACCAGAAAAGGATACCATATTGAAGAGGTCTCTCTCTCTCTTCTTTGTATAGAAATCCATTTGTGATTTTGATTCCTTTTAAAGCATTCGGTATTCATATGGTTCCTCTGATTCTCGTCTTGATCTGCAGGTGCCGATCACTTTTGTGGATAGAGTCTTTGGAACTTCGAAGCTGGGAGGATCTGAAATAGTGGAATATCTAAAAGGGCTCGGCTATCTTCTCCTAACGACTTAAAGAGACACCAAGCAGCTCAACACACGCATGAATCTTTCTTTATACTCGTCTCTTAACACCTGAACTCTGATCCATGTCTTTTAGAACTTCACTTCAGCTTTGACTACGGAGACATAGTTTTGCCTCTTTCAAAGACTAAGGTTCATGTCATTGACATTGTTCGTTTTGAATGCTATACTCTCTCTACCTTAGGTAATAGACTTATATTCTGGTAATGGGCTTTACTGTTTGGCAACTTTACAAGAAATCAGGCGAGGCCCAATAGGAAGTCAATCATATGAACCACGTCGCTGATAAACTTTCCAAACATTCACTTCTGCTAGAGGCATTTGATTGAAATCATTACCATTTCTGTCCGAACTCATTAAGGCCTTGAACAGTTGGCTAAAGAGCTCTCCGAAGAAAGAACCACAAGAACCAACACCAGATCTATCAGAAGAGGCACCACTGTTTGATGTTATCAACAGTTGGTCACAAGCCCTAGAGGGATCATATAAAGAGGAGGAGTTTACAGAAGCGTATGTACGATGGTGATGCATGTAAACCATCGGGGGAGAAACCGAGGATGGAGTTGGAGGAGCAAAGGAATCTTAATGGTGGCGATAATACGGATATAGAGAGGAAACTTGTGATGCTGGAGGAGGAAGAGCAGAAGATGCATAGGAAGATGTAGACAGTGCCATCTGTTGAAGTAATGGGGAGTTTAAATGTGAAGTTTAGCATGGAACAAATTTACAAATGTATGGAGAAATTGGCTGCAAACTCGAAGCAGACTTATGAGGAACTTGACTTGATATGCACACGTAAAGTAACGGTTTGATTTGGTATGTTACCCTTGTGTTCTTGGAAGAGTTTTAAAAATGCGTATTTGATTGTTGACAGTAGAGGTATGGATCTATTTATATATGCCTTTGTATGTATTCAGATCATGAACATGAGATTAAGTTCCAACTTACAAGTCAAAAAGTAGGAGTATTCTTGCGTCACAAGAAGTCTCCTCGAAACATTTTGATGATCAGCAACGACAATATGCAGAGCAAAGACACATCAAGCATGTTGCAGAAACCTGACCTCCAGAGCCGTGCGAGCATTTATGGTTACTCTACACGAATCATAAAAATCTCAACAATAAAAAATAAAAATAAATATTTTAATAGAGAAGAACATATAAATAATTAAACTAATAAAAAATTGTAATTATACAAAAAGATTTTTTATATTTATTAAAAATATTAATCAAATATTTATCATTAAATATTCTAGTTAATTTTAAGATAAAATAATTAAATTACTCAATGTTTTATGCCATAATCAAACAAAGATAAAATTTGACTAACTTTAGCTTTAATATTTCAAAAATGCATTCAGACCTATAATCACTAATATCTAATTATTTTAGTTATTTAGCAGTTCTTTACATTGTTTCTTACTTAGGAAACTCATGTGTTCGTTAATTATAGGCTCATGTTTTTAATCAAAATTATTATCTTGCTTTCGTTGTATATACTCCAATTCTAGTGGTTATATTATGAATGGTAATAGTCAACAGATGATGCCCTTGGATCTTTATTTATTTTTTGCTGCCATAAGCGAAAGTTTCTTTTTTCAACGCTGTGGCACGGCACTGCTGACCTCGTTTAATCTGTTGAACCAATAAATAATATTCGTGATTATGTGTGTCTGTAAGCATGTTGAGATGGATTATATTAGAAAAGTATCCCTCCATCTGACAGACTAGCTCTACAGTTCTCCAGACCTGTGCTTGATCTAGCAAAGAGATGGTATTGTGCTAAAAAATTTGTGGTGATCATTGTACAGGTCCCTCCAGCTGAGCTAAGAGGTTTTGTTGCTCACTCATCCTCAAATTGTTGTTGCCGCAGTCATCCCGCAAGTCACAACAACAACACCTAACTTTCATGTTTTTATTTTATTTTATCGGAAACTTCAAGTTCATAACAGTTTGAAAAAAAAAAAAGTTCACAACAGTTTGGCGATTTACAGGTTTCCAGACAAAGAAGCATTGCAGTTTCCAATGGCGGCTCTATACTGTAAAAGCATTTCCAATGTAAAATTATATTATTTTTTCTCCAAAATAGAATAACTATATAATGAATTTGACTTAGCTTCAATCTTACTCTAATTTTATGTGAAAAATAAAACAATGAATAAAAAAGTAAAAGAATTATTCTATTTATGAGGTAAATCTATGTTAACTTTATTATGAAATGAGAAAATAGAATGGAATTAAAGCATTTTTTATTTCAAACTTCATTTTGGAATAAATATAAAGTATGGTTAGAGAGATGCTCTAAGCAAAAAAAGAATACAAGTAGCACCGTACAAGGGGTACAACTTACAAAAGTGTTTATGATCAAATATATGCTCAGTCTCAAATTTTAAGTCCGACTATATTATTGTTATTAGCTAATTAATTAAAGTTTACAAAAATTAAAAACTGTCTGCTCTCATTATTTTTGTTCATTTCCACTAATGGAATCAAATACCCTACTTACATGATAATTAAAAATTATAATAGGCAAAACAGAAAGAAAAAAAACGAGTGTGATTCTCTCTCCTCTATCTCTTTTCTCTCCCAACCTTTCGTTTCCAAACCAACGCATGTGCTCACCCTCCCGTGAACGGCCGCGCGTACGCGTGCGTGCTGCGGCCGGCGGGGCTCCTTCTTCCCTTCCTGTTTTCTCTTTTTGCTCTCCAACGCCTCTTCCTCTCCCCTTCCGATATGTGCGTTCTTCTAGGTCGGGGCTCGCGTCTCCGGTGGAAGCTCCAGTCGCAAGGAGTCTACACATGGTGGAGGTGGCTCCTTCTCCGGACTTACGGCGAGGGCTTGGCGAGGTGGGGCGGTTCTGAGTCGGCTTTTAGGGTTTATGGAGCGCCTCCTTTTTTCCTCTTTGGAATGCTCCGTATTTTTGTCGTCGGGTTGGAGAGATTCCGGTACTTGCGCACCGTAATCAGGAGTGCTCCGGGTTCTTGTGGCTTTGGAGGCGAGGGTTGAATTTGGATGTGACCGTGGTGGAAGTGTCTGGTTTTGTTTCTCGTGTGTGTGCCTATAGTTTTGTCTCGAGTGGTCGTCTATGGCTACAAGGGCTTTCCTAGTTGCCCAACAACTCCTTCAAGCTTTGTCTCCCGGCTTCTCGTTCAGTTCACTCCGTGTGTAGGCGACGGCCTACTTTCAGGATTTAATCTTGCTATTCATTGTGGTATCACTCTCCGTGGGCTCTGAGGATTGTTTGTTTCGTGGTCAAGAAATTGTTCTTCGGTTCTCAAAGACTATGGATGCGGAGATGGCTCTCGGGAGTCATTAGTCGTTCCAGAATCAGCATCTAGTCCTAGCTCACATCCCAACTCTGTGGTCTTGGTCTTGTCCCAATCTGCGGTGGTGTTGTAGGCTTTACTGCATAGGTATTGAGGCTTCTGTTCGGGAGGTGGCGATGGTTTCAACCCGATTTTATGCAGGTTCGCTGGATGGCAGAAGCGAGCGCTTGCTCGTTTAGGGACGCGGTTCAAGCGTCGCGTGGCGTTACTTTCTTCCAGCTTTGGTGGCATTGCAAGGTCTTGGTAAGTTTTTGAAACTTCCCCTTCGGTCATCTTGAGCTTCATAGACAGAGAAAGTTATAAGTTTGTGGAGATCATCGGGAACCAGCTACTCCGAAGACGTCAAAGGAAATCCCGGCAGCCGAGACAACGAGGAGAACCTCACTTTTCCGAGAATCACGTTGATGGTTGAGAACGACTACCGATATCGAAGGATTTCGAAAAATAAACTAGCGGAACGTGCCGGGTTTAGTGGGTGGGCGAAGCTAGTCTTGTAATAGTTTTGATTTCGACATTTTGTTCAAAACAAGCTTGTAACCGTATCTGATTCTCGATTCATCGGCAGATTTTATATATATATATTT
This sequence comes from Brassica oleracea var. oleracea, assembly GCF_000695525.1. Taxonomy (NCBI): domain Eukaryota; kingdom Viridiplantae; phylum Streptophyta; class Magnoliopsida; order Brassicales; family Brassicaceae; genus Brassica; species Brassica oleracea. The sequence goes on from NC_027754.1 coordinate 22,650,346, forward strand.
AAAAAAAAAAATTATAATAGACGATCATGCATGATAACACGAGGAACTAAAAGTCCCGACGTGAATCACGTGATGATGATGACTATACCAATTTATGTATATGGACAAAAACTCTTAAAAACCTTTATTTAAAATGATAGTGCGTCTGGCTTTTTACCAAAATAATTATTCCAACTATAAGCTCACGTCATAGAGCAAATCTGGAAGAATTTATAAGCACACTAAATCCATTTCGAGTAAAACCAATTCATGGATTGTGTACTACATGTCATAAGCTACGTAACGCGGAGCTTTTTATTGTTTGCCTTATAAAATATTCGTTGATATTATTTTCTTAAAAAGTTTACAAACATGAATTACCCTTCTTTAAGCAGATAACTGTCACAGTTTATTGTAAAGATCTATAACATTTTATATATTGTGAATAAAACCAAATATATATTTTGTCGTCTACTACTCACACACACATACTTTCAGATTCAAAATATGACACAAAAATAACATTAACAAAGAAAATGTAAATACGGTATACAAATTTTTGATTGAATCACATTATATCATGTTAGGTCTCTGCAATGAAACGTTAACATTCGACTTCCAAATTTATAAAAATATTTATAGAACATTACTATATTATGTTTGGAACTTGCTATCATAGTAGATTTTAGGTTCACTTGATCTAAACTTGTTGGTGATCAAATCTGAAGCACGAAAAAGAATTAGAAGAAGAACAAAAAAAAGAGAAGAAAAACATAACGTGCAGTTACAAAAAAAAAAAAGAAAAACATAACGTGGAATTAGTAAACTCTTTCTCAAAAAAAAAAAAACATAGCATGGAATAGTTACTGTTTCAGCCTCTTTTTGTAACTATTGTTTCACTGTTTTGGTTTGACGAATGAATGTTTAGTTTGTAGTAGAATATTTATGATTGGCAAAAAAAATATACAAAAGAAACTCTATAAATAAATTCTTGATAAATTAATAAATATGGTATATTAATAAATTTCTTCGATTCTAAGTTGGTCAATTTAAAATATGACACAAATCAATAAGATAATATTTTTTTAAAAAATCTTATATAAATATATAGTTTCATTAAAATCATAAATTAATAATTTATATGTATATATTTTATAAAAGTACAAACAAACTATTGTATTATTTGTCTTATATTCATATATATTTTATATTTTCTTAATATTTAAATATATTTTGATGATATTTAATAAATTATATTTTTTTAACACTAGTAAATTATATCTAAAACCATATTTCAATTATGTTAAAAATATTTTATATACACCAAATTATAAAATAAAAGCCAAGTGAAGGTCTCATGCAAAAATTTAGTTAAAGTATATATATATATATATATATCGTAAAATTAACTATTTTAAAATAAAATTTATTTTAATTTTTTTTTATAAATTAATCATTCTATAAATTAATAAAATATTAAAATTTCAACATTATTAATTTATAGAGTTTTTACTGTATATTATATATAGCCATGCTACAAAAGTTTTACGAGTTCAGCTTAAATGTAGTGGATAAGCCTGCATCACTCTAGAAATCTTTCCCAAATTCCACTCGAAGTCTAGAATCACTGTTCTTGAAGCTTACAAGTATCGAGATGTTAAACTCTTTCTCTCACACACACGAACCCACAAACTTTCTCTAAAACTTGCTTGTTCTCTCGTACGTCCGTCCGTATATGCTAGGACAACGACCTCACACATTAATCTAGCTCACAAGTTCCAATACTTCCTATTGTATAAAGAAGTTCATGCGGAAACCCTTCCCTTTGTCACCAAGTTCTAGCCTACCATTTCAGTCTCTCTTGCACACTATCACCAAGACCAGGGGCGGACCAACGTAAGAGAAAGTGGGTTCAGCTAACACCACAAAAATGATACAAATCAGGGTTTGTAAACTGTTTTATTATTGATAGTAGCATATTTGACTGGAAAGTGTATTAATGAACACCACAATCTGGGTTCAAGCCCCTCTATGACCTTTTCTATATTTTTAACTCCTCAAAAAAAAAAAAAAAAAAATTTGGGTTAGCTACTGGCCAAGACTTCATGAAGTGGTTTTACACACTTTCCAGGAACACCCTCATGTGCACGGCAGCTGGAACCCTCAGTTTTCCTTCAGGGCGACAAATCATTAGACCATCATTAACGTAGGGTTCTTAATACATGGTTCTTAGCAGAATATAAGAACCCGACTTTTAAATTTTTTATTTAAAAACCGACTCTTAGCATTTTCAGTTAAAAATTAAGAATCGAAATCTTATATTCTGCTAAGAGTCTCGTCCCGATGCTCTTATGCTTTCGATGGGCCATCTTATTCATTACGATCTCGCCGAGGCCCCCACAGCTAAATCCTTCTCGGGGTGCACGCTAGTGGACAGTCTAGCTAGGTAACTTTTTCAGATAATCTTATCATAATCGAATCAGCTAATGCGTTATTATCAAACAAAAGAAAACAAAAAAAACAAAGTTCACTCAGTTAAAGTTCTTCTCTACGTTACATCCTAATTATAATCAGTAGCCACACTAACATCTATCCTCGAATTGTGTTCGGAGTGAAGAAAAAAAATGGCATCTCTCATTGATTCCCGAAGCGGTTTCTGCAAATCAAACTCCACATTCTATAGCAAACGCAACCCACTGCCTCTCCCGGCGAACCCTTCCCTTGATGTCACCACTTTCATCTCCTCTCAGACTCACCGCGGCACCACCGCCTTCATCGACGCAGCCACTGGCCTCCGGTTAAGCTTCTCCGAACTCTGGACAGCCGTGGAACGCGTCGCTGACTGTCTCCACCACGATATCGGTTTACGGAGAGGCCACGTCGTCCTCATCCTCTCTCCCAACTCTATCTACATTCCCGTCGTCTCCCTCGCCGTCATGTCTCTCGGCGCCGTCGTCACCACCGCGAACACTCTCAACACCGCCGGCGAGATATCCAGACAAACCGCCGACAGCAACCCAACGCTCGCCTTCACAACCGCCGACCTGGCTCCCAAACTCGCCGGTTCCGGTATCTCCGTCGTCCTCGAGCGCGTGGGGTCCACTCGCGGAGTCAACGTCGTCGGGGCTGTGAGCGAGATGATGGAGAAGGAACCGAGTGGGCAGCGAGTCAGAGACCGAGTCAACGAGGAGGACACGGCGATGATGCTTTACTCGTCGGGCACAACGGGGCCGAGCAAAGGAGTGATCACGTCTCACCGGAACTTAACAGCCTCTGTGGCGAGGTTCGTCTCTGAGAAACGGATAGGAGGCCAGGTTTTCCTCTGCACCGTTCCCATGTTCCACACCTACGGACTACTCTGCTTCACTATGTTCACCGTAGCAGTGGGTTCCACGGTGGTGATTCTCCGGAGATTCGACCTCCACGGTATGATGGCCGCCGTTGAGAAGTACAGCGCCACGATCCTGGCTTTGGCGCCGCCGGTTGTGGTAGCTATGACTAACGAAGCGGATGTGATCAGGGCCAAGTACGATCTGAGCTCACTGAGGACGGTGAGATGCGGTGGGGCGCCGTTGAGTAAGGAGGTGACGGAGGGGTTCATGGAGAAATATCCGACGGTTGATATTTTAGCTGGATACGCTTTGACGGAATCGAACGGTGCAGGAGCTTCGATTGATACGGTGGAGGAGAGCCGGAGATACGGTTCGGTGGGGTTGTTGGCCCCCGGTGTGGAAGCGAGGATTGTGGATCCGGATACGGGTCGGGTCATGGGTGTCAACCAAACGGGCGAGCTCTGGCTCAGAGGGCCTTCTATTTCCAAAGGTAATGACGTAATGTGATGTTTTAAAGCATTAACTTTTTCATCATAATCAACTTTTGAACAACTTTTTTCATTTTGATCTTGTTTATATAACTCTTTTTTTGTATGAACAAGTATATTAATTTAATATGACTTCTAGTTTTTAGATAGTGATGAATTTTACTATATGGTTCATCTCATTGTGAATTCTTGGCTTTTGTGTATGTATCGCATATGGTTTCAAAATGGTAGATGGTAAGAGATTTAGCTAGTATATGGTTATATAGAAAATTTGTCAAGAAAACAGTTTAAATATATGTTGGAACGTTACACCAACCAAATAATTGTTATTTGGTAGTTTACTATAATTTTCTTTTTCTAACAAGGTTATTTTAAAAACGGGGAAGCTACAAATGAGACCATTAATTTGGAAGGATGGCTAAGAACTGGAGATATATGTTATATTGATGAAGATGGGTTTCTTTTTGTCGTGGACCGATTAAAAGAACTAATCAAATACAAAGGCTATCAGGTAAAAAAGTTACCTTTTATAGTATATGAATCAATAGTGTAAAATTGAAAAAGCACAGATTGTAATTGTTTGGATTTTGGCTAATAGGTGCCTCCAGCTGAACTAGAGGCTCTCTTGGTAACTCATCCAGACATTCTAGATGCTGCTGTTATTCCGTAAACCATTGATACAACTTTTTTTTTACTTTTAAAACACGACAACGTGAAGTTATTTTTATTTATTTCCTGTTTTGTCTATCACAAAGATTTCCTGATAAAGAAGCGGGACAATATCCAATGGCCTACGTGACACGAAAGCTTGAGAGCGACCTATCAGAGAAGCAAATAATTGACTTCGTGTCTAAACAGGTACCACTAAAATCGCAAAACGGCACCCATTTATATATACACTATAGTTTAGTTATACTTGGGTGGTAAATATCAAACTTCAAACGATAAATATTTATGATTTGATGAGCAGGTGGCACCGTATAAGAAGATAAGAAAAGTCGCATTTATAAACTCCATACCAAAGAATCCATCCGGCAAGACACTTCGTAAAGATCTAATCAAACTCGCCACTTCTAAAATTTGAAATGATCTATTTGCTGGATTCTCACTTCTTAGTGGTGATGGTATTATATTTTTCAATAAGAGAGAAATGTAAGAGCATATATATGTTGAACAGTTTAAAAGAAGATTCTCTTTAACTCTATATCAAAATATTCCATCTTTCCTATAGTGACAAAACTCTTGCGAACTGATCCTGCTGGATATCCCAAAGCCTTCTTAAAAACAATATATAGTTGTTGTATGCATCGTTGATGGATCAAAATTCTTGGATACCTTTTATTGAAGTATTCAAAATAACGAAACTAGGCCAAAACAATTTTGACCACATGAGATAGGTTAGTGGTTTAAATATAGGAATTGGTCTTGTTGTACTCTTAACTAGAGTTCCGGTGCAAGTAATGTTTCTGGCCATGTGTTCTGGTATTGATGTAACCTGGTTTTGGACTAAAGAAAAACTCAGACCGAAGGGGAAACTAAGACCCACATTCAAACTCTTTCTAAGAACATCTTCATTGCTAAGTGTATAAAATGGAATCTTAGATTAATTAACTTTATTATTTTAATTAAAAGTAATTAGTGAATTAAGTTTAAATGTTGAAAAGTAATCAAGGCATTTGGAGCATGATTATTGGGGGTTCTTAGGGCGGAGTTCTTACCGGAATATAAGAACCCGTCTCTTAATTTTTAACTAAAAAAGCTAAGAACCGGTTCTTAAATAAAAGTTTTAAGAGCCGGTTCTTAACTTTTTTAGTTAAAAGTTAAGAGACATGTTCTTATATTCCGCTAAGAACCTCATTCTAAGAACTCCCCAGTAATCATGCTCTAAGTTGCCAAATGCCATTAAGAGTTCTTAAGAATATCTCATGCTATTTTAAGATATATTCTAACTAATAGTGTTTGAGTATTTGATATCTGATAAAAAATGAAACAAAATTGAAATCCAAAGTAGATTATATTTTTAAAATAAAAATAAAAATACATAAAAATAGTAATAGTTACAAAAAATTAAAGTAATTAATATTATTAAGCCGCCAGCAAAATATTAAATCATATACCCTAAACCCTAAATCTTTGGATAAACCATAAACTTTTAGATAAACCCTAAACCTTTGGTTAAATCTTAAACCCTAAATCATACATTAAAACTAAATCTTAATAACACTAAACCCTAAATCCTAATCACTAAACCCTAAACCCATGGATAAACTCTGACCCCTTGGATAAATCATAAACTCTAAATCAAAAATATTAAAAATTAAACCCTAGAGTTTATGATTTACCCAAGGATTCAGAGTTTACCCAAAGGTTTAGGGTTTAGTGATTAGGATTTAGGGTTTAGTATTATTAAAATTTAGTTTTTAATGTATGAATTAGGGTTTAAGATTTTCCAACGGCTTAGGATTTATCCAAAGTTTAAGGTTTAAAATTTAGGGTTTAGAGTTTAAGATTTAGGGTATAGGGTTTAGTATTTTACTGACGGCTTAACAATATTTATTTATTTCTTTTTTTTTGTAACTATTTTTATGTATTTTTTATTTTTTATTTTAAAAATATAATCTAATTTGGAAATACAATTTTGTTTCCTTATTTAAAAGATATCAAGTATCAAATACTCAAACACTATTGGTTGGTGAATCTATAGGTTCACCCGGGGGGTGAACCCAAGAATAACTCATATTTTAATCTATGAATGGAGTTGATCTACCAACCAAAAAAACAGGAACATTTGGAATCTCTTATCATCACTCCTTTTTTTTTTTTTTCTCTTATCATCACTCCTTAAGAGTGTGCGGAGGTACACGACGGGTCCTTAGCGTTTAATCATGGGTTAGGAGGAATAGAATAATAATTGTTTGGTTAATATAAATAAGGATTGGTACGTTAATAAGGATTTTTAGGACTTGATCCTTAGGGTACGTGGCGTTTTCTGAATGGATGGAAGGGTTTACGGTTTGGTAATGAGAAAAATATTGGTCATTCTCGACTGAAGCAGAGAAAAAAAAATTGTCCCGACGAAGAAAGGCGATTCCTCTCTCGACGAAACGAAGGCGATTCCTGCGACGAAAGACGGTGATTCCCGCGACGAAAGACGGCGATTTGTCTCGACGAAAGATCGCCGTCGGCTGAACAAGGTAAATCGCACCCTTCTTTTGTAGATTAATCGATACAGATAAGTTTGCATCTTGAATCGATCTCATTTGAAATTAGGGTTCGAACACAATTTGGGGATTTGTTGCGTTTGTACTTATTATCGGTTTGAAAACGATACTGCTTTCATCGATTTGGGTTCTTCTCGTTTGAAATTAGGGTTTCAAAAAGATTTGGGGTTTTTGTGTTTGTACTTATCGATTTGAAAACGATACTGCTATCATCAATTTGGGGTTCTTATGGTTTGAAATTAGGGTTTCAAAAGGATTTGGGGCTTTTTGAGTTTGTATTTCTTGCACAGGTTTGCTAGCTACTACTCGACTATCTGTTTGAGATTTTTAGAAGCCTGTGTTTGCATTTCTACATGATAGTTTGAGTGTTTTGAGTTTGAGTGTATTGAGTTTGTGTGTTTGTTGTTTAAGGATTACAATGTCAGTTATCTGTGAGACATAAAAAAAAAAGCTTCCTAATTTGTTCTGTCGGATGAGCTGCAAGTTTATGATCATGTGTGTGTGTGTTGTTTGGATTGAATTGATAGATGATGTTCATTGATTAGCATGTGAGCTTATGTTTACCTCTGTTCTTACTTTATTATTTCTTGCAGGTTAACGAATATGGGACAAGATTATTCATACAGCCAGCCTTCCTCATCATCAGACTCGATTGACATTACTTCCCTTCTTCATGCAGAAGCTGAGTTGTATGCGGATGAAGGTCAGAGTAGCTACAATAATCCAGAACCGGTTCAGTACCCACCTCAACAAGAGGCAGATGATGGAATCCCGACGATATGCTATTGTGGTGGTGAGCCTGTTGTTGCAACATCCTCCACTCATAAAGATCCCAGCAGGAGGTACTTCACGTGCGAGAATGTGGATGATGGAGACTGTAACATATGGAAATGGTGGGATGTCGCGGTCATGGAGGAGATGAGCGACTTGCATAGACAACTTAGGCTGCTTAAGGATCAAGGCAATGCGAGTGAGCAGAAGCTGATGCTGCTAGAGAAGAGTGTGTTTGAGTTATCAAACCAGAAATCAGGAGTTAAGCTAGTGAGAGTGAGCAGTAGCCGGTGTTGTCTATTAGTTTTAATAGGTTTCGTGTTCTTGTTTCTGCGTGGTGAGTATATATCCTTGTGCTTTTATCTCATTTACCAATATTCTGCGTGGTGAGTTCGTTGACTATTTTATCTCATTTTTTTCAGGATTAGCTTCAAACGAGAGTGTCTCAAAGAAACAATGTCATTACTAACAAGGTACGCACACTAGAATTAAAGCAATTAGTCATTTAATGAAGGTGAATTGATTTCTATCGTCGTAACTCCTCGAATTTGATCGGTTATAAATGTTAGCGCGTTTAGAAAGAGTGAACTGAAGACTCTAGCTTGCTAGGATTGTACTAATTAGTCGGATTTGATTGGTGATAAATGCTAGTTCTTTGCTTCCTATCTTCCTAACTGCTCAGATTTTAATTGCTTTAATTGAAAAAAAAATGTAGATGGCTTACTTAAGGCTCTGTGTTTCTAATAGAGCGACACAACCATTCTCTAACCGTGGATAACACCACTGGTTTTGTTAACCTACTTTATAGTCAATCTCCAATTGAAATTGATTCACCCGAACTTGTTGTCGAGTCGGGTTCGAAAGAGAGGAGGAAATGGTCACTAAAAGAGGATCAAATCCTCATTGGGGCTTGGCTTAACACAAGTAAAGATTCTGTGGTCAGCAATGAGCAAAAAGCTGGTGTTTTTTGGAAGAGGATTGTACAATACTACAACGCAAGCCCTTATCTGGCTGGGACTATACCTAGAGACCTTGGGCAGTGCAAGCAGAGGTGGGCTAGGATAAATGAGCAAGTCTGCAAGTTTGTTGGGTGCTATGACGCGGCTCTTAGGGCACAGAGAAGTGGTCAAAACGATGATGATGTGATGAGAGCTGCCCAAGAGTACTTCTTCAACGATCACTCCGTCAAGTTCAGCATGGAACACGCCTGGAGGGAGCTGAGGCATGACCAGAAATGGTGCTCCACCTATGTGACTAAGGACGGTGGGAGTCAAAAGCGCAAACCAGTCCAGGCGGAGGTTGATAGACAAGCGGAAGTGGGAGAACCAGAGGAAAGACCAGTCGGGGTCAAGGCAGCTAAAGGTGTTACCAAGAAGAAGAAGAGTGGTAGAGAAGAAGAGTTGTCACAGTTATAGGGCGTGTTTGAAGTGAAAGAAAACTCGCTAGGCATAAACTGCTTGATCGTTTACTCGGGAAAAAACAGCCTCTATCTGCGATAGAGACATCTCTTAAACTCAAACTAATGTCTTAGATGTTATGATGTTAACTGTATGTTAAGTTGTTACTTTTGTGTACTTGTACATTATTAAACTTTGCTCACTCTTGTCTTTTGTGTTGTTTCAGGGTTCAGCAGTAGGTCATGTGAACGAAGTCACGGGTGCATTTAGCGTTGTGAAAGTCTTTTGTTGTTTACCTCAAGTGAATCAAGTCATGGGATTTTATCTATGTACTATAAGTAGTTGTCATGCGAATGTCTTTAGCTATGTATCTCCTTCGCTTTGCTTCCTCTTCATCAAAACTTGTATCCTCTTGTTTCATTTCATGTTCAAGTTCTTATTATGTTTTCCCGGAGCTGTAGAATATACCTACCATGATCAAGTACCGATTGTCTTTAACTACAATTACAATCTCTTTAGGTAACACTGAATTTTCTCTTTTATATACCGAGATTGTGTAGTATATACTTAGTAAACTTGTGTAGTATATACTTACTAAACTTGAGAAGTATATAATTCATTTGAGAAGCTTTGAAGTAAATCTGATTAGTAAACTTGTGAAGTATATAATAATAACTAAAATTTGGAACAAAACTTTGGAACTAAAATATAGAACTTAAATCCAAACTTTTTTTAAAAGCAAAAAACCTTAACAAAATTAAATAACTAAAATTCTTTACCAATTTTTTTTTAAGGAGGAATCCCTAAAAAATGTCATCCTCTTCATCCGATGAAGTCGAAGAAAGACTGGAGGAATTATTCGACGAAATCCTCGAAGATACATACAACGACGTAATGGAGGCCCAAACCTATAAGCAAAGGAAACGTGCTTACATAGAACGAAACCTGTTTTTGATGACATTTTCCAAGGCCGAGCTCCCAGGTTATAGTACGTGGTCAATGGACACATGTATAAGTTGACGTACTACCTCACAGACGGTATATATCCCAAATGGTCAACATTTATCCAATCTATCTCGCACCCTCAAGGTCATAAAGCAGAGTTATTTGCTAGAATTCAAGAAGCAACCCGAAAAGATGTGGAATGGGCGTTTGGAGTATTACAAGCTCGATTTGCGATTGTAAAAAACCCGGCTCTTTCAATGGACAAAGAAAAGATAGGGAAGATTATGAGAGCATGTATCATACTACACAATATGATAGTCGAAAATGAACGAGATGGATACATTCAGTTCGATATATCTGAATTTGAAGAAGGAGACGTCACTAGAAGTTCACGGGTGGATACCTACAGACCTACAAATATCGCTAATATGCTCGGCATTCGGGATGATGTTCGCGATAAGCGTTTACATCAACGTTTGAAAAATGATTTAATTGAAAATATTTGGAACAAATTTGGTGATTGTTGATTAATAAATGTTGTATCTTTATCTTTAATAATGCAATAAATAAAAAATTTAATTTCAACTTTTAAAAAAAATTATTATTTTTTTATTCCTAAGAACTCCAAATTGGAGAACACTATTGGACTAACAATTCGGATTAGGATCCTTAACTATTCAAAAAAAAAAGTTAATTAATCCTAAGGACTCCATTTGCAGTCTCACCATTGCACGTGCTCTAAAAACATTATATAATTCATTCTCGACTTCCCTCGAGTCTTTCTTTATATTATTATGGTTTAAAAATGAGAATTAGGCCAAAAAAAGCACGAACTTTGCACGAATTGCCAAAAAAAACATGAACTTTTGAGCTGACCAAAAAAACACAAAACTTTCATTGACTTTAGAATTAATTAACAATGTTTTCGTTGACTTGCCAATTTAGCACGCCGTCAGCAAATTTAACAGAAAAGTTTGACGTCGTTTATTATTGGTGTTAAGTGAAACAACGTCGTTTTACGTGATTTGAAAATAAAAAGAAGTAGACCCTTAGGAATGTTGGCGTTAAGCGAAACAACATCGTTTTCAAATGAGATGAAACGACGTTGTTTTACATGATTTGAAAATAAAAAGAATTACATCCCTGGATTTGAACTCGGGTTGATTGGGACAAATTGCAAGGTATTTTACCACTGGGCTAGTGGCACTTTCAATGGAGTTACTAACACATTAAAAGATCTTTAAAATTCCAAAAATTGAAAAAAATAAAAATATTATAAAATTAAATATCAAAAATCTTCCAAAATTTTCAATTTTTTTTTAAACAATTGCTAAAAATTGAAATTAATTATACACACATAAAAAGATACCCACATATTAAAATTAAATTAAAATGCTTAAAATAAATATTGTACCCATTATGAGTGCGATTTTAATTTTTAGCTGATAATTGTAATTTTAATTTTTTGCATTTTCTTTGAATTTTTAAATTTTTTGGAATTTAAAAAATGAAATTTTGAAATATTTTTGATTTTTTAAAGAAATTTTTTTTTTTATTTTTAATTTTAATTTCAAAATTAATTTTATAATTTTTTTTTTTAGTTTTTCAATTTTTTGGAATTTTAAAGATCTTTTAAAGTTTTTAGATAATTTTTTTATATTCAATCAGTACCAAATATTATTAAATGTGTTAGTAACTCAACTGAAAGTGTCACTAGCCCAGTGGTAAAATACCTTGTCATTTGTCCTAACAACACGAGTTCAAATCCAGGGGTGTATTTCTTTTTATTTTCAAATCATGTAAAACGACGTTGTTTCATCTCATTTGAAAACGACGTCGTTTCGCTTAACGCCAACATTTAACGTTTACTTAACACTGTCTTTAACTGTGGGTTCACTCATTTGGAGATTCGTCTGCAGATTTTTTTTGGAGATTCGTCTAAAATTCATGTTTTTTTTTGCCGAATTCTCGTTTAAAAATTGGCCGCTAAATCAATATAGCACACCGTTAGATCCTTTTTACATTCATACGCTTAAAGAAAATGGCGGATCCTTCTCCTCCCACATCTCTCATTGACTCGAGAAGTGGCTTCTGCAAAGCAAACTCGACTTTCTACACCAAACGCAAACCCATTGGGCCTCCCGGCGAATCCTTCCCTCGACGTCACAACTTTCATCTCCTCTCAGCCGCACCGCGGCACCACCGCCTTCATCGACGCCGCTACTGGCCACAGCTTAAGCTTCTCCGATCTCTGGAGAGCCGTCGATCGTGTCGCCGAGTGTCTCCACCATGACGTCGGAATACGGAGAGGCGACGTCGTCCTCATTCTCTCTCCGAACTCCATATACATCCCGATCGTCTGCCTCTCCGTCATGTCTCTCGGCGCCGTCGTCACCACCGCGAACACTCTCAACACCGCCGGTGAGATTTCGAGACAGATCGCGGACAGCAACCCGACGCTCGCCTTTACGACGGTCCAGCTGGCGTCCAAACTCCCGGTCGGTATCTCCATCGTTCTCACCGAGGAGGAGCGCGTGGAGCCGACTCGCGGAGTCGTCGGTGCTGTGTCCGAGATGATGAAGAAGGAGCCGAGAGGGAAGCGAGTGAGAGACCGAGTCCACCAGGACGACACGGCGGTGATGCTTTACTCCTCAGGCACCACAGGACCGAGCAAAGGTGTGCTCTCGTCTCACGGGAACTAGACTGCTTACGTGGCGAGAATGCTCACGGAGACGTCAGTGCACGGGACTTTCATCTGCACCGTCCCGATGTTCCACACATACGGACTACTAACATTCGCTATGGCCAGCGTAGCTATCGGTTCGACGGTGGTGATCCTCAAGAGATTCGAGCTCAACGACATGATGGCAGCGGTGGAGAAGTATAAAGCCACGACTCTGCTTTTGGTGCCGCCGGTTTTGGTGACTATGGTCAACGAAGCAGATTCTATCAAGGCCAAGTACGATCTGAGCTCACTTAAGACAGTGAGGTGTGGTGGAGCGCCGTTGAGCAAGGAGGTAACAGAGGGGTTTTTAGAGAAGTACCCAACGGTCAATATATTTCAAGCGTATGCGTTGACGGAGTCAAACGGTGGTGGAGCTTTCATTGACACGGTGGAGGACAGCCGGAGATTCGGCACGTCGGGGCCGTTAACGAGTGATGTGGAGGCGAGGATCGTGGATCCGCATACGGGTCGGTTTTTGGGAATTAACCAAACAGGCGAGCTCTGGCTTAAGGGCCCGACTATTGCAAAAGGTAAATACGCTAAGGTTAATCTTATTATACCGTATAGTTTGCTAGTGGTAGGACGATCTAATTCAATTCTAATAAGTTTATTATAGCTATTATTGTTACTAGTAGGTTTAAACGGTTAAGTATGATAGCGTTTAGACTTTTTTGTAAAACAAATTCGGAAAAAAGTTGTATTTGATTTCAAGCTTTTATGAAGTTATGGACGTTGCATGTGGGTTGGACTGAGTGTGAGTAATCAAATTTTGTATTTATTGTACATGATTTCGAAATGTCAGGTACCAAATGATTTGTATATGTCAACTGGATGTTTTGTAGAGAAATTAGTAGCAAATGAATGTGTGTAAGTTGAACAACACGACAATTGTTTTATTTTTAAGCTAGTTGGAGAAATTTTAAATTAATTAACTGATACATTTTCTGAATGCATACGACTATCCGTGTAGGTAGACGTTAACTTTATCTTCTTGATGAATGTTTGATCCAAAAAGGTGTTTATACTGGTGTTGTTTGTTGGAATCATACAATAAAGAATCTAATGATAAAGATTAGATTTTTGAAGTTTAGGAAAAATCTTCGTAGAATCAAATAAGAAAAAAGAACATCAAAAGACTTTATTGATTAAAAATTGTATTAGAAGAATGGTTTCTAGTGTAAAGTAAATCTAAGAATCCATAAACCATTTGTAAGAAGTGTTCTAGGTCTCAATGGAAAGATATGTGTCTCTTTAATTATATAAGGAAGAAGCTAGGACTTCATAGTAAAATGGATCTAGTTCATTGTCTAATAGACCTTGGGAGATGATGTAAATCCACCTCCAACAATGAAGATGTTTATTAGTATTAGAGAATAAATTAATGACAAAAGGTTATAAATCTTTGCAAAGATTATAAATATCTGAAAGAACAGAAAAATGAAAATCTTAAATCTCTCTTGGTACATATATAACAACGTGATTTTTTTTATTTCTTACAAGGTTATTTTAAAAACCAAGAAGCTACAAATGAAACCATCAACGCCGAAGGATGGCTTAAAACAGGAGATCTTTGCTATATCTATGAGGATGGATTTGTTTTCGCTGTGGACCGATTGAAAGAACTGATCAAATACAAAGGCTATCAGGTTAAAGATCTAACTTTGTTATATATTGATCAATGTTGTAAATTCTAAAAGAAAAGTTGGACGGAATAATCAGGTGCCTCCAGCTGAACTCGAATCTCTTCTAATCACTCATCCAGACATTCTCGATGCCGCCGTTATTCCGTACGTAATCTATTACAAACACTATGTTTTCCTTTGAATATTTTTTTTCCTTTTAAACATCAAGACAACATAAAGTTTTCTTCTATTAGGTTTCCGGATAAAGAAGCAGGACAATATCCAATGGCTTACGTGACAAGAAAGGTTGAGAGCAACCTCTCTGAGAAACAAGTTATTGAGTTCATCTCTAAACAGGTATATTCTGTCATCACCATCTACTTTGTAGTTGTTATTATAAAGAGTTGGTAAAAAATAATAAACGTTAATATTATGAGCAGGTGGCACCGTATAAAAAAATAAGAAAGGTCGCATTTATAAACTCCATACCAAAGACTGCATCCGGCAAAACACTTCGCAAGGATCTAATCAAACTGGCCACTTCTAAACTTTGAAATGACCTATTTGCTAGATTCTCAGCTTTACTGACTGTATTTGTTTATTTTAATAAGTGAGAAGTTTTAATAATGTGGAATAATTTAAAAGGAGATTTATAAAAATGTTGAGGCAATTTGCTAGTGGGTGTTTTCTTTTTGACTACCTTGTCATGCACTCATGATTATTTGAAACATTTACAGATAAAAGATTTGATGCAACCAACCCTACAGTACACCTTTAGGTTTAGCCATTTTGGCACATTTTACAACTTGTAACGATTAAAGGATATGTTGTATCACATTAAATTTCTATGAAATTATCCAGCCTAGTTTGGTAGAAGTTGAACCGGATTGGTTAGGTTCTTAACAGAAAAAGTAGATTTAGATATTTTGCTATGTATAAGATCAAATGATCAATTTTATCACTTGTCAAGGTCGAGTAGGACCAGTCGAATAATACTCATCTATGATCATTTTATTTCGTAATTTGCATCTGCATCTGCATCATGGAGTATGGAGTGGTTGCATCGTACCATCCACGGTCGGCCACCACATGTTTAGTCAGAATGCACTTTGCCTAAAACTGATTAGACAGAAAATCATAGTAGGTGTTTAGTTTTTTTTTTAAATAATGTATCTGGTATGTGCTATGACATGACCTTACAAGATGAATAATGGAATTGATTTCGTGTTTTACTTTTAGCTATACAAAGCTAATTTTGTTGTGCAGTGAGATCCATGAAGTAATGGGTCAAAGATTCAGAAAGTGTATAGTAAAGTGGGCTTTTACGGTTACATAATCGGTTTATGGGTCAGAACTCAGGACAAAGGTGTTTGATTCTTCTCTAGCTACAGCTTATACTATTGGTTCAGAAGGATGATCGAAAACTGGAGATTTGTGTTGCATTGACAGTGATGGATTGTCTTTGTTGTTGATGATAGATTAAAGGACCTAGTCAGATGCAATGGTTACCAGGCAGCCAAAAAAAAAACATATAAACAACTTGAGTTTGATATTTGTTAATGCATGGATCATCCGAAATTGTAAAGTTGGTGGTTTTGGTAATGGTTAAAAATTAAAATGTTTGTTAGGTTGCTCTAGCTAAACTAGAGGCAGTGTTTCTTGCTCATCAAGATATTGCTGGTGCAGCAGTAATACAGTGAGTACTGCTTTTAACATGACCCATCAATGCCTCTAGAAAAGCTGGTTAACCGATGATTAACTTCTTCTGTAGAAATCTATGTCAAAACTGAATATATTGATATTACAAAATGCAAGGCTTATATAGACACTCTGTTTCTCTATATATACATACAAACATAAAAGACTTTCGTCTGTAAAAGCGTTTCCCACAACGCATGAAAGTATTACAAAACTAGTGACTGAAGTTTGTTCAGATCATGAGCTGCGTTGCAACGAAAGAGAGGGAATATATATGAAAGCGATGAAGCTCCTTTGCAGGACATGCTCCTGGACGAGACAACATGGTTCTTCTTCTTCTTCACATCATCATCATCATCATCATCCTCATTATCACCATGACCATACATACTCCTCTTTCTCAACAACATGAGGATGTGATCCATCAAACCTCCATCGCAAGGAACCTGTAAAGGGCCACAAATGGTGGAACCAAACTCTTCCTCTGCCATCTCCAGTAAGACCTGAAAGATTGGATGTTTAAGGTAATCCAACGGCAAAACAAACCTCCTGCCTTCTCTGGTGTACACAGCGAAGTGTCCCTTCTTCCACTTCCTCCACTTTTCCACCATATCTGTTAGTCTAAGACTCTTGCAAGTTCCTCTCTTCATTGTTTTGACTTTGATCTCTCTGCGCTCTTTGAGATATTACCAATATAATACCGTTGTGTATACTGTTTGTTAGTCTGTTACTGTCTGAAACTATACCTTCCTCTCTCTCCATGTATATATACTACAAATTGGGATTAGTGTTTGTGGCCAAAAAGAAAGGTTAAGAATATGTGGAAGGAGCAAGGTAGCTGAGTGGAAGGAGTAAGGTAGCTGAGTGATTTTTTTTTATTATTTGGGTTAAAAAAAATAGAAATGTATCATGTGACCAAAGTAAATATTTTTATGTATTTATGGTCTTCCAGCATAAACAATTAAATTGTTGGCAGAAGACTGAGACAAGCCATATATTTAGGATATTTATTTATATCTTACTAGTTAAATAATAAAATAACAGATGAAACGAAAGATACCCTTATTTTATTTTATTTTTTTGGGTCAAGATTAGGCCTGGACATTTCGGATATCGGTTCGGTTCGGTTCGGGTATTTCGGGTTTCGGGTAGTTCGGATAGGGGCTAGAGGATCCATTTAGTACTTGACCTATTTTCAGTTCGGTTCGGATAGTTTCGGGTTCGGTTCGGTTCGGATAGTAAATGTAGGAACCGGAAAATATCCGGAAAAAGTTCGGTTCTCATTTGGATCCGGTTCGGGTTCGGATAGTTCGGGTAGTTCGGATAATTTGGATAAAATATTGGTTATTTAAGGTAAAATATCAAATAATTAGGATGATTTAGATAAAAAAATTGGATATTTCGTATTACTTTGCATATTTCGGATAAAACTATCCGGATAGTTTCGGATAAAACTATCCGGATAGTTTCGGATACTTTCGGGTAGTTTGGATACTTTATAATAATTTAGTTATCCTCAACTATTTTCAAATACTTCTAATAGAATTTTAAATTAAAAATATATATTTAGTGATGTTATATGTATATATAATTAATATTTTTATATATTCGGATACCCGTTCGGTTCTCGGTTCGGTTCCGGTTCGGTTCGGTTATTTCGGATACAAAAATATAAAAACCGTTCGGGTATTTGAGGGTATTGGTCCGGTTCCGGTTTCGGGTATTCCGGTTCGGTTCTTCGGTTCCGGTTATTTTGCCTAGGCCTAGTCAAGATACCCTTACAAAATTAATGGTGAATTTAGATGGAAAACATTTCAATAATGTTTCTTTTAAAATACATGGACCAAAGAATGCAATCATTTCTGAACTTACAATATACTTCTTCCGTTCCACAAAAATAAATATTTTGAAATATATTTGTTTCTTAAATGGAATTTTAATTTTTCTATGCATATTTAACAAGTAAAAAACATAAATTGTTAAATTCAAGAAGTTTTGAATAAAACTATTGGTTTAAATTTATAGGAAGGTGTTTTTACACATAAATCAAATTATTTATTGCTATACATTAATATTTTTTTATATGTGTGAATAGTTTAAAAATCAAACGTTGTGGAATATAATAATAGGCTTGTCTTGGTCAAGTAACGCAATAGTACTATAAACTTGGGTGTCTAGAATTTTGTTTGCATTTAAAACTTGGTAATAAAGAAAGTTAGATCGTATTAATTATTTAATCGGGAGTGGTAGACTACATTTACATATAATTGAGACCACAAAATATTATTTGTAAGAAGGTATAAGGAGATGTGGTGACAAGAATAGAGCATGTGAGATGTGACCGTTTAGAGCAAATTGCTGCTGCTTTTTCGCTATATTCACGTCCTCAACTTCTCTATTTCTCACTTTCTTGTGTATCCATCTCCCTTGTTTTAATTTCTTCTTGTCTTTTTCCAAGTCACAAGAGATCCTACAAGCCTTCACTTTTCAACTATGCAGCTACGAGTAGTACACCGTTATAGTTTTTATTTGGTGCATGATCTTTGTGGTCCTGATAGATGAAATTTAAACAGAAAATATCATGATGAGGTCGATGGACATGACGAGAGAATCATAAACACGCTGGCATGAACGATACAAACAATGGTGGATCCAAATTTTATGTTTACTGGAGAAAGCATAACATAATCAGCTTTGGTTGGTTATTAACAAGTTGAAAATATGGGATTCACTTGTTTATCATATTATTAACTCGCTTTTTGATGGTTATTATATTATTTATTGAATAAGTTCATGCAAAAAAAAAATACTAAGTTCATGCAAATATATAGATAAAACCATATTTCAAAGTTTTATTTTTAAAATCATTCACTGGCTAATGCAAGCTCTCGATAATATTTTTCTCATTCGTCTGCATTTCACAAGCACAATTACACATGAAACATATAACTCTTTAATTTCCAACACGTACTTTTATCTGAACAAACCCAAATTGCAGCCGAATGCTAAGTGATTGTCAGAATCTAAAAACCCTAAACCCTAAGACTGTCCGGCTGAGCCACCCTGACCTGACTCAGATCTCTAAAGCCAGTGACGCGAGCAAAACTGTCATGTTTCATCAGCTAACGCCTAACTGGGCCAGCACGGGGTGAGTTTTGTGCCTAAGTAAGACAAAAGAAGTTACAACTTCTCATAGTCTTTCTTTACATAGATAGTGGAAGAAGCATCCTTCGCTTCTTCTTCCTGGCTAATCTCACTTGCTTTGTGACCTTCAAGCAGACAAGTAGTAGCAAAGCGAAACATAACAAGACGAAAGCGAGTTGCAATCGCTGGAAGTACAAGGAAACCGCTGAAAACACTAAGAATGCTAAGATTACAAGCTCCCATATGACAAAGACTACAACATCCACCCTGCAATCAAACCACCAAATAACAGCTTATCAACCACGAAAGTATCAAACATAACTCGGGTCGGGTTATGACTTTCCGAATCAATAGCAGATTTGACCCGACCCGAATTTAGAAGCCCATAGCGTAACGAGTAAATGATGTATTACGCAAACATACATTGGGCCTTGCGAGACCATTTTAAGAAACTAGAAACTTGAGTTTTGTTGATGGAAAAGTTGCCGTGACGTGTACGGAAGTAGTTGGAGGTGGATCATTTGTGTTTTTACTCAAAAAAGATGTTTTATCTTTGGGATACAATTGTCTCTTTATCCTAAAAAAATGAGTTTTAAGAGAGTTGTATGCGATGATGTATAGTGGATTATTGTTATTTTAATCTTTATTAGATGAAAAAACATACATTCAGAAAAAAAAAGCATGGTCACTCGAGAATTTCAGTGTTTCACCATGAGTGAGGCATGAGCTACGGTTGTTAACAAAATTGATCAGTATCACCCACAAACTATGATGGTTCTACATTTAAGGGCTTATTGGTGAAATATCCATTTTTCAGTAACATTAGCTCACTAACATTGATTTTGACATAATTCAATGTCAGTCTTTTTGATCATTTTCCAGCCGATTATACCTCTTCACATAACAGGTTTTGCCAGTTACAATGCATAAAGTAAGTGACGTGGTGTTTTTCCGTAGAATATAAACACACACGTACTGATACGCAGATAAGAGGCCAACTGTATTTATTACGTGTGATAGAACATTATGAAAGAAAATAAATGGATAATAAAAGTGCGCGTTCTAAAACATATGGTAACGTAATGGAGAAACCAATTTCCGAACATTTTTATTATATATGACATAATAGTATATGTCACAATATAAAAGCCAAATAACATGGAAAGTGTAAAACCTCAGTAAACAACACAGAGGAATATATGCTACATCCTATTAATTAATCACTAAACCTTACACGGAAATATGACCCCTAATCCAATGTGAACCCCAATATTCAAATGGCAAACCTAATATGCCAAAAACTAACCCCGTTCCAATCATCACTAAACCCTACACGAAAATATAAACCCTAACCCAATTATAAAACTAAAACTTTTCCATATTAATTCACTCTCTACCCAATCTTCAAATTCAAATGGAGAACCCAATATGCCAGAAACTAACCCTTCCCCAATAATCACTATACCATACACAGAAATATAAACCCTCATCCTATGGCACCTCACATCTTTAATAAACTAAACCTACCAACTAATCACTAAACCCTACATAGAAATATAAACTCTAATCCAATGTCAACCCCAATCTTCCATAAACTAAACCCAAATTTTGAAATGCCAGTAAGATGCAATACCATTTTACATGAGGCATATATAATAGAAAATGTAAAAATGTAGTTGCAATCTAAAGATATCTTAACATATTTCTCAAATGTTGATATAATATGCCTCCATGGAAGGTGGTAATTCTTGCCCAATATCAACCCAATCGTACATAAACTAAACCTTATCAACTAATCACTAAACCCTACAAGAAAATATAAACTCTAATCCAATGTCAACCACAATCTTCCCTAAACTAAAACCAAGCCACTAATCACTAAACCCTACATGGAA
This sequence comes from Brassica oleracea var. oleracea, assembly GCF_000695525.1. NCBI lineage: Eukaryota > Viridiplantae > Streptophyta > Magnoliopsida > Brassicales > Brassicaceae > Brassica > Brassica oleracea. Next base: position 22,671,563 of record NC_027754.1, read on the forward strand.
ATATAAACCTTAATCCAATGTCAACCCCAATCTTTCATAAACTAAACCCAAATTTCGAAATGCCAGTAATATGCATTTCCATTCTACATGAGCATATAGAATAGAAACGGTGACAAACAATATAAGACAATACATATTGTTCAAATTTTAAAATGTCTATAATTGAGGAAAATGAAGTAATGCTTACACCAAATTCAGATTGATTGTGAAAAAATGAAGATTGGCGGCATTAAAGAAAAGAGGTGGAAGAGACAACATCATATGAATATCATTCTCATTCAACATCACATTGTATTCTGTTTTATTTGATGTCATAATAAATTTTATTCCATTTACATTCAATATATTATTTCTCTTTAAAAAATCATATACACACTAATATAAAACACATACACCGATACAAAACTAATATCAAGAGAACATGAAATAACAACGAACAAGATTGAACCCTCTAATGCATTCTTGATCATCTCAAACCAGTGGAGGTTGAAATAGTGGTTAATCCGTCTTTCCAGTGGGTTCAAAACATGTCTTAAATAATCTACTACGAAGGCTTAATTCGTCCATGCCAAACCTAAAGAACAAAGTAAGAGGAAAACATGGTTATGACAAAGTAATTCATTCTATTTTATATATAAATTAACCTTTTATATTTCAAACAGTACGATTGTTGATAAAAAAACAGTACGATTGTTGATAAAAAACAGCACATACGTTACAGATCATTCAATTCTATCTCAAGTAGAATAGGTTGTCAATTGATTTCATCTCAAATAGAATAGTTTGAACATATAGTTTTCCTATTCCATCTCAAATATAAATAGGCGTAAGAGATCTCACGCATACAAGTTGTATTACAGATGCTATTCCATATAACAAATTATATTACTATACTACTTACTATGTATTTTTCCTAAAATTCAAAATCAAGAACAATCGGGGAAACCAAAACCCTAAATCAATTGGCGAATTTCGGCGCAAAAATCAGATCCGACATGCAATGGTAACGAGGTTGTAGATTTACCAATTATAGTACCTTAATTCCGAAAATATCCCAAAGAGAAAAGAAAAATAACAACATATGAAGAAATTCGAAGGTAAACACCCGATAACTTACTGTAGTTCCAGAGATCTGAGAAGAATCGACGATGTGAAGTGGAATAGGAACGGTCTCATACTACTCGTCACTGACACTTTAACGCCGTTGTGTGACCGACGATTTCAGACGAGAAGAAGAGGACGCGCTTGCAAAGAATGAAGAAGAAGTCAACAATTCAATGTTAATCCGGTGGAGGTGACGATGTGGAGCGAAGCGGTGCCGGAGAACATTTAAAGGTTACGAAGTTAGCAAGGAATAAAAAGGAAAGATGTGAAGTTAGTAAAGCCACGTTTTACTTTTTAGATATAATAATAATTAAGAATAATATTTATTTTTGTTTCAGGTTTCACCGGTTGCAAGAATGGGCAATATAGTATTAATTTATAAAGTTAACACCGTGTATAGAAATGTTAGGGTAAATGGTTATGCAATGAATTATACGTTTTTGTTTGGTTATACAGCCCAATTTCCCTACATTTAATGTGTACACTTTTGTTTGTGTGTTTTCTCGGCTTCATTACATGTTGAATTCAGATAGAGAATAATCACAAAATATTTTATATTTTGGAAAATATTAAAACTATATATATATTCACGTCAATATGTTGAATCACTTTTTATATATACCCATGAGTAGATTTTGATCCATCTATATTATTAAAAGAGAACTACCCATTTGAAAATGTTCTTACTTCATTAATTAAACTCC
>NC_027754.1:22673475-22673816 GCF_000695525.1 Brassica oleracea var. oleracea
TTATTAAAAGAGAAGTACCCATTTGAAAATGTTCTTACTTCATTAATTAAACTCCTTTTTTTTTGCTTGTCTTTTTCAGTTGCATTTATGAAATATCCTGAAACGAATAAAACTGTCTAATTTATTACTTGTCTTTTCATTAACATTAATGAAATATGCTTAAATGAATTTAAATTTCATATTTTATTGTTTGTCTTTTTCAGTTACCTTAATGAAATATCCTTAAATAAATTTGGACATAATGTCATTTAATCAAACTCATGAGTTATCCTTACGTGCATAGTTTTAATAATGGAGATTTTTAAAAACGTGCATCATTAAAATGTTACCTAAAACATGCA
>NC_027754.1:22673878-22684796 GCF_000695525.1 Brassica oleracea var. oleracea
TTTTAAGGAAATGGTAAAATTTGATATCGCACACGAAAGAAAAATTTTTGTTTTTAAAATTATCTAAATAACTCTATACTCATTTTTTTATATGATTTCACACATTCGTAAAAAAATAGATAGTTTAAGATGCAAAAAAAAAATATTTACTTAATGAATATAATATGAACGAATATTACAAATACATCATTTAATAAAATAAATAATTAAAAACTGAAAATTCATATTTGCGCTGGCGCGCGGGTCAGGGTCTAGTTTCTATTTGTAAATTATAATATTTTGATTCATATGGTTTGGATGAGTATGGTTTGATCAGATTCTTTTTTTTTTTTTGGTAAATGTAATTTACTTCTTATACTATATATTAGCTTGCTAACAATTTGTATTGCATTCAATTTTTTAAATCAAATATATGTTGTTTATCTGGTACTTATGATATCATTTTGATCTGGCCGTTTCGACTTTTTACACTCAATTATTTGTTTGCGATCAATTAGTTAAACTTATTTTCCCCAAACTAGCAGCAAACACGATTGCCTTGTTCGGTATGTGTCGGTATACGGACCGCCCTTATGATGCCTAAAATACAAAGTTCGGTAATGTTAAGCTGTCAAATGGTCCATCCATGGCCCAATTAGGCTTGATCAGTTGTACCATTTCAATTTTTGGCAGTAATGGGTGGTCTATATTGGACAATGGTCCAAAAAACGTCCAAAACCAATAGAGACCATGTCTAAATAAGCATGTCCATGGACACCCAATAATATTTATAATTATTTTTCAATTATTAGTTTAGATTTTATTTCTAAAATTTTGAAATTATGCTTATTTTCTAAAATTATAAAAGTATTTTTTCTTTTCAAAACTATAAAACTATGTTTTCCTGTCAAAACTGAGAAATTGTGTTTTCCCGTTAAAAACCAAAAAATTGCGTTTTCCCACCAAAACTGAAAAATTGTGTTTTCCCGCCGAAACCGAGAAATTGTGTTTTCACGCCAAAACCGAAAAATTGCGTTTTTCAGCCAAAATTGAGAAATTGGGAAAACCGAGAAATGGCGGTTTCCCGCCAAAACTGAAAAATTGCCGCCAAAACTGAAAAATTACGTTTTCCCGCCAAAACAGAGAAATTGTGTTTTCCGCCAAAATCCAAGAAGTTACGTTTTCCCGCCAAACCGAGAAATTGTGTTTTCCCGCCAAAACTGAGAAATTGCGTTTTCCCGCCAAAATCGAGAAATTGCGTTTTCCCGTCACAATTGAGAAATTGTGTGTTTCCCGCCAAAACCAAAAATTGTGTTTTTTCCGCCAAAATTGAAAAATTGAATTTTCTCGCCAAAACCGAGAAATTGCGTTTTCTCGCCAAAATTGAAAAATTGCGTTTTCTCGCCAAAACCGAGAAATTGTGTTTTTTTGCCAAAACCGAAAAATTATGTTTCCCGCAGAAACCAAGAAATTATGTTTCCTGCCAAAACCGAGAATTTGCATTTTCCCGCCAAATTTATGAAATACATTTTTCCGTCAAAATTGTGAAATTATGTTTTCCGTCAAAATCGTTAATTTTTTATTTTAACGATGGAACCATTTTTTTTTTGTTAAATTGTAAAGTTATGATTTCTTTTGTTAAACTCATGAAAATATGTTTTAGGAAGTCCATGGACACCCATTGTCCATTTGGTCTTCATCCAATTAGACCATGTACCAATTGGTCTTTTGTCCAATTAGACCATTTATTAATTGGACATGTCCATAGCCCGCCTAAAATAAATTGGACTAGGCTAGCCCATAGTCAGTCCGCCCGGTTGACACCTCTAAATGTTACGGGTGGCGTGTACATGAAACGTCTCAATTTATTATGTGGCAGTGTGGCACGTCGACTTGAATCTTTCAACCGAACACGACTCAAAATATAATTAACTTTTGCAGTTTCCCAAATGGTGCCTTCTCAATGGCCCCATCTGTTTACAATTTTATTAAAATGAAATGACCAAGATTTCGTCCGTAGTGGATATAACCAGAGAAGCCGAAAGTGACACTACAAGCATACACCTTCATACATTTACTTATTTGCTTGTAGACGTTCTATGTACGATCTATTTGGTCGTGATTCGTGAACGTATATCCATATGAATGATTCAGCGTTAAAAAAAATCTTATGAAGGGTAAAATATTTTTTGATATATGTGTTGCATCGGCATTTTTCTATTTCTTTTGAGCATCTTATAAATGAAATTTATTATAGGGGCAATGTAAGAGATGTCATCAAATCGACAAAAAAGTATTTGCTTTAAACAAGATAAGGTAGTACATCAGACTCGGAAAAGTGCTAAATACCCCAAATTCGAAGTCTACTAAATTTGTATTTATCCGTTTGTGTGGTCAGACGACGTGTGATGCACCCTGGATCGTAGACCCGAGCAAGGATGATGCACAACTCGACCCAACCAAAGTTTCCCAATCGGATGATGCAACCATGGTGGAGCCAGAAGCTAACTTGGAAAAGAAAGGACTTAGAGAATGAATGTAACCCTGTGGATACATATCTCTGGATGTCACACCTATGGAAGGAACTAAGTGGAAGCAACGATCAATTGACCTTGAAGATATCATGGAGCTAGACACACATGAACACTTTGGACGAGCTGGACAAAGTGACACTTACTTGGGCGAGCTGGTCGAGCTGAATCAAAGTGATACTTACATATCTGAGCTGGATGGGCTGAGTGAGCTAAGTGACACTAGGTTGGAGCTGAATGAGCTAAGTGACACTGAAGATGGAGCTGGTTTAGTTGCTGGGCGAAATGAGCCTTTTTCAGCCCAAAGAAAAATTCGACCAGGCCTTTGGTGATGGTCTCCTGCCCATTTTCATCAAGAAATATCAACAAAAAAAGTCAGATACGTGGTCAGGCAAAGGGTCATTCAACAACACACTTATTTCTGGTCAAAAGTCTTAGTCTTGTTTTTGTTTTCTAAGTTTCTGGTTTTCTACAAAAACTCTTAGTCTTTCTTTGACCACAAGTACTATAAATATGTAATCCCTTTCATGAAATAAGACATATTGGTTTCCCCATTTTGTGAGTTTATCTCATTTGTTCTTTCTAGAACACTTTTCGTTTCTTGGTGAGGTTATCTCCAAGTAAACTTTCTCTATTTCGTTGGACTTGTGCGTCATATCAAGCAACGATTAGAAACCCTTCCTTTGTTGGACTTGTGCGTCATATCAAGCAACAATTGAAGTCTGGTAGTATCAAGAGACTTTCTGCACCTCTTGTGTCACCATTCGATCCATCATTTCTCTCTTTTGGCGAGATAATATCCTTTCAGTCCGTTTGAGTGATCCTGTCTAATCTAGGACGCATCAAGTGGTATCAGAGCCACTCAACCGATACTATCTATCCATCTTTCTCATCTTCCATTTCTAAACACTTCTTCTTCATCTTTCTATCTCAAATCCAAGCCACTACCTTACCTATCGCCATTCTTCTATTAAAAAAAAAAACAGAAAAGAAAAAAAAGATCTATAAAAAAAGAAGAAAAAAAAAATCGAAAAGTTTTGATTTATTTGGCTAGGTGGTGGAAGAGAAATCCTGCTGGCTGAGGAGAAATCCAGCCTTGGAGTGGTTAATACGGATTTCAAAATTCAATTTTCTTATATTTCTATCTTGTATTTCATCTCTTGCTTGCTTGGAAAATCCATTGGGTTACTTTATTTGTCCTCTTATAACTCTGAGAGGAGACTTTTGAGTGACCACAAAATCTGAGAGAAAAAACTTGTGTTGGTGAGATAAACACTTGAGAGTGTGAGGATTATTTTTATCTCTTAACCTTTTGTATTGAGAATTTTCAGGTTAAGATGTTTGGACTTCACAAGAAGAGTAGCCAAGAGAAATTCCAACGACATGCTAATTATCATTTTTCATCTCAAAACTTGTTGAATGTTTTTGATGATTTTGTTCCTGTGCAGGAAAGACTAACCCAAAGAAAACCACATGAGATGCCTAACCGGAGGTGCAAGGAACAGTTTAAAACGTCCAGAGATGAAGCTGTTCAAAGAAGGCTTTTCAGTCAGTTTGAAATCCAAGAATTTTGTGACAATCTTGTAGAGGTAGTGGTGAAAACACTCAAGGACGTCAGAAAAAGCCACAAGAAGAGCACAACCACACGTGCACCTGTAGCTGAACCATCATTATTCATCAATGAAAAACCTAAAGGTAAATCGGAAAACAACCTTGAAGATCTAAAAGATTTTTCAGATTTTTTACCAACTTCTGATGAATATAATGAAGAGATGTTGGAGAGTTTGATCATTTGTGAGGATGAATGTGATATTCCTTCTCCAAAATATGATTTTATGTTTGATGATGAAGAGACTAATAGACTAATAGACTAACCTGTTTTGAACCGGAGCATCCGAGTAGTCTTGTTCTAGTTTCACAGGATTTTGAGAAAGAACAATTCAACTACCCACAACAAGGACCTCTTCTTGACACTAGGAAACGCATGGACGCTGATCTAGGTCCCATCTTTGATGAGGAAAACGAACTTGGTCCAATCCTTGAAGAGGAAGCACCAAGCATAACATCCATCAACATGGAGAATCATCTTTGCTTTGATCTCGGTACAACTCTTGCCCCTTTGTCTCCTAATCCACAAGAACATTGTAAGGAACTTGGTATCATCTGTTCTGTGTCTGATTTGTTTGTTAAATTCAGTTTCACTGACATAAGACGTTTTGGTCTTGAAAAGGTAAAAGAATTTTGTGTTTCAAATTCTGTTTTTGATAACATGATTCATTCTTTTAAGAAACTTGAACCTGATAAACTCTTTGATCAAAAGCATTTTCAAAATGACAATGACATCCCTTCTGGTCTTGTTTTGAGCTTTGATCAGTTTTTGAAACATAACAAATGTTTTGATCATCTTAAAAAATTATTTGAGCTTGTTTTGCAAACCAGATTTCTGTTTTCGAAAACCTTGTGATTCCTTTTTTTTTTGTTTTAAGGATAATGGTTTTGATCTGAGTTTTCCTAATCATGAACTGATCACTGATGATTTGTTTTCTCCCACATGTGCCTGGAAAGAGCTTATGGTTAGTAATTTCCAAAAAACAAAATCACTTAGAGCTGAAACCGATTTTTGATGTGATTTTGTTTTGAAACCTGTCCATTCTTATTCTGAATCTGATCTTGAAATCTTGTGTTCTGATTCTGATCATGTTAGGCACGTTTTGAAAATGTTCTATGGTATTTCTTACCTTGACAATATTCTGATTTATAATACTTTCTTTGAAAAATATATTGAGCTTTTATTAAGAGATTCTCAATCTGAACTTACTCTTTTGTATTCTGATTTTGAGAAGGATAAGCACGTTTTTAAGATGCTCAATATTATCTCATGCCTTGATACCATTATGGTCTGTAATACTTACTTTGATGTGCATTTTGAAAGGCTGAAACATGTGCTATATGTTCTTGAGAAAGAGACTTTGATTTCTGATTTGAACAAGTACATGTCTTGCACATATGATCCTGGTATTTTAATGTTTGCTTTGTGTGTCCAGAATAGACATGTTCAGTCTCGGATTCAGTCTCAGAAAAGTGAAAGCATAGACCAGGATTATAAGCCTCAGGTTTGGAGATTCATATACTCAAGGAAAATGGTATCAAAACTTTAAGGAAGTTTCTTTCCAAAATTTTCTTTCATTGAATTTTACATGATTTTAAAATTCTTTTTGTCTGATTCATTTTCTTTTGATTCAGGTAAAATGGATTTGAGGACAAATCCTTTTCAAGAGGGAGGAAATAATGCACCCTGGATCGTAGACCCGAGCCAGGATGGTGCACAACTCGACCCAACCGAGGTTTCCCCATCGGATGATGCAACCATGGTCGACAGAAGCTAACTTAGAAAAGAAAGGACTTAGGGAGTGGATGCAATCCCGTGGATGCATATTTGTGGATGTCACACCTATGGAAGGAACTAAGTGGAAGCAACGATCAATTGACCTTGAAGATATCATGGAGCTAGACACACAGGAACACTTTGGACGAGCTGGACGAAGTGACACTTACTTGGGCTAGCTGGTCGAGCTGAATCAAAGTGACCCTTACATATCTGAGCTGGATGAGCTGAGTGAGCTAAGTGACACTACCTTTGAGCTAAATGAGCTAAGTGACACTGAAGATGAAGCTGGTTTAGTTGCTGGGCGAAATGGGTCTTTTTCAGCCCAAAGAAAAATTCATAACAAATTCAATTTGGATCGGTTTTACACCAAATTCGACCAGGCATTTGGTGATGGTCTCCTACCCATTTTCATCAAGAAATATCAACAAAAGAAGTCACAGACGTGGTCAGACAAAGGGTCATTCAACAACACACTTATTTCTGGTCAAAAGTCTTAGTCTTTGTTTTAGTTTTCTAAGTTTTTAGTTTTCTACAAAAACTCTTAGTCTTTCTTTGACCACAAGTACTATAAATATGTAATCTCTTTCATGAAATAAGACAGATTATTTTTCCATTTATTCTGAGTTTATCTCCTTTGTTCTTTGTAAAACATTTTTCGTTTTTTGCTGAGGTTATCTCCAAGTAAATTTTCTATATTTCGTTGGACTTGTGTGTCATATCAAGTAACGATTAGAAACCTTTCCTTTTTTGGACTTGTGCTTCATATCAAGCAACAATTGAAGTTTGGTAGTATTAATAGACTTTTCTCACATTTTGTGTCATCATTCGATCTATCATTTCTTTCTTTTGGCGAGATCATATCCCTCCAGTCTGTTTGAGTGATCCTGTCCGATTTAGTACGTATCAACGTGGATATTTAATTTTTATTACGAATAATTGAGTTTGTCTATCGCTGATAGACATATTCTTAGAGAATTAGTCAGTTGGGTTTCGCTTCGCTCGATATCCGTGGTTATAAAAATATTCTACGTTGTTTGCTTCTGCGACGTGGCTTACGAATCTAGTGGCCCCACATTACCGACATTCATGCAGTAAGCCTATCAAAACCGACGTTAAGTTCTGGTGCTGACCCTTTAACGCTCTTCAGCCATGTGTCTACCATGAGTTGGCTTAATCTATTTATTTATGCATTGATTTTACTTGCAATTAGTCATCCCATTTACTACGGTTTTAGGCTTTTTTTCTCATGAATTATTTACTGAGACGCGTCGTGATAGTAATGGCTATATAAAGTTGCTCTACTTCGGTTATATTTACAGAGGTAACGTGAAAAGGCCTTAATATAATTGGAAACAAACTTTAATCTTTTGTCTACGAAATAATAATAATCTTGTCTACGAATCTGATTACCGGGATGGACATTTTATCCGTTAAATTTGATTCGATTCGTTATTCGTTTCGATTCGATCCGAAATTTCCGGATATCCATAAACTTTCGAAACAAAGCAAATATTAAAAATCAATATCCGTTAAAATTGAAGCACATCACAAATATTAAAAATTTTGGAAACGGATATCCGATCCGATCTGTCAATATATAAATACATGTATATCTTGATTATATTTAAAGTTTTTAATCTATAAAATTATATAATTATTATTCTAACATATGATTTGATAAAGTCTATTCACATTATTACTTATATAAAAGTATTACATAAAAGGAATATAACACATTTATGACAATTATAATTTTTTTTTTAAGTTTTGTGCTATTATAATTGTTAACTAAGTTCAAAAAATTACAAAATATGTAGATTCACTACTGCTTTTAATTTTTTTTTATCATATATATCATGCAAAAAAATATTTTACAAAACAAATTTGATCAAAATTTTAAGATTATTTGTATTAATCAAAACATATGAGATATCCGTAAGTATTCGTAAATATCCGCAAATATCTATTTATTTTTCGGATATCCGTTTTTTCGAATATCCGTATTTTTCCGAAGCAAAGCAAATAAAAAAATTAGATATCTGTGACATACGAAGCAAATCACAAATACTTTCAAAAATCCGGATATCCGATCCGTGCCCATGCCTAAACATTGGAAACTTGCATCCATCACATCCTTAGACCACCCGCAACGCGGGGTTTAAGTAGATCCTTAGCATTAATTCTTACTCGGGATTGATTAAAATATTAATATAAAAAAATCATAAGTTAAGAAAGAGTCCTTAACTAAGGAGATTAAGGATTTGGTCCTTGATGAGTTGGCAAAGCCCGATTGGTGAGGGTCAGGGTCGTGTTTTGTAAGGAGAGAAAAAAAAAAAGAAGTCGCGACAATTACAGAAAAAAAATTCCTCCGGCGAAACGAAAGGTGATTCGGCGATCTTCCGTGTTGAAGGGAAATCAGAGCGTTTTAGTTCATTATCTTTGCATTTGGAGTTGATGCATGTTGATTTCATCAATTTTTACGGTTCGATTGTGGGATTTTACTTGAATGAAGGTTTCAAATCGAATTAGGGTTTTCGTCTGGGTTTGCTATTTTCTTATTTCCGATTCGATTCTTTGTTGTTTTCGTCGTCTAGGAATTGAACACATAATGAAAGGAATCAGAGGCAAAGATGATCTTACGGCTGCGTAAAGTTTCATTCTTTCTTCACTCAACTTTTTGATCCCTGTTTATATTTCCTTGTCTGAGAATCTTCAAGATTTGTTCTTTGGGTGATATTGATTTGATGAAAACCTGTTACAGACGTTGTTTCTGATTGGGTTTTGACAAACTTTGCAACATGGTCTCAGCCTCAGGTGGTGGGTTGGCGTACGCTTTTGTGAGCAAAGGCTTGAAAGTAAAGCCTGCACACGCACTCTCCTGGGCTGTTTGCTACGCTGTTGCGTCAGGAACAATGTATAAGGTGATTGATTGATTGTTCATGAACCAATACAAAAAGAGTATACATATCTTTTTACTTACCACGGGTTTTTGTTCTTCTTTCAGGTGAAGGAAACAATCAGAGCAAGAAGTAAACATTCCACCAGCACCAGGGGCAAGGCTTTTGATATTTGATCATATCAAGAGGTTTGTTTACAAGCTTCTCTACTAGTACTCTCTCACAAGGATCAAATATATGAACTGAATCTAACCATTCTCTGTTGTTTTGATCAAATATACCAACCCTCCCTTTTATCTTATATGGTGGTTGTAATAACTTAGAATCTTGGAGATATAGTTTCGAGAGACGTAACCTTGCTAGTTCATTCGCTGAAACTTTATGTTTGCTTTTAAGTAAAACCAACAACGTAACAAAAACTATTTTTTACAACTTTTTTACTTTTAAAATTTTTTAAATGTTTTACAAATTTATTAAATGTTTTACAAATTTAATTATATTCTATTCTTAAGAATTCTATAGTGGATAACACCATTGGACTCACAAATATGATTAGAGTCCTTAACTATTCAAACAAAAAAAATTAAAAAATATATATATTATTCTATTGTTAAGGATTCCAATGATGAGTAACACCATTGGAGTTGCTCTTAGTTCAGTTACATGTATCCAAACTTTATATTTTTTTCGCATACTATCTTAATGTAAGTATATTATACAACAAGTATGAAAAAGACCAGACAAAAGTTATAAAAATACTTATCTTTCAAAAAAAAAAGTTATAAAAATACATGTATATATAACAAAGAAACGATCAATGGTGTAAGAGTTATAATCAGAACTATCTTTAGCTTCTTTTTTTTTTTTTTCTGTCAACTGATTAGCTCGGAAAAACGAAAACAATTTCTTTGATCATTTTTATTATTAAAGATACCATTACGAAATAAATTGGCATTGTTTTAATATAACAAAAATATATAAATACATATGTATATGTAAATTTTTTTGAATATGTATAACAAAAATATATAAATACATATATAATCCGTATATTTAAAAATTAAGGGATTTTATACAAAAAAAAAGATACTGTGGTTTTTTTCTAAATGAAAATGTGAGAGTGATGTACTTCTTTGTCCAATCTTAATTAAATGATTATTTGTTCTCGGGTGGGATGCACTCAGTACTTTTCTAACCCGGCAGGACAGTCTTACCGAACGGTTTACTTTTGGTAATTCTCCAAAATTGACTATTTTCAAGTTCTGATAGTAAAAATAGACAACAAAAAAAAAATGATCAAAATGTTTCATTTAATAAGTAAAATGACTCATATATCTCTAAATATATAAAAAATAGTTATAAAAAAATATATATATAAAAAATAATAAAATAATAAAAAAAATAAAAATTTAATTAAAGCCTTCATGAGGTAAATGGAGTACCGAAATGGCTTAAGGCCCAACACATTGACAAACATAATATAATACAAAACTTTCATAAACATGAGGGCTGGTTGATGAGTAACTGCGACGTGGCAATCTCCTGGTGCATGTGGGTGACACGTATTCTGAGTCCACCATCCTATTCTCCACCGCCTTTGACTCCTTCGCTGCTGTAGAGAAAATTCCGGCGACGTTCTTCACCTAAAACCACCGCAACGCCTTGAATCGCCAATATCTTGTACTCCAAAACACCTTTCACTCAAGCCGAGACCAAATAATCAGAGGGACCATGACTCACCGATGTTAAACCAGAGGAAACTTAGGTCAGACTGAAACATGATTCTTTGTCAGACCGTTTCTAACGCCGACTCTGCTGAATCTATTTCAACAAGACCTAATAAATCCATCAAACTCCCCTTCTTTTAGCAAATATGCTTTACCATATGCCAAAATGGCAAGACTGAGATCGGTAAAGACTGATTCTTATAAAAAAGAAGTAAAGTTGATTCGGTAAACAGGGTATCCGATCAAAAGTCGACGGGATTTATTATAAAGAACAGTGAAAGATGGAGATTATTTATGTTCAACCCATATCAAAGAAGAGAAAGATGGAATTGATAAACAGCTCTGATTTGGGTGAATTTTCCACATCAAAATCGCCTATGCGAAGAAGATATCGCC
>NC_027754.1:22684910-22714658 GCF_000695525.1 Brassica oleracea var. oleracea
CTCACCGGCCACTGAAAGCAGTTTCAATTTCTTTTGTGTTTCTAGAGAGAAGTTGGAGCGTTTAGAGAGAGATAATGGATGTTAACTCGATAATTTTAAACTATCTTTAGCTATGTGTCTCTTTATCTAGTTAGTTTAATAATATGCAATAAAATAAATTAAAAGGATGTACTTCGACCACGTAACTTATAGGCCTAAACGTAACCAATCTTCGCTTCCATACATAAAGTACACGAGTATGCAATATTTAATATCTGGTTTAACTTTTCATCTATATACAATAACACATCCTTTAAACTAAAATAAAAAATAATAATGGATGATTTTATGACATTTTAATCTACCAACTTAAAGAAAATAGTACCATTCTGAAATTTAAGAAAAAAAACAATCCATTTTTTGCTATATTAAAAATTCAATTAAATCTATACAGCGTAACCTCCGCGTTGGCCAGGACCCTCAAGCTCACACTATAAAACCCACTCTCGTCTCTCATCACAATACTCATCACTACTCTTTACTATCACCTTAAAAGCAAAGTTAAAGCTCTCATAGTCTCTGTTTATCATTTCTCGTTAACTGTTCAATATTGATCAAGAGTAACCAACGAACCATGGCCGAAGAGTACAAGAACGCTTCTGAGGAGTTCAAGAACGTCCCTGAACACGAGACCCCAAAGATCACCACCACGGAGGAATCATCCGCGGTGACGGGAGAGGTTAAGGATCGTGGCTTGTTCGATTTCTTGGGGAAAAAGGAGGAAGTAAAACCTCAAGAGACGACCACGCCGCTAGAGTCGGAGGTCGAGCATAAAGCTCAGATCACGGAAGAGCCAGCGCTTGTGGCGAAGCACGAAGAAGAGGAGCATAAGCCTACTCTCCTCGAGCAGCTTCACCAGAAGCACGAGGAGGAAGAGGAGAACAAGCCCAGTCTCTTCCAGAAGCTTCACCGATCCAACAGCTCTTCTTCCTCTGTAAGGAACTAATATAGTCCGTACGGTTATTTATATTTTAGCATATAGTTTTTTTAGTTAAATCTGTAAACAACTTCATCTCATTAAACCCCTTTTTTAAATCTGTTAAAATTTAATTTCTAAAAGTCAAGCGAGGAAGAAGGTGAAGATGGTCAAAAGAGGAAGAAGGAGAAGAAGAAGAAGATCGTTGAAGGAGAAGAGAAGAAGGGAGTGATGGAGAAGATCAAGGAGAAGCTTCCAGGTCACAGCGAAAAAACAGATGATTCTCAAGTCGTCAACACGGAGGCTGCAGTACCAGTGTCGGATGAAACGGCGGAGCATGCGGAGGAGAAGAAAGGGATTCTTGAAAAGATCAAAGAGAAGCTTCCAGGTTATCATGCCAAGAGCTCTGAAGAGGAGGAGAAGAAAGAAAAGGAGTCTGATGCTTAAGAAAGTTGAACGAATATATAATGATATTGGAGTCGGACATTTGCTGTGTTTCTTTCTGTGATGATTTCTCCTTTATGTGTTTAAGCTGTTCTGTAAGATTGTGTCTTTCGTTGGTTGCATTAGCACCTTTCTATTGTAATTTGCATTGTCTATTTTATAAAGTTCGCATATGGGTTCTAAGTAATGTTTCGAGTAATGTGTGTATTCGTTTGCTATCTCCATAGAACTCCTAGTATATTTGGGTATTACAGTGTCATACTCCTAGTCTCCTATCCACATGATATAATCGTATTAGCAATAGTTTCAAATGATGATATCCATAAGAGTGGAAAAAAATGTAAAAAACAAATACTTAATTCTAAGACCTTTCAGCATGTCCCATCTGGCTTCTTGAGATTTTGCCCCACAAAAAATTCTCATAAATTATTTTTCAAGATGAATCACTGTCAAAGACTCAAAACTGATTAGGAACAAAGAGTAATACCGACATAATTTTGAAAGAAAATATGATAAAATAAATAAGACAAAGAGTGTAGCAATCAGACATCAGCGTTTTAATGAATGTTTCATAATTATATTTATATTTGTTTGAAAATATTATAGCCATTTGTTCCACTATGAACTCCAGTCGTATCAACTTGTTCCTATATTTTAAAAAAAAAAAATTCTATGGTGTCTTTGATGGTCATTTCAACAACAAAAATCAAAGAAGTTGTAGTCTTGTAGATATCAACAGAGAGTAGGTATATTACAAACGTGCTGCGTTCAACATATTTCTCCAATCCAGCTTTAGTGAATTAAATCTGAGGGGGGGTTTGTCTGGCATCTTGAAACCTTCCAACTCGATCAGAGGCTAACAGTTGAAAAAAGGACTAAAATCTTATTGGGCCTGTTGGGATTCAAAAGCCTAAATCTTTAGAAAACCCTTTCTCTCTCTCTTCGATTAGCGGCGTATCTCTCGTTCATTTGATACACAATGGCTTCGTCTGCACCGCAGGGATCTATTGATCCTCTCACCGGTAAAGATCCGGCAAAAGCGTTGACCGCCGTAGCGTCTGGATTTTTCGAGAATGTGAAGAAAAACAAGCAAAGCTTCTTCCAGTTCGCCGCCATGACTGGGATCTTGCTTCTGAGCTTCCGATCCGTAAGCCAGAAGTACCGAATCCACGATCTGGAGGAAGACACGGCTGTTCTCAAGAAGGAGAGCGATACTTTGACGGATCGTATGAGTAAAATCAAGAGCGAGCTTCTGCATCAAGCGTCCATCGACTCTTCCGGCGTCTTTGCTGCTCGACTCCGTCTACTTTTCGGCGAGGATAAAAAGTGACCGGAGATTGAATTTGGTTTGAAGTCAACGAGGTTACGGTCATGCGATGTTATGTTATAGGTCTATACAGATGTCTCTGAATAAGTACGGTTTGCAAGGTGATGTGATTCAGACAATGGAGTATCGTTTTGGTTTTGTGTGAAATCTTGCTTGGTGTTTATGTTTATGAACGGTTAGGTTTTGCAGATTTGTATGAGGCATTTCATCGAACACTTTAACTGCGTTTTGGACTTGAGAAATTTTTATACTATTGGGTATATATTTAACGTCAAACCCAACTGCAATAAGTATAATTCAATTCCGGAACTGGAAACTAGATTTGAAAGTGTCACGTGACTGTTTGGTAATTTCACCAGTCGATTCAATGTCATATGGTGAAATTGAGTATATGATATGCAATTTCAGGTAAGGTTTGATTCCAGTTAGGTAGGTAATTAATCCGATGATCATTCCTTTTTCATTGAGGAGATCGTTTGTTGAATTATATAAACGTATATAGTAGACTACATTTGTTCTCTTTATGTAAAACATTTGAACGATCATCGATTTTGGCTGTGGTAGAAAAAAAAAAAGTTAATTAACCTGGATGGGGGTAATAATGGTTTATGTAGTTCCGGGGATCATTTTTGGGGCCTAACCGTAATTTGGGCATTTTACTTCTAATCGTGCGTACTTCGCAGGTCTAAACTTTAGGCAATCAATCGCCTGAGTGTAAAAAGTAAAAACACTAGGAAGAAAACAAAAAGAGGGGGCGTTCCGAGAAACGAACTCGGGACCTCTCGCACCCAAAGCGAGAATCATACCACTAGACCAAACGCCCTCGTTGTTAGTTTTCTAACATTGTGCTATCCAACCAATCCGCTAGTAACTCTCCTTAAATTCACTGCTTCATTGCTAGAAGCAGCCTTCTCCGATTATTCGAAGAACAATGTCCGACGAATCAAAACCCGCGCCCGGCGGTTTGCTCAACGGCCTCGAAACCCAAAAAACACGGAGAGTCAACGAAGCAGCTCGATCTCTACATCCCAGTGCTGTGAAAGATCTGCTATCTCTCGGGGTCCGTAAACCTTGTCTCTTCCTCTCACTAGCTCTTAGGGTTCCTCTTTCCAATTAGTTGATCGAGCCAGTGTGTCTTCTTTGCCCTCTTAGGTCTGCGAGAGATGTATTCTCCGATTGGTAACCGTCACGGCGACTTTCGATTCCGATCTGGCGACAGTGTCGTCATCAACTCTTCGGGGCTGGCTAGGCTCCGGAGTCGAGGAAGCTGCGTCACCGGAGCCGAGCATCTGCATTGTTTGTTTAGGTGTATTGCAGTTCGTTTTCTCCGATGCCAAACAGACGCTGGTGAAATCGGATCACGTCGCATGGATCACGGACTTGGTGAAGCAGCAAGGTCACGAGTTCGATTCCTTTGTCCTTGAAGTCTCTTTGCCATCGACTATCTCGGAGAATGAGCGTGCAGTCTTGTAAGCTTCAGCACCTAGAAAGTATATATCTTTTATTTATTTTTTTGCTTAAATGTTGATGTTTCTACCATTGGTGTAGGTTATACCTTAAAGGAAAGTATAGCGATGAAGCTTGGCTGCAGAGTGAAAAAGTTTCTGTAAAGGATGCACTGAAAGTTTTAGTCTTGGATCCACTTAGAGCTTCTTTGGTGATTCCGTGTTCTGTTTTGTAAAGCTGTTCACCTATGCTTCTGTTGCTTTGTGTTTTATCCAACAGATTGAAATTTCTGCATGTCGTCCTTTTGCAGGGCGCTAAATCAGATTCAAGCTCTTTTCACATCCGTTTGACATACTCTCAGGCATCAGATGAGGCTCAAGGCTTGTCTGAAACAAAGCATGAAAGAAAGAAGAGGAAAACAGGTAGGTCGATGTTTTTTGAACTCCTCGTTGTTCATCTGTGAGAATTGACTGATTTTGCATACATTATAACTTGAAACGTCACCCATAACTGTAATCTTTAAGGAGATTGTTGGTTAAAAATTAGTTGACCTTTATTTGTAAATTCTTCTATGGTTATGCCACAAGACTTTTTGAGCTTTATCTTAATGTCCAGTGAGGCAATGTGCATTTTACGCCGACCTCTTTATCTGCGCTACTTTATTCTCTTGAATAGCTGTTATATTTTCAAATAATAAATGCATATATATATATACATAGCTATTTGTTCAATCTTGTCTACCATTGCCTGCCCCATGTCTTCTTATGACGGTTTATTCATTTTTGGACTTTCTGGTCATCTACATCAGTTCCTACTGTTTATATACAGATATCCCAACACTTGCAGATTTTTCAAGTGCTATATTTCGTGTATTTTATGCAGACGAAGAGAATGGATCAAACTGTATGTCCGAGAATCCGTTTAAAAAGGTAATTGTTTGCATGTTTAACCCTAGACTTATGTTGGATAAGAACTTTTGTTGTCTGCGTTATTTGGCTTTCAAGAACTCATGTTCTCTACCTTCTTTATTACCAGGTTTCTGAACCATGCATCTTGTCAGTTCATTGCAACAAGATGCCTATCTTTTTTGGTGGCAGATACTTTAAGGTAAGTCGATGTTTTCAAGTTCTAGCCATTTCATTTTTGTGGAAATTGTAGTTCGGTAGCAAATGGATTCACATATGACCCAAGCAGAACGTTTACCTCTTGTTGACGATCTGTTTCAACTGATGGTTGTTTTTCTTTGTAGTACTCCAGAAATGTGAGTCAATCAAGATGGATTATTGATGATGAAAGAATGGGTGAAGCGTCTGTTGAGGTAGTACACTTTGTGGTTATCTGGATATGTATAAAGACAAGATGTGACTTAAGAGATCATTATATATTTTTTTTTCAGGAGATAATTGGTGGAAGTATTCTTCCAGCATGCCTCGGGGATTCCTACAAGTTCCATGCTGCTGGCAGAGAAGATATTGATGTTAGAAAAAAATCCCTTTTCCGATTACATATTCGAATTCACCAAGTTTTTGCTGATAATATGAAAGAGCTCTGTTCAGGTACGGATGTTGGGATCAGGTAGACCTTTCTTAATCGAGGTTCAGAACTCCCGCAAATGTCCATCTCAGCAATCGTTGACGGAAATTGAAGAAAAGATAAACAATTCAGAGAAAAAACTAGTAAGGCCATTGAATACATAGGTTGTATCAGTTGATAATGTTGTTTGTTTGCAAGCTTACAAGCAGTATTTTTGGCTGCAGGTTGGAGTTAAAGATCTTAAATTCATCGGAAGTGAGTGTTGGGCAATGATGCGTGAAGGAGAAGCAGAGAAACAGGTCAGTTTTGTTTAATCCTATCGAAATATTTCTATCTTAACTCAATTAATAGTTCAGTTACAAGTGTAATGAAGACTATTAAACCAACTGCTCCGATGTTTTCTATAATATTGCAGAAGCAATATGCTGCACTTGTATGGATTTCTCGTCCACTTGAAGAGGAAGATTGCAACTCAGTTTCTTCCATGAAAGAATTGGTGAGTCACACTTGGTTTCTCTTTGCCCTACTTTTATTTTTCTTTGTAGCGAAGTATGTATCTTCGGATCATACTAGAACTCAACATGTCTGTCCTCAAAAACACTGTTCTTTGTCTTCTTGAACTTCTTATATATTATGTCACTGCAGAAAATCTTGCAGAAGACACCAATAAGAGTGCTTCACCGACGAAGTCAACTGGAACGTGAAAGGACTATACACTGGTTAGTGATGATCTTTCTTGAATTTTAGCTTCTTCTTTTTAGTAATAGTCAGTCTTTGTGGTTTCAATCCTCAGGATGAAAGTCGAAAAGATAAAAGGAAACGCTCACTACTTTCTATTGCATCTATGCACTCAGGTTGCAACATCTTCTACACTCATCTCATTATAGCTATCATAAATTAAAAATAATTGCAAATTTTAATTTTTCAATAATGCAGGCTGGAACATACATCAAAGAGTTTGTTCATGGAGATCTTGGTCGTACCACTCCCAGGTATGGTAAAAAACAGAACCTCCAGTAGTTTGGCTTAAGAAGAATAGCATTGAACCATATTAACTGCATTTATTTCATTTTGGTTACAGCATGGGATCAATTTTAGGTTGCAGGGCGGAGATTATACAACTAGATGTGACTGATGTGAAAATGGGCGATTCTTGAAGGCCCGAGTAACAATCCATAAGCTCTCTTATTTTTTTTTGTAGTTTTGATTCCTAGAAAAGTATATATTTTTCCCATAATTTAATAGTAATTTATTGGATTTTGATCTTTAGAATAAAGAATTACTTAGTAATAACATTATAACGTGGAATCAGTATGTGATTCTGTTAGATCTAAATTAGTTTTTTTTTATCGAAAACATTATCTTAGTGTATAAACATGGTTGTGTTAGCTGAACACAGCTCATGAAGTATAACTGTAATGATCACTGCCGGCTAAAAAACGTTATACAGTAAGCAGTGGTTCTCTCTCACTCTCCCTCTCAAGACGCAAGAAGAAACTGATCTCTCCAATTCAAGTCAAATTTGGATGACCATGAAGCATCCACCATATCATTTGATTTGCCAATCTGTTGCAACTTAAAAACTTTACTCAAAATTAAACTGAAAAAATCGTATATTTTAAATTTTTTGTTCTTTTACAATCTTCTGTTGTGGACGTCCTACTTCATGCCTGGCTTTAACTTGAATTCGAGCAATTTTAGGGTTCGTCTGAGTATAGGTTTCGCCTCTAGGGTTATGTATACACATGTTATCTCGTGGTAACTGACATTGCCTGGCTTTAACTTTAATAGGAGACTAATATAACTGAGCATGTACGACCATACAATATACCATTTTCCACCAACTTGATCATTTTGTTAAGAAAGTTTGTTGTCTTGTTTTTATTCTATGTTTGAGAATATCCTATATTTTTATATATTAAAACAGAAATCACAACCTTGATTCATGTGTAATTTTTTTTAAAAAATATACCTAATGGACCTATTTTTAGAAAATCATGTTACATTTAATCTCTAATCTTATCATTTAAATTTTGAGCATACCAGAAATTTTTATTGGGCTATAAATAATTGGATTTAAACAATAGATGATCCATTGGATTTATAGATAGTATAAATTAAATAGATATAATTTAATGTTCTAATACTATACCTCCATATGTTAATTATTTAAACATTTATCGATGTTAACTTTTAAAATTATAAATATTTTTTTTAAATAACAAAAATCATATTATCTAACAATGATTAATCTTTATAACCTTAAACCAATGAAAACAAATTAACTATATCGTTTATTTTAAAAATTAAACAAAAACTAAATGTTTAATTATTTACTCGATAATATAAATCTATGAAGCGAAAAGTTTAATTTTTTTTTAAATTTCTAAATTTGTGAAATGTTATAATATTTTTGAATATGACAATAAAATAATATTTTACTAATATATATATATATATATATATATAGTTACGATTTTAATAATGAAATAATAATCTAAAAATATATATATAGAAAAAAATATAAATACATGTGAAAGTTTGAAATAATTTATTCAATGAAAAAATATACCGTATGCTTATTATTTTTTAAAAATTGATAGACACATATATATTATAATATATATCAATTTAGAATTGAAAACAAAATGTTTATATAAAAATAAAGTAAAACAAAAATCCGTAGTACATTATTATAGCTTCTGTACGTTATGTCAACACCAATCATTTCTCTTATATACATAGATACAAAGTGTCAAGAAAATATGGAAGATAAATGCTATACTAAAAGTCTGTAAAAATCAGATTTTATTTGCAGAAAAGCTAACATCCCCCTATGTATTAAACTTGCAAACGGGTAGGGCTGGACACGATCGTATATCCGGATTTTTGAAGGTATTTTTGATTTACTTCGTATGTTACGGATATCTAATTTTTCGATTTGTTTTGCTTCGGAAAAATACGAATATCCGGAAAATAAATAGATATTTACAGATATTTATAAATACTTACGGATATCTCATCCGTTTTAATTAATACAAATAATCTTAAAAATTCAATACAAATTTATTTTTTTAATATATTTTTTGCATGATTTATAAAATAAAAACTAAAAGAAATAGTGAAACTACTAAATTTTAAACTTAGTTAACAATTATAATAACACAAAACTTAAAAAAAAATGATTATTTTATAAAAAAAATTCTCTTCTTTTTCATGTAATACTTTTATATAAGTAATAATGTGAATATAATTTGTCAAATCATATGTTATAATAATAATTATATAAACTTATACATTTAAAACATTAAGTATAATTAATATGTACATGTATTTATATATTTCCGGATCAGAGCGGATATCCGCTTCTTAAAATTTTGATATTTGTGATTTGCTTCGATTTTAACGGATATTGATTTTTAGTATTTGCTTTGCTTCGGAGTCTACAGATATCCGGAAATTTTGGATCGAATTGAGACGAATAACGAATCGAATCAAAATTAACGGATAAAATGTTCAGCCTTACAAACGGGACTGCCATCATGAAAATTCTCCATGCAAACTCATTGTCCAAAATTAACATTCGCCTATGTATAAAAAATATTATGCTTTGATTTTGAGAAGACTTTTAGCTTATAGTAATTAATGCAAAAGCTTAGTTTCTTCGCACATTTTTTGTTAGGCAGCTCATTATTCAGAACACTGAAACCCAAAGTGTGGATATTTTAATACCCTCGAGCAAACCAAAAATATCACTTTATACTAGATCTCTATAAACTTGGAGTCTTGGACCAATTAAACCCAAAATATCCGACTAACCAGCAATGCAATTATCATCAAAACATGATAGATCGATGAATACTCAAAAAATATAAATGTATATGTATGACTTGCGTGTTTTGTCTAGAGATGATGATAAATGCATAACTATGATCAAGCAACAAATCTTATCGTAAAAGCATGAAAATTATGAATTGTTTTCAACTGATAAACAAAAAGTAAGCAAGCTATAACTTATATTGTATATATATATAGGTCAGAAATTATACCAAATGAAGGAGTACACGTAATCTCTACAACTGTTTCAAATAGAATAAGGGAACATCATAATAACGTCGTGGACTTTCAAAACAAGATGCTTCTCTTTCCCCCTATGTTCTTAAAGTAAATCAAAACCTCTGTTACCTTTTCGGAAATCTGGGTCCTTCTCTTTTTCTTAGTGTTTTTTTCTAGAAGACGAAACATCAAGACTTCAAGACTTCCAAAAAAAAAAGCATCAAGACTTCGCACAATGACACCTTCTCACGATATATTTCAAAGTTTTTACACTAGAAAGGTGGAAAATATCACAGGGTATTAAAGTTTTTAACAAAAAGATATAAAATAAATAACGATGCAATGGTCTAGATCAACAAAGAGTGAAGGATCAATACCAAAAACGATTTTATGTAAGAACTCAAACAAAAAGAGAACAACAGAATCAAAGTTGTGGGAAACAAGAGAATGGTAATTAATCCACACCTTACCTCATGCCAAATAGAGGCTTGTCATCACCAAGTAACAGATCAAGCTCACCAGATTCAAAACATTGATAAATATGGTATATCAAGAGGGTTTTACAAAGAAACCCTAACAGATGTCTGTTGACAGTATGACCACCTCCCTCTTTCACACACCATGCATATACATAAACTTGTATACATAGAAGGAGGTGGACAGAATGCCAAAGAAATCTGTAAGAAACTCTTTGTCAAACCCTAGTGAAAGGAAAAGAGTTAAAGTGTAAAAATCCAATCTGTAACCCGCTCATGAAGCTGTATTCAACTCTTGGAGAGAACACACACATTAATTAGAGGAGTCTTGTAGTAAATGGTAGAGTGATGTGAGAGAGGGAAGGTGGTGGTTTATTTATTGGAGGAAGAGAGAGAAAGAGAGTTTCCGCGAGGCAGATGACTCCTCTTTATGACGGCTAGCTCAAAACCCTATAAGAAGATCTATAGGATCTGGGATTGAAAAGACCATAGATCTAACAACATTAACAGATAATCGTGTAAGAGAGAGGTTAGAAAAGGAAATATATGTGGCTTTCTTGAGGGGAAAAAACTTATTTCTTCGTTATGAAAGAGATTGAATAGTTTTCTTTATTTATTTCCTTTTGTTTCTTCACCAAAAATAGTTAGCAACTTTTCAACGGGGTTTACCTTAGCGCCTACCGTTTCCGTTTCCTTTTCCTTTTCCTTTTCCTTTTCTTTTCTCTTTCACCCTTTTTCTTCATATATATAAACGTTGACGTTGGCAATATGTACACAGTCTGACCCAAAAATATAAATTAGAGTAATATCGAATTAAGTCGACTAGTCACGAAAATGTCGACAAAAGTGGAGTAGTCACTACTACGGATGTTCGATTCCCTATCGCGCGACTTGCGACATGCGACCTGCGACTGATCGCATGTCGCATATTGTTGTTCGTTTTGATGTCGCGTGACATGTGACCTGCGATTGGTCGCAAGTCGCAAGTCGCAGGTTGTTGTTCGTTTTGATGTCGCGATCAGTCGCGGGTTCTCATTCAAGTCGTCCGAAAAACAGCGACTAAAAATTAAGAAAATTTTGATCGCTCGACTGGTTGCAGGTCGCAGATTGCAGGTCGCGCGACACATAAACGAACATAGTTTTAGTCGCAGGTCGCAAGTCGCAGGTCGCGCGACACGTAAACGAACGTAATCTTAGTCGCATGTCGTAGGTTGCAGGTCGCGCGACGCCCGAACATGAACTACTTTTTTTTGGTGACATTAATTGAAAATTGACCTTCATCATGTAAAGAACCATAATTTTTTTATTTTTATTTTTATCGAATTAAGTGTAATATAATTAGCTACAAAAACACAAAATACTACAGTATACATACTCTACATGAACTATTGTGGATTCGCAATAGCATATTGTTATATCATCAAATTTTGCGTGAATAATATGCATGTAATGTTGTCACGTCGATCAGTGATCACCAGAACCGTTAGTACGTTACTAACAATAAACTATTAAACTTATTAATAGCAACGTTAATATATCCCAAACAGAGAATAGTAATATGGCTAATTTTGTTGGCGCGAGTTTAACAATTTTCTCATTCTGGTTCATGCCAAAGATACGAGACAACTTCCACTTTGATGGGTCCATTTACTAGTCCACTAGAGGGGAGTGGATTACAGAATCCAAAGCTCGGGGTAAAAATGAATATTAAGTCTAAGACGTCTTTGATCAAAAAAAAAAGTCTAAGACGTCTAAATTAACTATCTCTAGGACTAGGGCTCATAAAAAAGATGGGTAAATCTACATGGAGATGGCCAGCCTCATTATTTGTATTACATAAAAAAGATGGGTAACTCTACATGGAATTCATCGGTTTTTTCCGAGGAACACATTTTTCCTCGGAATATTCCGACGGATTGATATTCCCTCGGAATTCCGTCGGTATATTCCGAGAAAATTCCGAGGAAACCCAATTTTGTGTTTCCTCGGAAATTCTTCGAGATATTCCGAGGATTTCATTTTCCGTCGGAATGTCCGTCAGAATACCGCTGTTTTCTTGTAGTGTAAATATATTTTGGAGAATACAAAATATAATGGGAATTAAAACATCTTCCCCCACCATGACCTTCATAACAATCTTTTTACAATTTTGCTTCGAAGAAATCACTACTTTTTATGTATATAAAGAATTTTCACACTATTTTTTTTCATGGTAGATCACATTGTAAAATTTAGGGTATGCATCTCTCTTTCAAAAACAATAGAAACCTAAAATTAGATGGTGTCGAAGGCGTCTCCCCTAGCCTCTAGTCATCGTCTTTGTTTTCTCGCTGCCTCTGTTTCCTCTCTTCCGTCTGAGATGCATGGGGCTCTGGTTTCTTCCGACTTCACTTCTCCGGCGACCTGCTCATGAGGTTTCGTTCAGTTGTGGAGTTCGTCAGTCCTTGGAGTCCCGGCAAGGCGTGTAAGGTTGGTCAGTTCAGGGAGTCGGTTTTTAGGGATTGAAGATTGTAAGATCTCATTTTCCGTTTGGAGATCTCTGGCGTTCCTCTTCGTTAGGCGGCGCGTGAATCTGTTGAAGACATTCCTCTCACCGGCCTCGGTGTGTCATGACTTTATCCGTCATTTGAAGGAACGGTGTAGGAGGTTGGTGGCGCGTGAGAAGTTTTGTTTCTTGGTGTCTTGCGACGGGTCTCTTCCCGCCGGTATCGTTCCAGCTTGTTCGTTTTGCTGATGTCTTTCAATCCCAAGTGTCGTAGTTCTAGGTCTTGTTGTCTTCGTTGTTGGTATCCGTGTTGTTGTTATTTTTTTCTGTGTTAGTGGCTTGTCTTGGTGGTGTTTGTGTTGGTTTGTTGTCGTTGTTTAGTTCTCGGTTGTTTTGGTGTCGTAGCTTGGTCCTTAATATCCCTTAGTGTTTTGGTGGGTTTCTTGAATCCGTTTGTGGTGGTAATATTAAAGTGTGGTGAGAGTTGGGTTAGCAGAGGTTATTCGTAGAGTGGTGGGTGCAGTGATCGCTTATCGGTGCTTATCGGTTCTCACACAGTGTTTTTGTAGGGTCTGTATGGTAAGACCTAGGCCTGGGCATAAAATCCGGAACCCGAAATCCGAACCGAACCCGAACCGAAAAACCCGATCCGTTATCCGATCCGAAACGTGTTATCCGATCTGAAACGTAAAAATACTCGAACGGGTTTTGTAGGGTGGTACAAAAAATATCCGAACCCGAAGTGTTATTAACCGAACCTGAACGGGTAACCCGAAAAATCTGAAATTAATAGTCAATATAAATATTTTGAAATATATATAAGTATTCCAATTATTAAATTCAATATTTGTGGTAATATTATATATAATAATAAATATTAAAATTCTAATAAATGCTTTAAGTACACAATTAGTTATAAATAAGTATTTTATAATTTACTCATTCAAATAAAAAGTCTACTCTCTATAAGGCAATACATATTGTTTACAAATGATGTTTGTTTTCATGCTTGATTTAACATTTTATTGTTATTTTATCAATTTTATATGTGATAGATTAATTTTTATTTATTTTAGATGTTTTTCTTTGTGTTTTACTTCAAAAATTTTGTTATTTTTATTTTGGTCATATCCGAACCGAACCGATATAACCCGAATCCGTACGATATATGATTACTTTATGGGTTTTATAATGCAATACAATTTTGAACCGAACCCGAAGTGTTATTATCCGAACCCGATCTGTACTAATAAAATTTTAGTATGAGACCTAGAAGCGTAAACCCGAAAATCCGAAAACCCGAAAACCCCGATCCGAATGCCAACGGGTACCCGAACGCCCATGCCTAGTAAGACCTCGTCTTAGTTGAGTTTGTGTCTGGGCTTCTTTCTATGACTAAGTGGGCGCGATGAGCGTCACACTTTTATCTGAAGGGGGTGTGGATCGTATAGCGGTTCTTTCTGTCGTGTCATGAAGTCGCATGATTTTAGTTCTTGAGCGGTATCATTTGGCGTGCGTGTTGCAGCAACGATAAGTCGTCGTGTAGGAGGTGGAGTTTATCGCGTGGCGAGCTATGGACAGCAACATCGACAATTTCCGATCATTGGCCTCTACAAAAATTTAAAATCTGCTAATTATCTTTTTATTCGCTCTTGGGTTGTTTAGCCTTATCTAGTATTAGTGTCGGTTTTGATTTTTTGGTACTGTAGGCTATCCTGGTATGGGTTAAAGTAGCCACTTTTATGTGGGTTTTTGTGGATGAGGATTGTTCATTCATCTCCGAGTTTATTTTTGAGTCATTCCTTTGTGGGTTCTTATAGTCATCTTCATATGATGTGTTTCTTTCGAATAAAATAAATTACTTTTCTCTGAAAAAAAAAAAAGAGTGTAACACCCACTGTGATGTATGCCGAATCTCTTTATTTTTATTCAAAAAAAAAGAATAAAGGAACAAACTCCAATAAAAAGGAGTTAAAAAGGAGTTAGCATTGCTATAAATCCATCCGTATGAATAATAGAAGCACTCTTCAAGGTATTAATTGCACCAACTCATAATAATAGTACTCCTCACTATTTATTGCCTCAAAATCTACCCCATCCACTTTTTTCAGCCACCAAGCCACTTAATTGAATTAAAATTACATTTTAAAAAAATATTTCTTCCTACACTTTTTATACTGAATGGGGTATGTTCGTAGTGGTTACGTATGAATGTGTTTACGTACGAATGTGTAACAACGTTTTTCTTATTATATTCCTCGAACTGTTGCATCTGTCTTTTATTTATTTTTTTGTCATCACATCTGTATTTTATTTGTTTTTCTTTTCTTCATCTTGTGTATTAAGGGTCCGAATGGTAACCGCGATTTTGGTAATAAAAGCGGTACGGAATTGAAGTACGGTACGGTCCAACTGTGGTTTGTGCGGTTTGCGGGATAAATGCAGTTTTGAAAAAATTAGCGGTGCGGATTTGTGTTTGATTGGTGAAAATATAATTTGCAGAATTGAAATTTTTTAAAAATATAAATAATACAAAAGAAATATATCAGTATAACTAACATAACTAATTTTTTTAAGTATTAACAATTATATTTAAGTTTACATGATTTACTTTAAATTTAAATAAAAAGCCAAATTTTGATATTGAACCAATTTTCTAGTTCAATTTTGTTGTAATTATTTTCTTATTATTAAAATATATGATTTTAGTTTGTTTGTTTGTTTTTTTTAAATAAGAAAATAAATAAAAAGTAAAATATTTTGGATTTAAAATTGTGAAAAGAAAAAATAAATATTAATTTCATAAAGTATTTTAGATGAATAAAATCTATATTTTCAAAAAGAATCGTAAACTAATAAAGTAAATTATATTATTTAAAAAATAAATCAAGTGGAGCTTGTAACCCAAAAAGTTATACACAATGCAAGTCAAAATATTATTATATCCTATCAAAAGCATAACAAGTAATGTAAGGTACTTTTCATTAATATTATAAATAGTGGTACGTGAGTCGATGATATTTGAAACGTAGACTTTGTGCTATATTGAAACAAATATTAATTACACAGGTGCGGTTTTCAGCTGAACCACTATCTTTTATGTGGGAGTAGTTTTAAAGTGCGTTTTTTGGATTCTGCATGTATACAAAAATAATTTGTGTATTTACTTTTTGTTTTTTTACTAGTGTGCGTTTTTGAGTGACAGTGGTGAATGGTGATCAATTGGCGGTTTTGACAATTCCGCACTGAAAACCGCGAATTGCATGTCCCCGTTCTCAACCTAAAACAGAAGTCAAAATCTTGATTTATGTGTGATTTTTTTAAAAAATAACATAATGAACATATTTCTACAAAGTCATATTACATTTAATCTCTAATCTTATCACTTAAATTTTAGGCATACCAAAAAATTTTATTGGGCTATCAATAATTGGATTTAAACAATAGATGATCCATTGAATTTACAAATAGTATAAATTAAGTAGATATAATTTAGTGTTGTGATACTATACCTTCATATGTTAATTATTTAAATATTTGTTGATGTTAACTTTTAAAATTATAAAGATTTTTTTTTAAATAACAAAAATCATATTATCTAACAATGATTAATCTTTACTACCTTAAACCAATGAAAACAAATTTAAAACTATATAGTTTATTTTAAAAATTAAACAAAAACTAAATGTTTAATTATTTACTCGATAATATAAATCTATGAAGCAAAAAGTTTAATTTTCTTTTAACTTTCTAAATTTGTGAAATGTTACAGTATCTTTGAATATGATTATAAAACAATATTTCCTAATTTTTAAATATATAGTTACGATTTTAATAATAAAATAATAATTCAAAAATATATCTATATATAAATATATAAATACATATGAAAATTTGAAACAATCTATTTAATGAAAATATATACCGTAAACTTATTATGTTTGAAAATTAATAGATACATATATATTATAATGTATACCAATTTAGAATTGAAAATAAAATATTTATATAAAAATAAAGGAAAACAAAAATTCATCGAGATCTAGTATTAATTAAATGAATAAATCAGTGAATTCAACCAAGCTCTGTGATGAAATGGGTTTCGTATTTATTTGCATTCAATGATAGTGAAAGTAAAAACTGAAACATCGGGTTTGTCGGATTGTGATGATGTCAGTGAATGTATGATTAAATCATTTAATAAATGTTTCAAATTTCTGCTTTCCAGATCATTACAGGCTATTGGATTTCAAAATGTGTACTATAGTGATTTTGCCTTTAAATGTAAATCACTCTTTTTATAATGAGGGTTAATACAAGAGTTATTTACATCCTAGGGCAATTTCAAGTTTTTTATTACAAGATAGAGTAGTTATTGCTCCTAAGGTAGTTTTTTACAACTACTACTTAACTAAGTTCATTATTCTAACTAAATGGGTCCCACAATTTTTAATCTCATTTTTCTTCTTTTTTTCTAACAGAGAAATAATTCTAAAAATAACAAAATGAAGAAGTTGATAGATCGTAATTTGAACAAGATGTTGAAGAACGAAATGAAAAATCCTGAGAAATCCCAAGAAAAAATCTGGAAAACAAAATGAAGAATACAATCTCTTAATATATGCCGCCGAAAACAAAATGAAGAACACGATTGAGGTTCCTCTGTTTCTTCGCCAAAAATCAACATGACCAAGCTTCTTCTTCCACGCCGTCAATTTATGCTCATCTTCCGAAGGATCCACCACCGAATAGCAATTCACCACCGCGGGTCGCGAAAGCTCGATGAGCTACAATGGCCACTTTTGGCTTTATTTCACATCTGGTCCCTCGACTTTTGAGTATATTCATTTTTACCCTCCAAAGTTTTTGATTTGCAAATATATCCCTTTCAAATTGACTACTGACTTTTTAATTGTACAGACCAGACCTTCCCCGATTACACGAACGAGTCCTTTAACTTTTGGAAGTTTTCCATTCGTCTTTTAACTTTGAAAATTGCAAATATAACCTATTAATTTAGTGTTGTACACATGTAAACTAATTTTCATGTGTTGTACACATGTACACTACAAATTTGTTGTACACATGTGCGCCTCCAAATGTACACATGTACACTAACGAATGTACACAACTTTACAACACTAACGAATGTACACAACTTTACAACATGTTAGACATCTAACATGTATCTCAAACATATGTGTACATGTAAATATCTGATAAAATATAATATGTATATTGTACATGTTAGCCCTTGTCGATAGTCAAAAACATAAGTGTACATGTAAATTTCTTTGAAAGTAAATATTTTAAACATGCAAATACCTTTAGATGTGTTTAAACAAGAATAATAACCTTCCAAGACGTAGCTTTTAATGCATAACCATGTGTGCCTATGAAATATTTTCCGCAAATCTCGTCCCATCGATTTCTTTCAATATGTGAGCATGCTTAAAATTGCAAATCTATCCGAAAAATTCACCAGTTGTACATGTGAATCTGATGTACATGTGTATTGTTGTACATATGGATGGTAAAAATGTTTGTGTACATAGATTTTTGTTGTACATGTGTACTGTCGTACAATTCGGTGTACATATTTTTTTTGATACGTCATATTTGTTTTTGTTCATTTAAGTCATTTAGGTATGTCTTTAGTTTAATTGTATTTTCATAGATGTATTCGTACTACAAGAGGTTAAAATATAATTTATGAAGTTTGAGACAAAATTAAGGATCAATTTTCACATTTAAAAAGTATTGGGGTTACAAAATAAATAACAATAAGTTTAGGGACCAAATATGTAAAAATGTCGAAATTAGCCATTGTTGCTCTCAAGCTTATCATGCCAGTTCCAGAGCGCATAAGAGAGGCATGAAGGTCACGGCGACGATGAATCACGACGAGAAAAGATGAGTTGAGACACAACACATCGTATCAAAGGAAGTGTTGCGGCGGCGGAGAAGGAAGTGTTGCGACGGGAAAAAAAAACCCGACCCAATGACCACAACAGACCACGACAGTGTAAGCACGACGTTAACCAATTGCTCCGGATACGGCGGAAAATTACGATGATGTCAAGAAGAGGCTTTGATAATTTCTGAATTTTTTAATTAGTTTTTAAGTTTCAAAAGTCTAGTCCCGAGAAAATAAGAAAGGTGACTAATTTTCAAAAAAAGGGAGACCATTTAGTTAGATGAGTGCTTTTAGTTAAGAAAAACTACCTCAGTAGTCATAACTGCCCTATAGTGTTATTAAAAACTTAAAACTTAAAACTGCGTTAGAGTAGTCATAACTGTCCTATAGTGTTATTAAAAACTTAAAACTTATTCATTAATATATGTGAAAATGTTTTATATTTATATATCTTGAGCAAGTAAGAAAGCAGAGATGGCCATGTACATACTAGAAAAAACGTAAAACCTATTTGCGTAATCTTTTCTTATGCCAACATTTGTAACCCATTTACGTGTGGTGTATACATTTCAATAATATTTTCAGTATGTGTAGTTTTTGTCCTTGAAAGGTTAGTGAAAGACTGAAAGATGATTTACTAATAAAGAAAACATTTTCAAGTCGCCCACAAAATCATAATTATGTTTTGGCGAATTTATTCCCTTCTTTCGAACCTTTTCCATTATGCATGCGTAGACACTCTCTCTCATGCATACCATCATCATTATCGCCATTTAGACTTATTCTTTGGTTCATCCCCTAAAATGAAACTTTAAGATCACTAACCAATAGGATTGTGTTATTTTATATTCGATATTTTTTAAAAAAGGAAACAAAAATTTTGTCAAATTATATTATCTTTTTAAAATTAAAAAGTAAAAAGAAATAAATAAAAAATAATAGTAATTACATAAAAAAAAATATTTAACGTCATC
The DNA here is from genome assembly GCF_000695525.1 of Brassica oleracea var. oleracea. Taxonomy (NCBI): domain Eukaryota; kingdom Viridiplantae; phylum Streptophyta; class Magnoliopsida; order Brassicales; family Brassicaceae; genus Brassica; species Brassica oleracea. The sequence continues at coordinate 22,704,524 of NC_027754.1, forward strand.
AGCAAAACATTAAACCCTAAATCCTAATCCATAAACCCTAAACCCTTGAGTAAATCCTAAACTCTAAGATAAATCTTAAACTCTAGGATAAATCTTAGACTCTAAATCAAAATCAATAAACACTAAAACACTCAAGGATTTAGGGTTTAGGATTTAGGGTTTAAAGTTTTAGGGTTTAGTGTTTTTATTTAGAGTTTAGGATTTACCCAAAGGTTTAGAGTTTACCCAAAGATTTAGGGTTTACCCAAGGGTTTAGGTTTACCCAAGGGTTTAGGATTTATGATTTAGGGTTTAGGGATTAGGATTTAGTGTTTTGCTGGCGACGTTAAAAATATTTTTTTAATTCTTTTTTTTCTGTAGCTGCTATTTTTTTTTTACTTTTTATTTTAAAAACATAATATAACTTGATAATATTTTGTTTCTTTTTTAAAAAAATATCGAATTTGAAATAATGAAATCTTAGTGGCTAGTGAACCTAGAGGTTCACCCTAGGAGTTGAACCCAAGAATAACTCTTACTAGAATTATCAGGTGTATTAATTAAAAAATCCATGAACAAAAGGTTTGATTACAATTTTGTATACTTATTATACTTACGTAGTTACATTATTAATTTATTACGACCTCACTTATAGGTCATAAGTTGCATTGCTCAAAAATTTCAGTTGAGTATATATGAAAACATCCAATCTTTTTATGAAAATAAATAATAAGTTTGTTCGGTCTCGATCACAAGCTTCTAAACATCAGCATCGATAGAGCTCTTCTCATAACTAAAATTAGAAAATTTAAACAAAGAAAAAAGTTAAAACTAATTACAATATGTCAAGTAAGTTCGAAGATCTCTCTCAATTTTTTTTGAGTTTCAAACGAGAAACTATCTATGTTCTCTCATTTTTAACATTTACACCCAAAAAAAATCTATGTTCTCTCCTTTCTTGGCCTCTTCTTTTTTTTTTAATAGAAAGAGCTTTGGTAAAATGTGCTCTTAGTTACGCAAATGTTATATAAATAAACATAGCTAGAAAAATCAGAAATATATGCAAAATATTCTTCTTAAAAATGAATATTGACTCCAAAAGTTTATCGTATGCTTTAAAGCTTAGTATGGATGTGAGTAATAATCATATTTTTAAAAGACGAATAATTGAATTTCCTTTTTTTATCGGGAAGATCTACGTGAGAATCCATGATTGAAAATCTCTTTGGGCAGCATTTCTTTTATTTATTTGAGAAAAGGAGCAACATTTCACATGATGGTGAATGTCTTTAATGTATATAAGCTGTTCTTTAGACCGTTGTAGAGTATTACTGAAATCTTAAATCCAAATTAATCCTTAAAATAAAAATTTAAGATAATGAGTGCAGAAACGAACAAGAGAAAACGAAGAAGATAAAGAATGGAAAAGATAGTGTTGGGTTTGGTCGAACGTCAAGTGATAAGATGTCACAAAAGATCGGCTTTTTGTTATATAATTCAAACATGAATCATGAAGTCCCATGACTATATAATATTCACATCACTTATTACTTTCGGGTATCCTTCACTCCTGGATATGCGTTCATTATTTTATTAACTGATTGTGGTTTAACGACGAATGTCAGTGTACTAGAGTAGATAAACAGTATTCGAAGTTTTAGACCTATGTTTTTCTTCGGCCTAAAATTCTTGAAAATATATTCAGTAGTTAAGTGAACACTTATGCGTGAACAAAAAAGAGAGACGAGAGAGAAAAAGCTTTATCCTCTCTCTAAAGGCGGCTAGTTTTTCTGATCTCCGTTTTTCGACCGGCGACGGTAGGCTCTCAAAGACACGTTGTCGATCGGGATTTGTGTTTGTTGGATCTGTTCCTTTGTCGCCTCTCTGTCTCTTCTTCTTTTTGGCGATGAAATGTATTTCAACCGGGATCTCTCGGTGATTTCCGGCGACACACCAACGCTAGGTGGTTGATCGGGTTTTGACTCCGATGTTGTATCTGTTTCAATTGAAGGTGAACAGTCGGCTTCTGACTCCGCGTAGCATCGCCTTTGGTGTTGACGGCGGCTCTGTTTCTTTCTTTGGGTTGTGTCCGGCGTCGGCCGATTGATGATCCACGAGGTGGACGATGGATGAAGATGGAAAGAGGAGGGGTAGTGGTGTCTCTTCCTGGTATGCTCGATGGTGGAGATTGGGAGACGGTTTCCGGCAGAGGTCCGGTGAAACGCCAGTTAGGGCTCCGGGAGGCGGCCATGTGACGCGTGTTGCCTCGTAGGTGAGGATTTCAACACGTGTACCGTCCACGTTAATGATTGACGCGTGGAGTGAGTGGCGTCTCGGTGAAAAAGATGGGTCTTAGTGTTTTGGGCCACATTTGGACTTGTGGTCGAAGTAGTTTTATTTCGCCCTTATGTTTTGGGCTTATGTTGTTTGTACGGTAAATGGGTTTAGCTTGTTGGGTTTTGGCTCGTTAATAATAATAAAAATAGATGGAAAAAAAAGTGAACACTTATACAAAACGTCCAACCAACTTCAAATGGTTAAATCAGAACTGGCCCATATGATGCATAAAGCCAAAAAAATGTTTTGTAACCTGAAAAAAAGTTGTATAGAATGTGCGGTTGGGTTTGAACGCTCAAAAAATTGTAACTATACCACTACACTTAATAACATAGATACCATGCGATGCCTTCTAGAGTAAACCAGGATAAGACATAGATGAGTTTATATGATAAAACATATAGTATTGAGAAACTAAATTTTTTATATTTGATAGTTTTTTTTTTCACACATGTACAATTATGTTTTTAGCTATTATATAATAAGCAACCGATGGGCCACTCTATTTTTAATAACAAATTTAGGCCAGACCGATGAGAAATTACTGATGGTCCTAAGGATTTGGACCTTAAAAATAATTTTCGTTGTGCTTGTTCTCTTTGTAGTTTGGTTCTACCGACGACTTGTTTACTTTTCACAGAGTCGACTGGAAAGGAGATTAGATTATGGGATTAATTCAACCTGAGAATCATTCGAGTTTTAAATTGATGTCGATGTACATCTCGAAAATCTCTAACATAAGATTCAATTCCAAATCGACGGCAAGACAGTTCAACCGACGAATACTTCGCTGAGATTGTATGGATATAGTTCATTCAAATAGAGTGATATTGATCCAGAAATGTGAAAAAATAAATATGCTAAAAATAAATGATGGGTTGATGAACTACTTAAATAATTGTTAAGCCTTAACTATATCAAAAGCCCGAATAAATATAGTGAACCTATCTTCCATATCTTGTTTATTGTCACCATCTGTCTCTTAAAATTTTAAAACTTAAGATTTATTTTCAGAAGAATAGAGACTATGTACAATCTTGACTCATCTGAACCTCTCGCTGGAGCTCTGCTACATGAAGATTTCGTAACTGTTTTTGTACGCTACCGAAACTACACTAAAACTTATTACGATATCTATTAACTACACTAAAATAAAGTTTTTGGCTTACGTATTTCCAGCCAACGTTACGGTACGAAGTCCCGTTATCAACATTATGTCTTCGTTATTTACAACTGATAAATAACAAAATAATGCAGTCAGCACAGGCTGCACAGCGCAAGAAACTCTTCTTGTAATGACATAGTTTGACATTTAACTAATAGTTTTCACTAAAAAGATACAGCTGTGTCAAAAGTTTCTCAAAAAACCCCAAGTCTTTCTGAGAAGAGTTGGTTCTTCTCTCATTTGTAATAACGTCTTTGTAAGATGAATCTTGCAGTGTTCGCAACTATAGATTTGTCCTTCAAGATTCACGATAAATCCCTTCCATCTCGGCAGTGAATTGAATGATCCCCGAAGTCTTGAGTATTTTGATATGTATATAATGAAAGAGAAGAAATCAAGAAGAGGTTTGATAAGACGTTTTGAGTAGTTTTGATTAGCTTATAAAACTGTTATACGACCATTAGCACTAATGCAACAAAAACCCAAGACTAAAAAATATATAAGAGTCCCAACTATCACAACAAGAAATATCGGTATTGGTAGCAGTTCACAGTAGCACGAATTCACCAAGTGCTACTAAAAGTGTCTAAAATCGGACTCTAACTCTATCGTATCATTAAATTCGCGCTATTAAATATTTTCGCGCTAAATAAAGTAAAAAAATCACTGTTATAGCGGGAAGTTGTTTTGGAGGCAGGTTTTTAGTTTGCATATATATAGTTATGAATTCTTTGCATCTCTTCAAATTTTGAAAGGTTGAATATTTTGTTCTTGTTGTTTAGATAGTGGGTGAGTCACAGCTACTAAAGGGTTTAACACTGATGGTATGTCTGCTGGGTTACGAGCTTCGGGGAAGAAGCCTGATCTCGGTCTTGTGACCTGTGATGTCGATGTTGTTGCTGCAGGTTCAGTGCTATAGTTATGTTTGTTGTGCTTAAGTGGAAAAACGTTTCTGATTTTCTTCTTGTGTATTTTTTCTTCAGTGGTGTTGCTGTGATTTGTCTCTTTTGCACGTTTGTTGCAATGTTGTTCCCTTCTTTCTCAGTTTTTGTGGACTTGCCGCATACACGTGACTGGTTCCTGGTGTTTGAAACTTCTGCATTTGTATGCAGTTTTTCTCCTACTTGTCCGCTTTCTTGAAACTTCCAAAGTCTAAATCCCCATGTGCTTTGGTTCTCAAGTATTTTTTGCTTTGAGAGATCGCAAGCTTGTCTCCTTTGCATAGTATGTATCAGATGTTGTTGCAGTCTTTGTTGGGGGATCTGGAACTCCATCTTTCACCACCTCCCATAGCTCTCTGACCATCAAACTCAGCCACCAGATGCAGGTTGGTCGCCATTCCTTGTTATGTCTCTTCACTTCTTCTTGTTCTTTTTATTGAACATGCTCCACAGATCAAGCGAGCTCTTTTTGATTTGTCCCTTTCTCTGTTTTGTTTCTCTCTTAATCTCTTACTCTTTTTCTCTGTTTTGTTTCTATTTTGTTGGCTGAGATTGGAGCTAACTCCACCGTTGTTACAGATGGGATATCTCAATAAGAATGACAGAGCGGCTGTAGGCGAGGAACTTAGCTACATGGAGAAGAGTCTGTCTTGAACTAAACTCTTCGTTGGTGTCAAACTTTACAAGTGCGATATATTTTTCATCGATTTATTGAGGTTCTTATGCGCAAGTAGATTGTGATCACACAATAATATGAGTAAAATTCTGTGTATGAGGTTTTCTGTTATATTAGTTTGGTTTTCATATAAAAGGAACTGTAATTGATTATATAAGGAACTGTAATTGATTATATTTGAGCTCAATTCATGAAAATGGTTCAGACCAATGTTAAAAGTGATAGATACTTTTGTTTGTTTCCAGCAAGTGAATGATTTTCTTGTGTTTATAAAAAGTTTTTTTTTTGTCGACGTTTCATTGACTTGCCCAATGGGCGAAGTTACATGGATCGGGCTTTAAGATACATGAGGCCCAAAAGTAAAGATACTATATAATGTAATAAAATTAAACTCATCTAAGTCGGCAGAGTTTGTCTGTATCATCACCACGTGCCCTAAATCCAGTTGTCTTTGTAGCACACAATTTACCACATGTCTCTCATGCAAATTAAGTCCTTTCAGGTCGCCGTGGGAAATTCTCTGCCGTATCGTATGCTTGGATCCTCAGAGCCCAGATTCCATACTTCACTCTCTTGCGATCCTCTGCCTTCAATTGATCTTCATTCTCTTCATTGGATGTGATGAAACTCCACATAGTTTCAGACGATTTGATACCAGTCGTTGTCAAAACACTTGAAAATCAAGCTTTGATTTTTCTTGAACTGATACAAACCAGAGAAACTAATATTCAAAACTCCAATACTCTATTCCTTTGGAATACTTTGCCGGGATGATTTTTAATGGCAAAGATTGACTTCTTCTGGAAAAAGAGATTGAGCATAACCAATAGAATAGAAGATGATCAAAAGAGACCGCCGGTATTGTGAATTAAAAGGAGAGTCGAAGACAACACAAAATTAAAACTTTATTGATCTTCAAACCAAAATCAAAAGAGTGATGATAGAACTTGAAGAACAGATTCGATTTAGGTTTGAAAGCAAAAAAAAATCGCCTAAGCGAAGTTTAGATCCGCAAACGGAAGATGAAAATCGATCTGTAAGATCGAATATTTACAAAAAAAAACTCAAAAAGATATGAAGATCTCCTCCCTCTGAAAGATTTGGATGGGTTAAGATTCTCTCTCTCTCTCTGTTCATAAAAAGTTTTATATCTTGTAAGTTGAAGTTTATAAGTTAAAAAGAAGTAAACGAATGTTACAATTTAATCTCACGAAATTTCTGATTTATAGGAATATTTTTTGCTTATTTATATTTTGTACTTTTTTAAACAAAACCCTAAACCCTAAACATATTTTTAAACCCTAAACATAAACTTAAAATCTTCAATTTTTTCATAATAAAACTAATATTAAATTTAAAATCAATTGTTTTAATATCTTATCTTAAATTTAAATTTAAATTCTAAACCCCAAACACTAAATCTTAAATCTACACCCTATATCTAATACCCTAAATCCCATCTTAATCTCTACATACAAAATCATAAATCTAATCTTTACAAAATTGTCTACAGATGTAACAGATTGTTTCAAAAAAAAAAAAAAATCTTTACAAAATTATAATAGAAAATTTAAATTTAAACTTCAAGTATATTTTAAAACTCAAATCATATACTTGATCCTAAATTTGAACCCTAATTCCTAAACCACACATCTCATAATAACATATATCATAAAACATTAAATCTTGAATTTTAAACCTTACATACAAAATCATAGATCTAATCTTTACAAGTAATATAAATACTAGACTAAAACCTATTCCTTACAGAAATTATAACTTTATTATTTTATTTTTCAAATATTTATCCTAAATTTTAACTTAACCAAAATTCTATTTTAAAATCTTCAAACCATATATACTTTAAACTTAACCACAATTATATAAACTAATAGTAAATAATTATAATGTTAACTAACAGATTTTTAAAACTAAAGTATTAATTATAAAATATTATTTTTTTATCAAACATCAATTTTAAATAATTATAAACCAAAAATGGAATAACAAAAGATAAAAACAAGAAGAAAAAAAACAATAGGATAATTATTTTTAAAAAAAAGAAAACTATAGGCCAATCAGCTCTCATCACACAGATCATCCTCTAAACCGTAGGGTACAATAAAATCAACGGATGAGATGTTTTTATTTTCTTTATTTTTTTTTTCTTTTTTTTTTCTCGTTCTCTCTGATCTCACTTATCTCTTTCTCTCCATCGACAATCTCTCTTCCCACTTTCTGTTCCTTATGTTTTTAGAATTCATTTCCTCCATCTTTGTTCTTAATCATCTTACAAGTTACAAAACACACAATTCATCTCACACAGACACCTCTCTGTCTCACTAAACTCTATCTCACACACAATTCCATAGCCGGAGCTCTCTTCTTCGCTCTCGTATAACTAGGGGTGGGCACTTCGGTTATTTTCTCGGTTCGATTCGGGTTCGGTTAGTTCGATTATAGTATTTTTCCAATTGAAATAAACCATAGTTAGTTTGGTTTAGTTCGGTTCGGTTTGTGTTCGGTTCGGTTTATATTCGGTTCGGTTTGTATTCGGTTCGGTTGGATTTGTTTTTTGGATCAGTTTATTTAGGTTCTTCTTAGTTTAATTTTTTTAAGAGAAATTATGTTTTAAAGCATAAATTATGTAAACATAAACTATGTGAACTAAATTCAATATCAAACTGAAACAAAAACTTTTAAAAAGTCACAAAAGATATATAAGAATTAAAACAAATGAAAGTTAACTAAAATTAAAAAAAAAACAACATCATTAGTAATGTCTCTTATATCATTATTAAAAAGCTTGCAATGAATCATCTTCCATGTGACGCTGTGGAGAAGAACTTTTGTTTTTAATAAAATTTGCTTTAGGTTTAGGTTTTAGGTTTAGATTTAACTTCCATGTTTACATATATAAGAATATAAAGATACCAAACTTTTCTATTTTTTAAATAAAATATTTTAATTATTACATATTCGGTTAGAATAATATATGTTAATAAATGAAAAATGGAAAATATGTGGTATGGTATTATAATTTTAGTATATTGGTATTACTAATATTTTTAATTTAAATAATTACAAAAACACATCGGTTTCTCGGTTCGGTTCGGTTTAAAACCGAATCATTCGGGTTGAGGAAATCTTCAACCGAATGATTTGAAATAGACTTTGGTTCGGTTTGAATCGGTTTCGGTTCGAATCGGTTTCGGTTCGGTTTTTTTTGCCATCGCTACGTATAACTTGGTAAGTGGAAAAAGGAAGATACTTTATTTTAAAGTTTGGATTTCTGGATGGATTTCTGGATGGATTAAGTAAGTACGAAGCTTTGTTGTTGCTACTTTAATTTGCAGAAACAAAAGATCTGGTCTCTGGTCAAAATCTGCGTTGGCTTCACCTCCTGATCACCACCACCACAGGTCGAACTCACTTCACCTTGCTCTTATCTGCTCTCTTTTTCTCGTCATCTTCTAATAAATTTATTACTGATTTTTGTTTTGTTTACAGTTTATTAAAGAGCAGGGAAGGAAAAGCATTGGTGTGACATAGCGGAGTCTCCAGTCAAGCGTGGTGCGGCAGTGGTGCAAGCCGGTGGTGGTCGTGCGGTGGAGATGGGAGCAGCGGCGGAGACTGAAGAAGTTAATTAGGTTTAGTTAGGGTTAATTATGGTTAATTAGGTTTTGGTTTAGATTTCTAAACCGGTTTTGTCTGTGAACCAGGTTTAATAATTAAACCGATATCATTTGTAACAAATTTTTTAATAATATATTAATTTTATTTTAAAATCAATTATAAAAAAAATTAATTTTAATTTAGATTAAAATATATTAATTAATATTTTTATTTAATAATTTTAAAATATAAATAAAAAATAATATTATATTTATGTTTTATAAAATATTTTATAGCGTTGAAACAAAACTATAACAAATAAATAATAGCACGAATTAAATGATATGAAAACTTATTTTATAGCACAAGATAAATGCTATAATATCTCTATTTTTTATAGCACACGAAAATACGCGATGATAGAGGGGTGTGTATTATAGCTTCGGCTGTCGGACTGTTTATAAAAACGCTACGAAAACTATATGGTAGCGTTTTTACGGTGCCACTAATACCGATATTTCTTGTAGTGTATGACAGTATGAGTCACATGACCCATCTTTGAACACACCATTCTTCTTCTTATACTTCCTGACATTTCCTTCATTCTCTCTTCCTTTACCATGAAACTTTCTACTACTATTCCTTCTCCTCCTCTTCTCAGCCACTATCCTTGCCGCTCCTTCCCTCTCTCCAACTCCTTCTCAGATATATTCGAAACTCCCACTTCTAGCACCTCCTCTTCCCCATAACCTCGCTTCCCAGACTCATTCCACTCCTTCTCTTAGTTCTCTACCGTCTCTTCCTTCATCAGCCGCCACAACGGCTCTTAGGACTCCAGCTAGCTCGTCTCGTTCCTCACTGACCTCACCGTCTCCTCCATCCCCATCCCCACCTTTGGTCTTTTCATCATCCTTGGAAATATGCACAAGATCATAATAACGGCGATGCTGTGTTTTAGGGTTTACATGTGCTGGTGTGGTGACGAAGCTTTGAAGCTTTAATATCATTACTTTAATAAATATGCATAGAGGCGGAGCTTTAATATCATTCGTTTTATAAATATGTATAGAGGCAGACTGGTTTTAATTATGTTACGCTAATTGAATGTTTCTATAGAATCGTTATACATCATATTGTGGATGTTCATAACCAGTCCGGTTCATAACCGGGCCAATGCTAGAGAGAGAGAGAGTCGACCGTGAGGAGAGGGATAGAGAATCGGCATCTTGCCTTTTCTTTATTAGATTATGATTTGTATTTTTTCCATATTTGTATTTGCTTTCTTTAATCTTTCCATTATTCTATGACGGTGTAATTCCCTATATATAAAAGACTCCTTATGTTTATGAATAATACAGAAACATAGATTCTATTTTCTAGTTTCACAACATGTTATCAGCACGATAGAATCTAAATCCCTAA
>NC_027754.1:22714758-22715299 GCF_000695525.1 Brassica oleracea var. oleracea
TAAAACCGATTGAATGATTTTCAAATTGAAGTCGTATTGATTGTTTGGTCGAAAATCTAATGTCTTGAAATTAAATTCGAATACTATCTTGTTTGATTGATTAAAACCAAATGCTTGAATTGAAATAGAAATCGCTTGCTAGGTTTAATGATTTATGCATTCTCGTCTTGATAATGATCCGGCTAGTATTGATAGTTTTCATACATTCTCGAATGAACCCTAATTGTTGCATTGCTCGACTGTTTGATTGCAATTACACATTGAACTCTTAGAAAACCGTTTGCTAAGATTGAAAATGAATGACCATTGTATTGATTGCATTGAAACCGTTTACTAAGATTGTAGCCGTGCGGCTTGTTTGCATCATGCATGCATAATTGTACAAAGTGATTGCATAGAGAATCTGAATGCTAAGATTGAACATGTATGCATCATATACGAATGACCTATTTGCATCATACCTAGAATCTGGATTGCTTGAGCATATTGATTGCATTCGATTAAACACTTTTAAATCTAAATTATGAAACATATGATTTCA
>NC_027754.1:22715407-22715649 GCF_000695525.1 Brassica oleracea var. oleracea
CTCGCTGAATGTAACACCGAGGGCAATAATGCAAGTGAGAAAGATAGATACAGTGCGATATTAATTATATGCCATCATCTTATTGAAATTCTCAAAGATCAGTATTTGACTTAGGCCTGGGCAAAATAACCGGAACCGAAGAACCGAACCGGAACCAAACCGAAATACCCGAAACCGGAACCGGACCAATACCCTCAAATACCCGAACGGTTCCTATATTTTTATATCCGAAATAACCGAAC
>NC_027754.1:22717219-22747498 GCF_000695525.1 Brassica oleracea var. oleracea
TCTCTAAAGTATCATTCCGGGTATAGCCAGTCTCATAGAGGGCTACAACCATTTTTGAATCTTAACGAATGAAAGTTTTTATAAAAGAAGTCTCTAAAGTATCATTCTAAGAGAAGCCTATTGAGCTTTAAAGACATTTGAATGAATGTTTTTCATATTGAGACTAAAGGCGAAGGAAACAAAGAGTTCTTTCAGATCTTAGAGATCTCATGAGCCAGACATATCCCATCTTAAGACATTTGGTTGTGCCGTCAAAGTACCAATTGCTCCACCACAGTGAACAAAGGTGGGACCTCAAAGGAGGATAAGGATATATGTTGGGTATGATTCTCCCACGATTATAAAATACCTTGAGCCAACTACGGGTGATTTATTTAAGGCCAGGTATGCGGATTGTTACTTTGATGAATCTGAACATCCAACATTAGGGGGAGATAGCAATAAGCTGGAAAAAAAAGATTACATGGAATCAAACATCCTTATCTTGGCAAGATCCTCGGACTCAGGAATGTGATTTAGAAGTCCAAAAGATTATACATTTACAAAAGCTAGCTAATCAATTGCCATATTCCTTTGCTGACCCGAAAAGAGTGACTAAGTCATATATACCAGCTGCTAATGCACCAATCAGAATTGATGTTCAAGAGGGGCACAATCAAGTTGCTACAGAGTCTAGACAACGTTTCAAACGTTTGAGACGTGGTAGACCAATATGTTCCAAAGATAAGAACCCTCGGAAAACTAAGAAAGGTGCATAGAATGAAACCGATGTTGTTGAAACCCTAGACACGACCGCGGCCGTTCCTAAATCCCGGGACTTAACCGCGGCCGACCCTAAAACATTAATAGCGATCGCGGCCGATCATGAATGCTTAGATGCGGCCGGCCTTGATGTATCTAATGCTGATTCTTGGGACACCAAGATTCAAAGTACTGAAGGTCCTGATAATAATGAGATCTCAATAAATTATGTCTTGTCTGGGATACGATGGAACATAAAGAATGTCAACATTGATGATATATTTTCATGCAATGTAGCACTTGAAATCATGGATGATAATGAGGATCATGAACCCACGTCTATTTATGAGTGCACTCAACGATCAGATTGGATCAAATGGAAAGAAGTTATAAACGTGGAGTTAAACTCTTTAAAGAAGAGTGATGTCTTTGGACCAATAGTCCGGACACCATATGATGTTAAGCTAGTCGGCTATAAGTGGGTCTTTGTGAGGAAAAGAAATGAACACGGCAAGGTCGTGAGATATAAAGCACGGCTTGTTGCACAAGGATTCTCACAGAGACCAGAAATCAATTATGAGGAGACATACTCCCATGTGGTGGATGCTACTATTTTTAGATTCCTGATAAGTCTGGCTATAAGAGATAAATTAGACTTGCGGTTAATGGATGTTGTAACTGCATACTTATATAGACCACTGGATAATGATATTTATATGAAAGTACCAGAGGGTATAGAGTTGTAAAACAAATTGAGTACTCGAGAACAACACTGTATAAAGTTGAATAAGTCACTTTATGGATTGAAACAATCAGGCTGAATGTGGTACAATAGGCTAAGTGAGTACCTAGAGAGAGAAGGATACAAGAATGATATGATCAGCCCTTGTATCTTTATAAAGAAATTCGGCCAGGGCTTTGTGATTATAGCAGTGTATGTTGATGATTTAAATATCCTAGGAACCTCTGGAAAGCTTTCCCAAACAGTTGAATATCTTAAGAAAGAATTCGAGATGAAAGATCTTGAAAAAAAAAAAATTTTGTTTGGGATTACAGCTTGAGTACATAAGAGATGGAATCCTTGTGCATCAAATGACATATACAGTTGAATATCTTAAGAAATAATTCGAGATGAAAGATCTTGAAAAAAATAAAGTTTTGTTTGAGATTACAGCTTGAGTACATAAGAGATGAAATCCTTGTGCATCAAATGTCATATACACAAAAGTACTCAAGAGATTCAACATGGCCGAGTCTCACCCATTATCTAGCCCCATGGTCGTGAGGTCCTTCGGCCTGGACACTGATCCGTTCCGTCCTATCCTTGGTCCCGAAGTGCCATATCTCAGTGCCATAGGAGCTTTGATGTATCTGGCTAGTCACACGACCATATATATGTTTTGCCGTGAATCTATTGTCTATATTGAGATCTTTTCAACCCAAAGGCACTGGAACATGATTAAACATGTTCTTCGTTACCTGCAAGGACCGAAAGACTTGAGTTTATTTTATACTAACCAAAACAAAGAAGGTTTAGTTGATTTTGCTGATGCAGGTTATCTTTCGGATCCACACAATGCTCGATCACAGACAGACTATGTTTTCACACATGGTGGAACGGCCATATCATGGCGTTCCATGAAGCAGACGATCGCGACCACATCTTCAAACCATTCGGAGATCTTGGCTCTTCATGAGGCCAGCCGCGAGTTGTTTAGAACAGAGGGAGTAATGCGTGTTGTCCTCTTTTTCTTTCACCATGGTTTTGTCCCACTGGGTTTTCCTGGTAAGGTTTTAATGAAGCAACATCTAAAACGTATTACAATCTCTGTATGGTTATGGTATCCGAGGGGGAGTGTTATAAATCATATTGTGGATGTCTATAACCGGTCCGGTTCATAACCGACCCAATGCTAGAGAGAGAGAGAGTCGCCCGGGAGGAGAGAGAGAGAGAATCGGCATCTTGCCTTTTCCTTATTAGATTATGATTTGTACTCTTTTCATATTTGTATTTCCTTTCTTTAGCCTTTCCATTATTTTATGACGGTGTAATTCCCTATATATAAAGAGTTTCTTATTATGAATAATACAGAAACATAGATTCTATTTTATAGTTTCACAACAAGAATAAAATTTTAATCTAAGGTTTACCCAAAGTCCTTCTAAGACGGTCACATAAGCAATAAAGGTCACATAAGCATTAAAAGAATGTGAAGTGTTGACATCTCATCAAGTTACATTTTTTTTTAAAGATCTTCAAATAATATACGGGAGATACACGAAGGCAATTTCGACTTTCGGGGATTCCTCCTTACTTAGACTTTGTTTGATTCAACTAAATACGCCCGATCTAAGTCCAGTTAGGACTTTGTGTGTCTTGGGTCAGAGATGAATTGCTCAAAGATTAAACGCAACGCAACTGACATAAATTCCACTCACAAATAATACTATTTTACCGAAAAAGTGATTGTTGACATTCTCATAAGCTCGTACATTAGTATTTTAATTGGGTTACAATACTCATTATTATTTTATATATCCAAAGTTTCCAAACTACTCAAAACGATAGAAATGAGCTTTTATAAAGCTTATATGTATTTGGTGATCTCCTTCTTATGTGACTTGAAAAATATAGTAGAATTAGAATTTACACCAAACAAGAAAAAGGAAAAGAAATATTGACATATCTCTTTCTTAGTTCGAAACCCTAAGCAACTTAGACTATCTTCAATGGCGATAAACCTCTAGAATTTGATCATGATATATCTATCACACAAATTCTTAGAAGTTTAAAACCTAAGCTCTTGGCATTTTTGTGACGGCCCTGGCCCGGTGATCCTTATAAAAAACTATCATACAACTCATTTTGTCCAACAACTCTTATTAAAACGCAAATAGTCTTACATCAATCCGAACTCAACTTAAGGACTGAAATATCCAGTGAAATCTTAAAGAAAATGTTTGAGAAATAACGGAAAACTCGAGAAAACACTTGCACCATACGGACTTCTACTCCTGCTCCCTCTCGCCCATACCTGTAAGAAGAGGGGTGAGTACGAATTACTCAGTGAGGACAGGTTCTAGGAACCCAGAAACTCAACTCAGGAGAAGCAAGCAATCACAAGTCATGAGTTAATGAGATCTATTATGCAATAATCAACCACCCGACCATGAACTAAGGCAACCTACTATGCACGTTTTTATATCCCGCCTCTCGCGGCTGGCTCGTCCTATCATCCCCCGTGGGTAGCTCTCGTTAGGCCACTACCCCATAGGTTCCTGCGGGTGCCTCGTTAGGCACTACCCCACAGTTCCCATAGGTGCCTAGCGTAGAGCTACTACCCCACGGCTTACACCTCCTATACTCTATATGATCACCCATTCTCATACTTATCCTTAACGTCATTCACTTATCCATTCACATTTACCGTCTCAACATCTTATCGTCAATTCGTTGTCAACCTAGCATGTCTAAGGATTTCATCACATCAACACATACCATATTTCATAACACTTAGATCTATCACATATCACATCAACACATACACCCAAGATCTAGATCTGATTAACAAAGGACTATGTCCCATTGGTTTACTCAACCTGAAGTGAGTTCACAACTAAGTCCTCACCTTAGCTTATTGCAGTGGTAGATCTGGATCTAGAATGGGAGGGACGGTCACTTCTCGGGATCTTATGGTTCAGATTTAATTTGGTTACACGAAACCGAATCAAGGAGGCGACAGCTAGGTGCTCAGGTGCGGCGGCTAGGGCTTCGCGGGCGGTGGTCGGCGGCCGGCTTCGACGGAGGCGGGCGGTCGGCGGCTGTGAGAGGCGGCGGCGGGGTTCTGCTCGGGCAGGGCTTCGCTTGCTATCTCTCTTGTGACTGAACCCTAAGGGGGCTACCCCTTTTATAAGAAATAGGATGGGTTATGTCTAGGGTTTCTCCTTCTTGGGCCTCCAGCACTTGAGTTTCATTTTGGGCCGGGCCCGGGATGTTACAATTCTCCCCCACTAGAAAAAATTCTTCCCCGAATTCTGGATCGCGTTCTGACCTCTCTCAACGTTCTCGAATATCCCGGGGTGGTTACCCTCAGATGATACTCAGGTTCCCACACATCCTCGTGGATTCCATCCCTCGTCCAGCGAACTAGCACCATCTTTACTTTCCGTCCGCGGTTATCCACTTCCTTTTCGTCCACAATCTTCACTGGTTTGCTAACCAATGACAGGTTACGTTGTGCATCTGCAGGTGGACGCGGCAGGATTAACTCAGATTCTCGTACCACTTTCCGTAGCACAGAGATGTGGAACAAATCATGAAAGTCAGAAATTCTAACGGTAGTGCCAGCCGGTACGCAACTGTACCAATCCTTTCTTTTATCACGTACGGGCCCATGTACCTGGGTCTCAACTTCTTCAACTTCCGGTTTGGGTCACTCCCTCGGAAGGTCCTCATTTCTAAATACACCTTGTCTCCTACTGAAAACTCTAGATTCTTTATGTGTTTGTCGGCGTAACTCTTCTGACGGTCATGTGCTACTTTCAATCTTTTATTGAGGAGTTCCACTTGCTCAATCGTTTCTCCGACCAGTTCAGGAGTCATATCTCATTTCTCCCCCACTTTGGTCCAACATAATGGGGTTCGACAGGGTCGACCGTACAACGCTTCGTAAGGAGACATTTCAATGATCGCGTGGTAGCTGTTGTTATAAGAGAACTCTACTAATGGTAGATACTCGCCCCATCTACCTCCCCATTCCAAGACACTTGACCTAAGCATGTCTTCAGGTGTCTGGATGGTCCTCTCGGACTGTCCATCCGTCTGGGGGTTGTAGGCAGTGCTAAGGTTAACCTTTGTTCCTAATGCCCTCTAGAAGACCTGCCAGAAGTTTGAGGTAAATGTTGGGTCCCGGTCAGATACTATGCTTGCAGGTACCCCGTGTAGCTTCACTATCCTGTTCAGGTATTCTCGCGCTAGATCCTTGGTCTTATCGGTGGTCCGTATAGGCAGAAAATGAGCCATCTTTGTCAGACGATCGACTATAACCCATATTGCGTCCCTGTTCCCCGTGGTCCTTGGTAGTCCCGTGACGAAGTCCATTGTCACCATATCCCACTTCCGCTGGGGTAGGGGTATTTCTTGCAGTAGTCCTCCTGGAACTCCACGTTCCACCTTAACCAACTGACATGTCTGACACCGGGCGATCCACATAGTAACATCTCTCTTCATTCCCTCCCAATGGTAGTACCGTTTCAGGTCCTGGTACATCTTTGTCCTCCCGGGTGAATCGCGAATCGCGACTGGTGGGCATGCGCCAGTAACTCGTCCCTTAAGTTTCCTCCATGAGGTACGCACACTCAGCCTTTAAACAAGATGGTACCATTCGCGGCCGTATGGTACCCACTCACCTCCTTGTCAACCATCCCTTGCTGGGCCTTATTGATGCGACTCAGTAGATCAGCTTGTTCCACGACTTCCAACCCGGCACCCTCCTCATTTACTGTTGTCACATAGAGGTGTAGGTTCGTTAGGGACGTAACGAGTTCCTGAGTTTCCTTGGCTCCAGAAACATCTGATTTCCTCCGGCTTAAGGCGTCTGCCACCAGGTTTGCCTTCCCGTGGTGGCAATCGATGTCCATGTCATAATATGCTAGCAGCTCCATCCATCTGCACTGTCGTAGGTTCAAGTCCCCTTGGGTGAAGACATATTTTAAGCTCTTGTGATCCGTGAAGATTCGCACCTTTTCCCCGTACAGATACGATCGCCAGATCTTAAGAGCGAAGACCACCGCTGCTAGCTCTAGGTCATGCGTTGGGTAATTCGTCTCGTATTTCCGCAGTTGTCTGGACGCGTAAGCGATTACCCTCTCATCCTGCATGAGCACACATCCCACTCCAACTCCGGATGCATCAGTGTAGGCCACAAATGGCATCCCAGGTTTGGGTAGGACAAGTACTGGGGCTCTGGTCAGCGTTTCCTTTAGTTGTTTGAATCCATCCTCGCATGCCTTTGTCCATTCGAACTTAACCTCCTTACCAGTAAGTCGGGTGAGGGGCCTTGCTGTTGTGGCGAAACCTGAAACGAATTTACGATAGTACCCAGCTAACCCGAGGAAGCTTCGAATTTCGGTTGCGTTACTCGGTCTTGGCCATTTTGTGATTGTTGCGATCTTCTCTGGGTCCACTGCTATCCCTGCCTCGGAAATCACGTATCCTAAGAACCCGATTTTCCGTTGCCAAAAATTACACTTGATAAGCTTAGCATATAATCCATGCTCTCTTAACTAGTCCAACACTATACTCAAGTGGCGTCCGTGGTCCTCCCGGTTCTTGGAATAGATCAGGATATCGTCGATGAAGACGATCACACATTGGTCCAGATACTCTCTGAAAACGTCATTCATTTATCCCATGAAGGCTGCCGGAGCATTAGTAAGCCCAAAGGGCATTACCACGAATTCGTAATGTCCGTACCTTGTACGTAAAGCCGTTTTCTTAATATCCCCTTTGTGAATAGGAATTTGGTGATAGCCCGAAGCAAGGTCGATCTTTGAAACCCATGTGGCTCCTTCCAATTGGTTCATGAGTTCATCTATGCGGGGTAGAGGGTACTTGTTTTTGATGGTCACCTTGTTTAATCCTCTGTAGTTGATACACAATCGAAGGCTTCCATCCTTCTTTTTGACGAAGAGCACTGGCGCACCCCATGGTGAACTACTTGGGCGTATGAATCCTTTCTCCACTAGTTCCTCCAGTTGCTTCTTAAGTTTGGCCATCTCCGCCGGTGCCAGTCGGTAGGGAGCCCTGGAAACCGGGGCGGTTCCGGGTTCTAGCTCGATCGTAAATGCATTATTTCGGTGCGGTGGGGGTCCGCGTAACGGTTCAAACATATCCGAATAATCCGCAGCTATCGGAATATTTCTCAGATCTGGTGCTTAAGTCTCCCCCACCATTTCTATCGTGGCTAGGAAGACTTATCCTCCCTTCCTGATTGCTTTTTCAGCATGAACCATCGATATCACAGATACCCCGGTCCGAGTTCTCATTCCCTTATACACGATTTGTCTTCCCTCCAGCGGTATCCGGACACATGCCTTGGCACATTCGACTACAGCTCTGTGCTGTGCTAGCCAATCCATTCTCAATATCACTTCGTATCGCCCCAACTCTAACTCCAGTAGGTCCCCCGATAGGTTCACTCTTACGAGGATCACCGGCACCTCTTCATACTTTCCCCTTGTCGCCATTTTCTCTGTTCCCACAGTCTCGACCCCCATCACCATGGTGTTGAAGTTACCCTTAAAGTTCCACTCACGTGTAAGTTTACGGCTTACAAACCTTTGAGTGGCCCCAGTGTCAAAGAGAGTGAATGATGTCACTCCTCCGACCGCGACGGATCCTACACATCACTAACGCTAAGCTACGCGATATCTAACGGTTCTTTTCACAAAACATACTCGTAATGTTAAAGACAAGGACATACCCGCGATTGGTTCGGTTCCTTCATGACCCTCGACTGCGTACGCTCGTGGCATTGCAGCTAGTCCTCTCTGCTGTTGGGGTTGTGCTCCCCCCGCGTTCCGTCCTGGTTACATTGGACAATCCCAGGACATGTGACCTTCTTGGCCACAGCGATAACAGCGCCCTCGATGGGCGGCTTCCGGGCGTCCTTGTCTCTCCCTCGGACAATCCCTCGCGATGTGATTGTGCTGTCCATAGTTGTAGCATTCTCCCATCCGGCATTATCCCGGGTGGAACCGTCCACACCTCCCGCATGGGGTCCTTGCCGGGGCAGTCTCGGTCAAGGGTGGTGCATCCCGGGGCCGCTTGGCACCCCGATTCTGGGAGGCCTGGTTTGTCGTCGCTCCTCCTCAAGCCCTGTTTCTTGTTCAGCGGCCTTCTCGATCAGTTCATGGACATCACGGTAATCCCGCACATTGCAGCTGTTCCTCAGTTCTATCCTCATTCCCTTGAGGAACCGGCGGACTAAATCGTGGCCACTCAGGTAGTGTCCCGCAAACATCCTGAGTCGGTTGAATTCATCCCCGTAGTCTCTCACGTTCCTGGTCCCGTGAAGGATGTCCTAAAACTTGCTTTCCATTCCATCCATTGCTTCCAAGGGAAAGTACTTTCCGTTGAATGCTTCCAGGAAGTCATTCCAAGTCAAACATATTCCGTGTGCTCTTTCAACCACTTCTTCCCACCACACTAGCGAGTCGTCCTTGAGGTGGTGGACGGACAGATCCTTACGGAACTCGGGTGGGCACAGTGCAGAAACGAAATTCCTCTCGAGTTGGTGCCTCCAATTATCCGCGGCAATTGCATCGGTCTTTCCGTTGAAAAACTCCATCTGCATACTCTTCATATGCCTCATCATGTCCCATAGTTGGGCCCTGGGGCGTGCACCACTGTAGGCGCCGCCAGTGGTGGTGGTGGCGGATTTTGGCCCGCTCCAGGTGGTATAGGGGCGTCCCCCTCCCCTGCTGCGGCTTCACCGTTGGGCAGTTGTCCCCCATAAGCTTCTCGATACCTTTGCAGTTCTGCCAGGAGTGCTGCATTCACTGCGTTTTGTCCCTCTGCTGGGTTCTCGTTCACAGGTGCAGCCACACTCCGACATTCTGCCTTGCTGGAGGCCTGAGTCGCAGACCTGGTGACCCGTCGTGCCGCTCGTTGGGCGGTCGCGGCTGTCCTTGTAACTTTGGCATTCTTGGGAGGCATCCTGTTGACAAGCGAAGATACATTTAGACACTGTTCTACTCAAGTTCGTTTGCTTACCGACCAAGCTAGGAGTTTCGGTCTGAGTGGTGCTTTTTATTTCGACATTCGTCAAATCAATCTTTTGAAAACACTTTTACAAACATTTGAAAGGAGTTCTTTTGAAAATCCGACTTTTATCTACTTCTTCCTAACCCTTCCCTTACCAACCCGGGACAGCACCGGGTGAGTTTAACCGACGCTGATACCAATTGTGACGGCCCTGGCCCGGTGATCCTTATCAAAAACCATCATACAACTAATTTCGTCCAACAACTCTTATTAAATCCCAAATAGTTTTACATAAATCCGAACTCAACTTAAGGACTGAAATATCAAGTGAAATCTTAAAGAAAATGTTTGAGAAATAAGGAAAACTCGAGAAAACACTTGCACCATACGGACTTCTACTCCTGCTCCCTCTCGCCCATACCTGTAAGAAGAGGGGTGAGTACGGATTACTCAGTGAGGGCAGGTTCTAGGAACCCAAGAACTCAACTCAGGAGAAGCAAGCAATCACAAGTTATGAGTTAATGAGATCTATTATGCAATAATCAACCACCCGACCATGAACTAATGCAACCTACTATGCACGTTTTTATATCCCGCCTCTCGCGGCTGGCTCGTCTTATCATCCCCCGTGGATAGCTCTCGTTAGGCCACTACCCCCACAGTTTCCTGCGGGTGCCTCGTTAGGCACTACCCCACAGTTCCCATAGGTGCCTAGCGTAGAGCTACTACCCCACGGCTTACACCTCATATACTCTATATGATCACCCATACCTTAACGTCATTCACTTATCCATTCACATATACCGTCTCAACATCTTATCGTCACTTCGTTGTCAACCTAGCATGTCTAAGGATTTCATCACATCAACACATACCATATTTCATAACACTTAGATCTATCACATATCACATCAACACATACACCCAAGACCTAGATATGATTAACAAAGGACTATGTCCCATTGGTTTACTCAACCTGAAGTGAGTCACAACCAAGTCCTCACCTTAGTTTATTGCATTGGTAGATCTGGATCTAGAATGGGAGGGACGGTCACTTCTCGGGATCTTATGGTTCAGATCTAAGTTGGTTACACGAAACCGAATCAAGGAGGCGACGGCTAGGTGCTCGGGTGCGGCAGCTCGGGCTTCGCGGCGGTGGTCGGCGGCTGGCTTTGACGGAGGCGGGCGGTCGGCGGCTGTGAGAAGCGGCGGCGGGGTTCTGCTCGGGCAGGGCTTCGCTTGCTGTCTCTCTTGTGACTGAACCCTAAGGGGGCTATCTCTTTTATCAGAAATGTGAGGGGTTATGTCTAGGGTTTCTCTTTCTTAGGCCTCTAGCACTTGAGTTTCATTTTGGGCCGGACCCGAGATGTTACAATTTTATTTTTCAAACTGAAAATTTACAAGATCTTCAATATACCCATTGGGATCAAGGGATCATGAATGATGATGAATAACTCTTCTGAAGCCAAATCACGAATGTCACAAATGGAATATTTCTGATGAGCTACTTTTTTAGACGTCTCACCTCCAAAAAAAAGAGACTCTGAAATATGGAGTAGATAGATAGATGCTCTCATGGTTTATCACATCTCAGTTCATTATGAAAGATGCAAAAGTAATTGTCATTTATATATCCTACGTCTACGTAAAAGAAGAGTTTTTTTTTTTTTTGAAACAAGAAGAGTAAAAAGAAGAGTTTAGGATACAAAAAAAAGAAGAGTTGGCCAACGGTAACCTATTATAACTTAGGTGCCAATTGTTTGAACAATATAAGGGCTTCAAAGGCCCAAATATTTGGCGCATTAGTTGAAGGGCGAATATCAATCATGTTACAGAGCTTTCAAGCCTCACTAACTAACTGATGCCAAAAGCCTCACTAACTAACTGCTGTCTGATCACTAAACTTCGTCATAGAGATATGTCTCCTTTGATTCTAGTTCTAGCCTCTAGGGTTCTTGTCTGGTTTGAAATAAAATGTGATGCATTAAAGTGTGAGACTGAGAGAAATTTCTGTTATGCAGAGAAGGAAAAATAAATGTTTAACAGCAGACCCGGCTTCCACAACCACCAAAAACCAAAGCAGCAGACCCGGCTTCGAATCACTACATTCTCTCCTTCGATGCCAATACAATGATCATTCTAGACGGAGAATACTTTGTCAAGTGTGAAGTTGTTGGACCACTACGAGGGAAGGGGGTAAATATAGCATAATAAGATAGTGTTTTAGCCTATAATGCTATCGTTGACCTAACCCTTTTTTTAAGATAGCGTTTTTTTTACGCATGCTATGTTATATTTTTCGGAGTCTAAGTTGTGTAACGCTTTTTATTTTATATAGATTTGGTAATCTTCAAACGCTATGTATGGTTTAGGCGGAAAATTATTTCATTCTCCCGGTTAAGGTACTTAGACAATTTCATCGTTTTCGTCTCTTCCCTCTCAGTCTCGAGTTTCCCTCTCACTCCTTTTTTCACATCTCTTTGTTTCGGGAAAATCTCGTCTGACTCAATTGAATTCTCTCATCTCCTCTCGATCTCAAAAACTAGTAGATTTCTTCTTCTATAAAGTTTCTCCGCGAACCAGATCTGGATTCAAAACCCGTGGGGTTCTAGAGTCTTCGGAATTCGATTGAAGGTTTGATTTTTCGGTGTAATCGATAATTATATGGATCTAGGGTTTCAAAATGTTAATTATTTAGGATTTTTGACCGATTTTGGGAATTTTTACAGAGAATCATCGGCAGCTCAAGATCT
This sequence comes from Brassica oleracea var. oleracea, assembly GCF_000695525.1. Classification (NCBI taxonomy): domain Eukaryota; kingdom Viridiplantae; phylum Streptophyta; class Magnoliopsida; order Brassicales; family Brassicaceae; genus Brassica; species Brassica oleracea. Next base: position 22,729,481 of record NC_027754.1, read on the forward strand.
ATCTCGGAAGCTGAGGTATGTATAATTGTAGGGTTTTTATTTGATAAAGGGGTTTCAATGTTTCTGTTGACTAATTAAGGTTTTTAAAATAGGTTTCACAGACAGCTTTTGGTGGTGGGTTCAAGTTGAGGTATTTGTAATTTCACAGACATATTGTAGTGTAAAGTGATTTAGTTTTGTCTAACTTTAATCGATTTTGCTTTCTTTTGCAGATTATCTTTTACAAGATATTTGCAACGTATGTGTCAGGTTCTAGGTAAAGACAAGGATGGAAGAGTCAGAGGAATGGGAAGAGGGATTACTGCTACCAAGCTAGCTTTCATACAGGCTCGAGATGCACATGTGCAGAAGCTTGAAGCTAAGCAAGCAGCATTGGTCACTGAGGTTGAAGATCTGAAACACTTGGTTCGTGACTTAGCTAAAGGAAAAAGTGTAAGTCTAAGTGTAAGTGAATAAGGTAATGTGCTTATAATATCCTCTCTCAGCCGAATATTAATTGTTTTCTATGTTCTCAGAAAGATGAAGATGATCGTTCACAATCCGGCAACACTGGTACAAGCAAAGGATCACTTAGGTGTCAGCTACTTGTTTGGTATTCCGAAGATGATGTTGTTGTTGGTGAAGGAGATCTATGCTCTGTTGAACCGCTTACAAGATTGGCCGTATTCCACTTGGACCTCATGCAGCAGCTGTACTTGTTAACTTAGTAGTTGATAAGAAAGCATATGTATGGAGGCCTACAACAGCTATCACCTTACTTGGAGACACTATGGGAACCAAAATTGCATGGTCATTCGATAAGCTCATTCTCGACAGTATAGATTCTCCAACTGCAAACAAGACTGATGGTTCCTCGGTAAGATTACTAGTCATTTATCCAGTGTATTAAAAAAATTATATCATTAGAAAAGGTTATTTACTAGGTGATCCGTATATTATGTTTTTGAATGACTACTCAGGCTACAAATGCATTGGAAGATAGAATCCAAATTATTGCTTGGACTAATGATGCTGAAGTGATTGCTGAGGGATATATGGTTTTGACTGACCCAACGGAGATGGTCAATAATATTCATTTGGGTCCGAATGATGCAAAAGTTAAGATTGACAAAGTGATTAACAAAGAGGCTTACATGTGGAGACCAAATGAAGACATGAAAGTGATTGGCGATGCACTGTTTGCGTACGTAGCATGGCCAGTTTCTAAGATTCTACTGTGTGAAGGAGCAAGACCAACTAAAGATTCATCATCTAAGGTACCATCGGTTGCTAAAGGAGCAGTACCATCTAAAGTTTCATCTTCTAAAAATTCATCACCTAAGGTAAAACTCTACACAAAATTATCTAACTTTCACATTCATCTATTGTTTTCTTAAAATGATGATCTGTATTTTTCACTTGTAGAGTGTAGCTAACAGCTCAGGTACAAGTGTCTCTCCTAAGAAGAACTGCTTACTCTTAGACTGGTTTAGATCAGGTCAAACGGTTGCAGAAGGAAAAGTTCTATCAGACAAACCAGAAGACAAAGTCCATTTTGTTCCATTGGGTCCAAACGCCAGCAAGGTATGGGTTGAGGTATGTAAGATTGACGACGTGTATGGAGACCAACCTCAGAATTCCAGATTGTTGCTGATGCATTAGGTTCTACAATCGCTTGGCCTAATGACAATATTGTTTATACGTGAACCAGTGTCTTATATTGGATTGTCTTGGGTAGTAGAACTTGTTTGGCTAGTTGAATACTTTGTTTGTGGTTTGGTTGTGTGAGACTTGATGGTTTGGCTATTAGAAATTATGTATTCGAGACTTAATATTTGGCTTATGACATTGTGTTTCTCTATTGATCAAAATATGGTAGAGCTAATAAGGACAACTCATACGTTGATCCAATTATAAAACAAAACCTAGCTAAAATTACAGAAACAACAACAAAAGAGAAATCGCTATATTAAAACTACCAATAACATCAAAATAGTGCTATATTTATAACACCAATAGCAAATATAATATGCTATTATAAATATTACAATTGCATAACAAATAACCGCTATCGAAATAAAACTTAAAATTGCATACGGAAAAACACTATATAAAGTGCCGAAGAAAAGATTGCGGGGACAAACACAGCGTTCACCATAACGCTATGCTACGATGTAATAGCGTTTTTCCGGGGCTATATATGTGACATTTTCTTGTAGTGGACAGAGCTTTCTGCTTCATCAGATAAGGAAAATGATTGGAGTTTCTGTTGCATTCATGAGGAACTATGCACCTGAATCACTGATCCAAACCTCTTTCAACAGGTAAGCTTAAGCTTTGTCTCTGCATATAGATTTGTGTAAGGCAAACTGATGTGATGACTCTCTATGCTAGGGATGTGAGAATAGATGTACCCTGAAATTGGACTATACCTTGATGAATGTTTCTTCACTTCTTATAACAAAAGATTTAAAAGGGAGTCATGAGGAGCTGTCAATGGAAGAGTACAAGGAAGTAGCTGAAGCTAGGGCTGGGAAAAAAACCCGGATCCGAAGAACCGAACCGAACCGAACTCTATCCGAAAAGGTAGTACCAAATCCAAACCAAAATTGATTAAGGTTGTAACTGGTTCTCTTTAGTAGGAATGTCATGAATAAAAGGAATGAATATTTTTGGAATAGGAAAAAATGGAATGATGAATAAAATGGAATTGAAACTGAAATTATTAATGGATTTGTTGATTCCACTCATTCCATTTATTCACGAGGGTTTATTTTGTGGAACAAAAGGAATGAATTTTACAAAAGACTTTCATTTTTGTTCCATTCCAAAAATGGAATATATGGAATTGTTTTGGAATGGTATTCATTGTGGCTGGTAAATATGTTATGGAATGATGCATTCCAAACAAATCTATTCCACAAAATTGCATTCCAGTTACAACCTAAATATTCGAACGGTTCAAAATTTTGGTATCTAAAGAACCGAAACCGACCCCGACCCGAACCGAAATATCTCGGGTACCCGAATGTAACCGAACTAGATTTATATACCTAAATATATTACTTTTTTTAGATTTAATATATATATTAAAAACATCCAAAATATATAAGATACTTTTAAGTTGTCTAAAATACTTGAAAATATATATAAATAGTCAAAAGTAAATGTCTAAAATAGCTAAAATATATTCAAAACACCAAAATGCTTGAAATATCTATTGATTTTCTATCCAAATATTCAAATCAAATCAATTTATATGTTAATTTTAGGTATTTTGACATATATTATGCAAATTTATATGTAATATATTTTTTTATAGATTTTGAGAAATTTTAAGCATATAATGAATACTAAAATTTTAAAAATAATTTAAATTGGTTATCCGAACCCGAACCGAACCCGCAAAGATCTGAACCAAACTCGAACCAAAATTTAGAAATACCCGAATGGGACCGAAATCTTTAAACCCGAAAACCCGAAACCCGATCAGATCCGAACCCGAATGGGTACCCGAACGCCCACCCCTAGCTGAAGCATTCAAATGTAAGCATGTTATTGGCTCAGCAGAAGAAAAAGATGGAATTGTGGCGATTTGGTTGAACGAAGGAAACTATCCAGACCTATGTGTTGCTTAACACAAACCGGATGAAGTCATTGTCTATAAGAAGATGGGTGCAGCCTCTGAAGATAAGATCCATCACTAATGGGGATCAGGAGCTCTTCGTTGTCAATAGTGGAAGAGAACGCCATCGAGTGATGCGGCTTTTGATCCAAACCGGACTAGTGAGGCAGTTCAGATTTTTTTTTTTTTTTTTGGCAGTTCAGACTTGATATCATTTGTTTTAGATGTCTCCGTGGCATTGAGTTTATGTTTTCCATATGACTGGCTGGCTACGGTGTTTTTCAGTTGTTGTTACTAGCTTTTTGACATTCAGTGGAAGAGAACGCCATCGAGTGATGCGGCTTTTGATCCAAACCGGACTAGTGAGGCAGTTCAGACTTTTTTTTTTTTTTTTGGCAGTTCAGACTTGATATCATTTGTTTTAGATGTCTCCGTGGCATTGAGTTTATGTTTTCCATATGACTGGCTGGCTACGGTGTTTTTCAGTTGTGGAAGAGAACGCCATCGAGTGTTGCGGCTTTTGATCCATACCGGACTAGTGAGGCAGTTCATACTTCTTTTTTTTTTTGGCAGTTCAGACTTGATATGCCTCATTTGTTTTAGATGTCTACGTGGCATTGAGTTTACGTTTTCCATATGACTGGCTGGCTACGGTGTTTTTCAGTTGTTGTTACTAGCGTTTTGACATTCAGACCAATTAATTCAACGTGGGTTATTAGGTAGGACCGTAGGAGTAGGACACTTAAACTCAACGTCACGTGTAGGTATGACTTTGTGATTAACTAAAACCTTTTTTTTTTCTTACGATTACTAAACGCTAATCACTAAGGGTCTGACTGGTTCAAACGCAGCGGTTGCGGTTGCGGTTGCGGTTGCGGTTGCGGGAGTTTGTGGATGCGTGCGGTTTTAAGAGATTTGTACGACTGGTACTGCGGTTAAAAATTAGTGCGTTTGCGGGTGACTTATGACTGGTTAACTACTAAATGCGGCAACAGTCAAATAATAAATTAACAATATTTACATTTAATATAATTATAAAAATATCAAAAATCATAAAATTATAATAAATATAAAATTTATATTTAGAAAGTTATAATTTTAATTTTTGAAAATTTATTGAAATTGTTTTTATTATAAAATTATATAATATTAATTAAAATATAATAGATATATTTTAATATTTTCATAATTTCAATTTTAAATTTTTTTATTAAATATTTTTACTTTTGTATATATATTGTTTTAAAAAAAAAGAAAAAAAATTTACCCTCCCGCAACCGCCCGCAACCGCAAACGCTAGCTGCAGCCAGCTTTTGAATTTATGAGATTCAGAACGGTTTGAAGCGGTTTAGAGCGATTTGAGTGATTGTTGCAAACCGCCGACAACCGCTACCAACCGCAAAAGCTGCGTTTGCGGGTGGTAGCGGGAAAAACAGTCGCCCCCTAAGACCAAAGACTCACCGGATTCTCTGAGCAACTAACCACTTTTTGTTATATATTTTTATTAAAGGTCAAATATTTCTGAAGTTTTTAACATGCACATGACTCATCGTTACTAAAACCTCGACGAGAAGAGTGACAATGACACGACCTATACCAAAATTGGTAAGGAAGAAGAAGATACATCGTTTAGTAGGTGTGGTTCATGTATACGACATGGAAGCTAACAGGTGGGAAGTTTTGGAGTCAACTTATAGCTGGGCCAGAAGCGCCCTAGACTTCTTTAAGTTTACACCCTCTTTCTCCGTTTTCCAGGAGGATGAGCAGAAAAAAGAGATTGCTAATGACCTAAACGTCGACTATCTAACTGCTGTTATGGGAATTGTTGCCACAACCATCAGTTTCAGTGTTTAATACTAATCATGCATAAAGTGAGAGGTGATTTTAATAACAGAAAGAAAGAGGGAGTATACCAATCATGCATCTAAAGAAAAAATACTAAAGAGATGAAAAGATATACTAATGGCCAAAGAACTGAATTTCAAATTTTCTCTTTTTGGCCAAAAGACAGAGTTTCAACAAGTTGAAATAAAAACAGTTAGTGGTAACAGAAAAAGTAGCATATAAAACAATTGTCATATGGCATTCTTAGAGCATCTCCAACAGCAACCTTATATTTGAGGTTTACTGAACCTTATATTTGAGGTTTAAGGGTGACTTTCTCCAAGAGTAAACTTAAAAAAAAACCTTAAAAATTTTCAGTTTTTACATAACAGTCCTTGCATTATACAAACCTCAAATAAAAGCATAAAACTTTTATATAATCTAAAATCATACAACAAAAATATTTTAAACAACATTTATTAATAAACTATTACATTTTAATAGCATATTACATATAAATAAAAAACTTAAAAATACATTATTCATTATTATTATTATTATTCCCATAATGCTCCCATATATGATATTTATTTAAAATTTTAATAATTTTATCTTTCATGCAGATGGAAAAGGCAAAGAAATTATTGGTTCAAGATCCAAAACTGAAAAAAGGTTTTAAATTTGACCATGTGTGGGTTTTGATGAAGGATATCCCAAAGTTTACCGACAATGTTAATTTTGGTAGTCCAAACACTCAAGAAAGCAATGTTGCTGGTTCTCCAACATCACAATCTCCGGGATTGTCTTCATTTTCAATCAACTTAAGTAGTGATGATGGTGGATCAAATTCATCACAGCGTCCCATTGGATCAAAGAAAGCAAAACTCAAAAGAAAAATCTCAGAAGGTAACAATTCTTCAGTTGACACTTTGGTTTCATCAAATGAACAAGTCATTGGTTTTTTAAAAGAAAATGCATCAGCTAGGGAGAAGAATTTTGAATTAACTCAGCTACATATGCAAAACCAAGCAAAAAAGTTAGCCCTTAAAGAAATGCATGAAGAGAATAAAATGTTGTTAACAAACCTAGAATCTATCAGTGATCATACTACTCGTGAGTTTATTCGATCTGAACAAGAAAGAATTATAAAGAAAAGAACTCGATGACAACAACAGCCTCCCAATGAACCAACTTTTTATGGACAACTTTTTAGTGATATTGAAGGTTCGGGATCAGGTTTACCGGAATATTAGTATAATTGTAATATTGCTTATGTAATTTTATTTTATGCATTTTTAGTTTTTGTATTAACTTGTTTGATGTAATATTGTCTTGTATAATATTTGTTTAATATTATTAAAATATTATGCTTTGTTTTTATTTAATCATTTATATATTTATTGAAATTTATATGTAAAAGTTAAATTTATAAGAATATATAAAATATATTAAATTGTATGGACTAAAATGATAAACAAAAAAGTTATGAAGATTTTTAAAAGACAGAAAAGTATAAGACCTCAAATTATAAGGTTTTGTACAGTGAAACCTTATATTTGAGGTTTCACTGTACAAAACCTTATAATTTGAGGTTTTGAGGTTGCTCTTGGAGTAGATAAAACCTTATATTTGAGGTTTTAAGGTTGCTCTTGGAGATGTTATTAGTTGCAAAGGCGCAATCACAAAGAAAAAAAAGTAATATAGTTCATGTATATTTCACCATGTACATGACTACGTCATGACTCTGTCCAGGAACGATTTTGATAGATCATGACTATCCACGTAACTACCAAAAGTCGATGTGGACTGACGTGGACAGGTGAAAAGAAAAATAAAGGAAAAGCACACAATAAATCGATTATAAATAGAGGGAAAGAGTCATTACAACAAAAGCAGTTTCGTCGAGAAGATTCAGATCATCAGAAGAGAGAAAATGGGGACAGCTTGGTTCGTTTGGCAAGACTCTAGCTACCAGCTGCTGCTCCTGCAAGACAGAGAAAACAGGTAATAAGTTTATTCCACCTATTTCCTATATAATCTATCATATCCTCAATCAGTAATTATAAGTGTTTGGTTTAAACTAAGGGTAATTAAGCCGGCTGCTTGGTGGGATAGAGATGAGGAAACAAAAGACATATTAGGTGGAAGAGATGAGAAAACAGGAGGGACATGGTTGGGTTGTTCTAAGCAAGGCCGAGTTGCATTTCTTGTGAATGTGACGAATCAAACATCTTTTACCCATACAGGAGCCGAGTTGCTTACTGTTAAGTTCTTGAAGGTATATATATACTTCATTCCTAATTATGAAAAGCTACTAGTACTTGGGTTCTCATGATCTTGATACAGGGGAAAATGACTACAAGTGAGTTTGCAAATGAACTTGCTAGCAACAAAAAACTGTCGTCTGGCCTTACCTTTAACTTAGTTGTGGCAGACATAGCTTCAAAATCGATGGTTTATATCTCTAAGAAGTCTCCAACTAAGGAAGTCGATGAGATGATAGATCCTATTGGTCCTGGTCGTTATTTCATTACCTCAGCCGGGCTTTATGATATATCCTCCTCACAGGTCAATTTAAGTGACATAATTCTTTAGTCTAACATGTTTTAATATAGTGAGTACCATTTTTGTGTGGGGGAGGGTGTTATGGGGAGGGTGTTATGCAGGATAAACACCCGAAAGACAAGTTCAGTGAAGTACTTGATGAAACCAAAGAATCACCGAGGAGGGAGTTTTATGAAAAGTTGATGAATGATGATCAAATCATTGTACCTGAAGGTGAAGGTGAAACCGATACAAGCAGAACTGTAAGAAAAAATACAATACAGTCATTTTTTCCCATTAATCTGATGTTTTGGACCCTTCATTCATCTTTTTTTTTTCTTTTGGGTTTAGGGTCCAAAGGGGGAGTGCATTGGAACAACATCGATAGAGGTCAAAAGGGGTACTAGCAACATAGGCTTCAATGAGGACTACTGGGAGAATGATGAATTCAAAGAGCATAAGTTCCATTTCGATATGGAGTAGTTACAATGATCCGCAATGACCGATTTGATTAGTAGTATGATGATATATAAAATAATCTTGTTGAAGTTGATAAAGCTGTTATAAGATCGATTTAGGGAAACTTCTTTCCTTGATAGATATTATTATCTAGTCAAGAATATGGTTTAAAAAGAAGTTGGATTTTCTTAGCCTTTCCTATTACTCAAATTTTACTCAAATAATGCTTATAATTTTCATCTATATAATTCAGTTGATGTCTGTTTGTATGGTTGGAAGCAAAAGAAAGCAGAGCAGTCAGGATTACATAAGTACATTTACGTACTACATGTTTTCTATAACCACTGTGTACTACATTTTATTGTCATTTGTACTGCTTAAAAGACCCATATATACATAAACCAGACCAGCACCAACATTAGAGAAAAAAACCGAAACTGCGACTATATGACAACCTCATCTGCATCCTTACGAAGAAGAGGAATCAGGTAAGAATCTGTGATTCTGTGCACGGTTCTTTCCCCTCCCCTGTATATCTTTATTTATATATATGTATGTATATGTAATTATGTATAAATGTACTTACACACCTACATACATATATCATAGTCATGAATGCTCATCTTGTATTTTTAATAAACTACTAGATTTTGATCTGCGCTTTCAAAGCGCGGGATAACATTTTAGTTAAATTTTCGATTTAAAAGTTAATAATTTTTCTGATCTGAATTTTAATATTTGAGTTTAAGATATTTAACTGAGAATAATTTATTTTAACATCTCATAGTGATGGACATTCGAAATTTAGGTTCATGTCAGTTAGGTTAATTCAGTTTTCAAGTTATTGGGATTGGGATGTTAAGACCCATTTATGAACCATAACTTTTCGAATCAGATCGATTCGGGTGATGTTGAGTTCGAGTCAGGTTTTTATTTTTTCAAAAAACCTGAAGTGAACCGAATTAGAAATAGTTTGGGTTTATTTGGGTGTTTATTTGGGTCTAAAGCCAAAAATTCCAAAATAACCAAAAAAACCTGAGTTAAACCTAAAAAAAATGAAAAACAGATAATTCATGTAATTTGGGGTTTTGGATATTTTTATTAAAAATTTATATTATATATATAAATTAATATTATGTTGATTTTCAGTTTGGTTTTAGCTCTTTGGGTTTAGAAAAGTAGAAATCATTCAGATTTTTGTATATTTTTATCCAGTTTTAGTTCCGGCTTTTTTGGTTTGGTTTTAATTTTTTTTTGGATATTGGATAATATGTCCACGACTACATTCTCATTAGTTTTCTTATCTGCATGTTAATATCCATCTTACTAAAACATGATCACTCATGAATTTCCTAAGAATACCTTATAATATTACTTTTGTACTATTTATTTTCGTTTAAAGGGATATTTGGTCTTTCACTAAATTATTTTTATTATTTGTAAACTGATTCAATAAAATCATTTATGGCTTAAATATCATATTTAACTTGCTATATTCAAGGGATGTACGTAACTAGGGGTGGGCGTTCGGGTATCCGTTCGGGTTCGGGTCGGGTATTTGATTTTCGGGTATTCCGGTATAGAGGTGTAGAACCCGTTCGGGTATTTCTGTACTTCGGGTCGGGTTCAGATATTTTTAGTTCGGGTTCGGTTATTTCGGATCGGGTTCGGATATTTAGATTTTGAAAAAACAAAATTAAATTTTCATTTCTCAAATTTCTTGTATTTAAAAATATAACTTTCACTTAAACTAATTTTTTATTTTTAATAGATTGAATGGTTAATAGATTTGAACATAACATTTTGAAACTAAAAAGACATTAATTTGGTTATTGTTTTTAAATTTTGGATGTAACTTTTTGTTAATTTTTGAAATAAAAAATTTGACATGCATTTTAAATGAGTAGCAAATCGTTTTCTCCGTAATTGTATGTATATCATATGAGATTAAAATATGTATAGTATCAATATTAATATTTTATATAAAATAAGAGATGTAAACTAGAAATATAAGGTTAATTATACATATGTTCGGTTATTTTCGGATATCCATTTGGGTTCGGATATTACCCATTCAGGTTCGGATATCCAATCTCTCCTAATTTAATATCCGTTCGGATATTCTGATACTTCGGTTCGGATTTCGGTTCGGGTTTTTTGGATCATGTTCGGGTGCCAATTCGGATATCGGGTAAAGTGTCCACCCCTATACGTAACAAATGAACGTTATATACTGTGAAAACATTTTTCAGTATATACACTTTTTCAATAATAATTATTGAACATACCCAACATTAAATAGTATATATATCTATATAATCGAACTTAATTTCATTTAACGCCATTACGGTTTTGTGGCTATAGGTGCTTTGGACAGCTATTTTTCTTTTTAAAGTAATTTTTCAAAGCAATTATGTTTTACTTTTAAAAAGTAAAGCTTTAGCAAAAAGTTAGAAAACGAAATATGTTAGCATTCAAAATCAAAAATTTTACAGCTTTTATTAAGTGTTTTGAAAATAAATCGACAATAAAAAAAATTAAAGCCAAAGGAAAAAACTCACACAACCTATTTTCTAAAAAAAAAAAAAATCTAAAGCTACATCACCAACAAATCAATCCCATAAGAGCCGGGTAATTTTATTTATAGGAAATAAAACTTGTAAAATAAGAGTATAATATTCACAAAAACGTAAGAAAAAATCAACAATTATAGCATCAATACAATTACAACAACAACTTTTTTTTACATCCCCTTGATTTTGCTAAGTATTTACAGGAGTACCACTCCTTTTTAGTTTTAGATAAATAATTAGGGAAATTAGTTGTAAATACCAAACAATCTTCTCCTATTTTCCAAATGTGAAATTTTATTTTATTAAACAAAACACTTGTTAATTATAATATTATGTATTTTTAAATAATTGGTATATGATTACATGTATATGTGTCTCAAAAAAAAAAAAATTCAAAATGTGTGACAAATATCTATGTTTGTAAATTATACCATATAGATTTTAATCTCGGGGTCTGATTGAGTTTATTTTTATTTTGGACGATTTAATTCAGAATAGTTTAAATACTTGATGGTATATTATATACAATCATAATTTTCTTTTATCGCTGGTTAAGTATGCTATTGCAATATTTTCAATTGTGTATACACTATTACATTTACAAAAAATATTATATGAGAATCTATTATCAGAAAAACTTTTAATGTTCATAGAGATAAAAGAAACAAAACTTGGAGACAATAATATAGAAGGAATTGGCCTCAGCGATTTTGAATACAAATCATTAGTCATCAAAAATAGTTGGATTTGCAATAAATATTAGAATTACTCAAATAAGTTACTGACCTTATTGGTCCAGATTATTTGCCTCATCAGCTCTAAAATTATGGGTCAAACGATGGGTTTTGAAAATTTCTTCGATCATACACTAGTCGGTCAACAACCTTGATTCATAAAAAAAAATATAGTGAGCTCTTTCAAAGAAAATAAAATGGTGGATAACAACGACAACTTGGAAATCAAGATTCTCATAAGCATGGGTAGTGAAACTTTGTATTATGAGAAAGTTGGTTTAGCTTTCTACCTTTCCACCTGATCCGGTTGTTTATTGTACATAGTCACACTTGCATAAGTCGAAGTGGATCATCTGAAAGATGTTTAAGAGAACCAAAAAACCATCATTCAAGTCATCGATATGATTCCAATTGAACATCTGGATTTATAGAAGACCATCGGTGATAGCAGGAAAATATGTTCAAAGCTCTTTCAGTCTTGTTATAATCTAACAAATATTATGATCTTTTATTTATTTTCAGTTTACCTCATTGATAGACTAACGTTTTGCAAGTCATTACCGATGATTTACATTTTCAGTCCGATGAGCTTCTACAGGCTTCGGCTAACTTCTGTCTGACATGCTTCAGTCTTCGACCCTTCAGAGATAAAAAAAAATATTTATTATCCTCTCTTTCAAGTACAGTTTCGAGATTTATCTTTGACTGACACCTTTCTATATATTCTGAACATAATCATTTATCCACCGACAAATAAAGGCTAGAAAAAAGATCTCTAATATCATTTGAATCTGTCAAACCTGTTCAAAAAGGTTGCCAGAAAGACCAGTATTTTTTGATAGACAACATATAAAGAAGATGGAAAAAAGATCTCTACTATCAAATAAAATTATAGTATTGATCTGGTAGAAATGGGTGGCGTAGATGGTAATATTTATACCAAAAGAGCGTGCAGATTAGCGTGGTGTCTCTAAATTCGGAATATATAATCTTTTTGAAATAATTGGTAAGTCTTAAGCTTAACTATTTATCCATAATATTTGTCTATGATATTGTTAATATAGAATCAAATCTTTTTAAAAATTTATTTTTTTAGATTGTATGAACAGTAAGGAAAGATTTTGGGTGAAACTAGTGTTGATTTGGTAATATATATACTTTTAAGATTTGAATTATTTTTTGTTAAATAGTTCTATAAATATGGGCGAGTTAATTAATTCATAATATGACGGAAAATATTTCGTTACTCAGATTTTATTTGTATATGCTTAATGAAGAATTATCAAAAATGAATAGATTGATTTGAGATTATTATATCTCGAACAATTTTGAAATCTAAACTCATACCAAGAACCACATAGCTGAACACACTTTAGTATTATATTGAATGTGGAGGTATAATTATGATTACAGAAAAGATAATTGTATAACAAACGATTAGACTTCTGAATTATTATATATAGACGAATGATTTTTTTCGTTTTTGGATTATTAAACTCTTTATTAAATAATAGTGATCACATAGTTTTATACCTATGAAAATATGATAGGAGTTAAATGGCACACTTAGGCGTGGACAATCGGGTGACCATTCGGGTTCGGGTCGGTTCTAATCGGGTTTCGGTTTTTCGGGTTTACAAAAATCAGTCGCAATCGGGTATTATAAAAGTTCGGTTCGGTCTCGGTTCGGGTTCTGTCGGGTTCGGGTCGGATTCTGTAGCACATCCTAAACCCGGTTAAACCCATTTACTTTTCGGGTTCGGTTCTAAACCGGGTTTCGGTTATCCAAACTACTAATACTACCCAAAGTACCTATCCCTATCCGAAAAATGAACCTGTTATCTTGTTTCATGAAACACTTATAGACATAAACTAAAACACACTTCAAAAAAATCAATCAAAGCATGCATTACACAAACACAAGTAATGGTGACGAAGAGTCTATAAGTGTTTCATCTTTAAGCAACACAAGTTATTTACACAACTATCTCCAAATGAGGACGAAGACTAGAACAAATAATCAACAGAACAGTTGCAATGGTGAAAATAAAACATAAAAGAACCTTTATTAAACTTCAAAAGAAAGCAAACTTGTTCATAATGAACCTTAAAAGCAACACTCGAAACAGAGTACATCTCTAATGAGATCAAAGTTGAAATAAAAAGCAAAGCCAACACCAAAACAGAAACAAAAAAACTTCCAAATTCCAAAGCAATCTTCAGTCTTCAATCCTCACAGTCCCAAACTCTGAAGCGACAAACAAAAGCTTGGGTAAGTACACCAACAATCAAATGAAATGTTAAGAGAAACTAAGATAAACAATACATACCTTTCTCAAGCTTGTCTAGCTGCTCAATTTCAGCTAAAATCTGCTCATTTGTTTGGACTTTCTCAGAGAACTTAATATAAGCTTTCAGCCACTGCTCACTGCACATCAGAACCTCGATCACGTAATGGGTTAAACAGCTCCTATATGGTTCCAATATTCTGCCACTTGTGCTAAAAGCACTTTCCGAAGCCACTGATGAAACCTGCATCACAAGTAAATCCTCAAGTCAGCTAAGCACTCTAAAAAAAAAAAAATTCACTAGCAACGGAAGAACAAAAGTAATGAAACCTGCATCACAAATAAATCCCTCGCCATCTCTGCTAGCACAGGAAACTTCATTTTGTGAACCTTCCACCAACCAAGTATGTCAAACTCGAATCCCATCATAAGCTTTTGATTCTCAACTGGTTCCTTTAAGTACATCTCCAGCTCATCCCTTGGCTCATTTCCTGAATCAGCAACAAGATTCTTGTACTCGGAGTCCATTCTCAAATACCCAAAGTCTTCAACAACCAACTTGAGCCTGTCCAAATGATCTTGACTCTCCTGAACAGCCACAGTCTCAGTCTGCTTCGCCTGAGATGATTCACTATTAGCCCCTTTGAACCGGCTAGAATACTCGTTGAACATCCTTGTAAGGAGATCAAGCACAGAGTCACTCATTTCTTTGGCTTCTGTACTGTCTTTTCCATACAGTGTCTCAAAACAGAAGCTTGGGTAAGTCATCTTCTTCCTGGGATCGAGTACTGCTGCAAGAATCAACATCCGGTTCACATTCTTCATGCCATCCCAATACTTCAAGAACTTCTGCAACATGTCTTCAGCTTTCAACTTCAAATCCAAGTCAAAGTTGCAAGCCAATGCATTGAGATTCCTCTCAATTGTCACAATCTCACCATAGCATTTGTAGGAGTTCACCTTTGAGGAAGCTGAGACAACTAAAGTGCTATTATAAAAGATGACCAGGAACCTCCTTAGCTTCTCCACAGCATTCCAGTCACTAAGACCAGGCGGTCCACACCTCTTTACACCATTTTCTACTTCTAAAAAGTAGTCATTGTACAGTCTATCCTCTGCTTCCATCCTATCAAACGCCACTCTGAACTGCAAGGCTCTTGATAACATGAGAAAGGTTGAATTCCACCTAGTCTTAACATCCATCGGGAGACTTCCTCGTGTCATCTTTCCAGTAGTAACCCTTTGGTCAAAGGCGTTTAACCTATTGGTAGAAGACCGGACATACTGGACTGCATTGCGGATTGCCAACACATTTTCGCCTAAATCACCTAGACCCTCCCTAGCTATCAAGTTGATAATGTGTGCACAACACCTCATATGAAGAAAGTTACCATCTAAGACCAAAGCATCAGGCGAGACTGACCTAAACTGACTATGGAAACGCCTAAGAGCAGAGGTGTTAGCAGTGGCATTGTCTACCGTAATGCAAAACAGTTTCTCAATTCCCCAGTCAGCTAAGCACTCTAAAAGAACTGTGGAAATCGTCTGACCTTTATGATCCATGACCAGTTTGAAACCAAGGATGATCTTCTTCAGCTGCCAAGTCGGGTCAACAAAATGTGCAGTTACAACCATGTAACTTGCACCTGCAATTTTTTTTTTAAAACAATGCTATTAGTATAAATAAAAATGAGATTGTTTTCAGTGTTCAGAAAAGAAAAAAACTTACCTGTCACTTGAGAAACCCAAATGTCAGTAGTGAGGGAAACTCTTTGTTTGTTAGTGTGCAAATAATTCTTCAATGCCTCTTTCTTCTTCAGAAACATCTCCACAATGTCTCTAGTGGCAGTTCGCCTTGAATGAGGTTTGTAAAGGTTCACCTTCACGGAAAAAAAATTGACATTAGTTTCATAAATCAGAGAAATAATGTACAATTCAACACTTTACCGTATTGCAGAAATACTTCCATCCTGTACTGTTTACGAAAGACAGAGGCAACTCAGCTAACACCAATAGCTCATTCGTAGCTTCTCTGACAACTTTCTCAGGTGGAAATCTCAATATTGAGGAAAAAAGATCGAATCGTAACAGGATCAAGAGAAATCGAAAATGGGAAAAATGGAAACCTAGACATATATCTCTCCATGCTCGGGTATCCATTTACCCGATCGGGTTGGTGCTTTTTACCCGACCCGACCCGTAACCCATTATACCAAAAATATGTGACCATTCGGGTATTTCTCAAGATCCGAACCCGACCCGAACCGGTTTTATCGGACCGGGTTCGGTTCGGGTGATCGGGTTCGGTTTTAATGCCCTGCCCTAGGCACACTCATTAAAATCATTGGAGGTGACGTATTAGTATGTAAGATTTGATAAAACATTCCAAAAGGCATATTCCTTTGTTTTCATCAAAGCATTCCATAAAACTATATATTAATTCATATAGCCACCGATAGGATAGGAAGGATTTCATATACTATAATTACACATGTTTAATTAACTAAATAATTGACGAAAAATACACGGAGATGGTTTGTTGCGATTTCAAAACAAAAAATAAAAGAATTTAATTGAAATTATAGCTTAAAAATATTTCAGTGGCATAGAATGGTAAATACTTCAAAACTTGAAACGTAACTCAAAAAAAAACCTCCAGTTTTAATAGTATTGATGGGATATGAATTTTGAACTGAGAGAGGATTTCAAAATTTTCAGACGCTAAAGTTACGCTTAACTTTCACTAATTTGAGTACGAAGCAATTTCCAGACGCATATCTCAGCTAACAGTAACCTTACATATACAAATATTCTAGATAAATTTAGTTTAATTTTGAAAAATATCCTTACTTTTGGTAAAAATTGAATACTCAAATGGCTCAAATTAAATACTAAAAAAACACCAAAATGCGACAAACACTATACACTCACAATGCCACGTTATAACATAGTATCTTAACCAACCAATAACAACGCATCATTAAAGATAACACCTATGTGAGTGTATTCCTTCTATGGAGTTTGCTTTTAGAGCCATTCATTGCTCTATCTCATTCTCTATCTCTCACCTTATAAGAGCATCATTAATGCAGTTTTTAAGATGGGTTTTTAAACAAAAAAAAGGCATTTAAGTAAATCAAAAAGAAAAGAAATAGGGATAACTGATCTTTAATTAAGCGTTTTTGGAACCGATCGCAAAGAAGACTCTTATTACACGTGTCGGCTTTTGTGATTCTTTTTTTTTTTCTTTTCTTCCCCCAAATCGATTTGCGATGGCCGGCGAAGATTTCCAGTCTCGCGTCGAGAGGATCTTCGGATCTCTCGCCTTCTCCCGCTCCGCGTCTTCTACTACCTCCACGTCTTCTGCGCCGCCGCTGCGGCAAACGCAATGGGGCTCGGTGTGGTCTCTCTCCGGCGCAGAAGTGGAGAAGCGGGAGTGGAAGCGAGAGCAGCTCGCTTCGTACGATAGGGAAGAGATGCCTTGTGCGTCATCGCTCGACGAGATTCTGAGGCAGCAGAGGATCTCGAGCACTGATCGGAAGGAGGGTGAGGAAGGTGGTGACGAGGATTTTGGTGATGAGGATGATGATTGGAGCATCAGAGCATCCATGGGCCTTGACCGTACTCTCGATGATGAGGTATAATCAATTCTTCTTTAAATTGTTTTGGTTAGGTAACGATTGTGCAAGTTAGGAAACGCTTGAGTAAAACTAGGGAACAATTGAATTCATATGTATTCATATCATTAGCCTGGAAGATCGTTAGGTTTTGTAGTACGTGAACTTTCAACAAAATGATCTTGACACTACAAGAAATATCGGCATTAGTAGCGTCGAGAATGTACTACCATATCGTTTTCGTAGCGTTTCCATGAACGCCGTGACAGCCGCAGCTATAATAGACCCCCCACTTATTATAGCGTTTTTCGTGTGCTATAATAAATAGACATATTATAGCGTTTATCGTCAGCTATAGATTAATTTTCTATAACA
>NC_027754.1:22750068-22778977 GCF_000695525.1 Brassica oleracea var. oleracea
GACTTTGATAGACTCTGCAGATATCAAAATATTAGCCAACACTGTCAATTTGCAGAAAAAGGCAGCAACTTTGTGAAATTACAACGAATTTGGTGGCGGTGGAACAAGGTGATACTTCTTCTTGCTGTAACGATGGATTGGTGGGAAGAAGCATGGAAGTGTAAACTTGAACGAAGCAACAAAGGGGAAGATAAAGAAAAAATCATTCTGGGTTTTGAGATCTTGAAGATTGGTACCGATTTGGAGAAACTGAACCACAAGAATCAACACTGATCAAAGGTTATGAACCCTAATTTCAGTGAGGTGTTGGCAGTGAGGAGAGAATCCTAGCAGCGGCGAAGCGGAAATCTCCAGTTGCAACACCGTAGCAATGGGGTTTCAGTCAATCCAAGCAACGTCGAAACAGAGAAGGAAAAGGAAACAACTTTTTTTGTCAAAGTTGAAGAAAGAAACCCAAATTAATTAGAGAAATAAGTTCGACTATGGAGGAGGAGAAAGATGAGAGAATAGTTTTTTTTTCTATGAATTAGAATGAGTGATTTTTTTTTTTGTAAAGAAGAAATAAAAACTCTACCTAAATGACACAAAAGCTAAAATTTTCGCTAAGTGTTTTGCCTCCAACATGACTTTCCCGCTATAGTGGTGATTTTTAGGCTTTATTAAGTGAAAATATCCGTAGCCCGTTTTTAATGCTACGATAGAGTTAGGATCCGGATTTTGACACTTTTAGTAGCAGTTCGTGAATTCGTGCTACCGCGAATTGCTACCAATACCTATATTTCTTGTAGTGATTTAGACTAAGGTTCGTATCAGTTTGAATTAATTTTAATCTCCAAGAGAGATTTAGCTTAGTGTTAAGAGAAATGGTAGCCTAAATTTTCTAGTTCTTTTGCAAATTAAAAGGTTCGTATCAGTTTCCAATTGAAGGTTCTTGAATTTTCAATTTTTATTGTTAACAGTCGTAGGCTTAGTAGGAGAACATCTCGTTTTCTTTGATACTAAGCATTGTTTCTATACCTTTTGCTGTGAAACAATTTTTTTTAATTCATAAACCATTGAAACAATTCTTCACGGCTTGAAATTTTTGCTTCTTGACGCAGGACGAAGAAGATGAGTATGATAAGGTCGCACTAGGGAAAGAGGATGGTGGTAAAGGCGTGTCTATGGAAGATGCCATTTCGAGACCTTGTGGTGTGCGGGTTCGGGACCCTCATGCTAACCATGCTGCTGCAAAAATGAGGTTGAAGGAAGATGAACTCGAGGCCAACAAGTAAGGTTTTCTTGTTTATGTTTCTTCTTATTGAGTAAGTGATCTTCTTCAATTCTTCTAAAAAATTTAATTTTTTTTTTAAAAACTCTTAATTGAGAAACTCTCATTGGACCACTCAAAATGAAAGTTTCTTAACTAGAGATCTTAAGTCCACTTAAGTCCACTTAAATACATTTATATAATTAAATAATCATTAAGAAACCCAAGTGGGTTTCATGGGACATGCTCACTAGTCCAATATTCAACCAAGGGATAAACCCACGAAAAAAAAAAAAAAATTCACTTAGATAAACCATATCTTCATCATGGCTTCAATAACCTCAGCCACCGTCGCAATCCCATCTTTCACCGGTCTCAAATCCACATCCTCCAAACCCTCAGCCGTCGTCAGAATCCCCACCGTGGCGTCAACATCACCGAAGCTCACCGTGAAGTCATCATTAAAGGACTTCGGAGTCGCTGCCGTAGCGGCTGCAGCTTCCATTGCTTTGGCTGGAAACGCCATGGCAATAGATGTTCTCTTGGGATCAGGAGATGGGGCGTTAGCCTTTGTTCCCAACGACTTCACTATAGCGAAAGGTGAGAAGATTGTGTTCAAGAACAATGCTAGGTTCCCACACAACGTTGTGTTCGATGAGGACGAGATCCCAAGTGGTGTTGACGCCAGCAAGATCTCGATGGACGAGCAAGATTTACTTAATGGTCCGGGAGAGACGTACGAGGTTGCTTTGACTGAGCCTGGGACTTACAGCTTTTATTGTGCGCCGCATCAGGGTGCTGGTATGGTTGGTAAAGTTACTGTTAACTAATAAAATGTGACTGTAATGTGACAGAGAATCTCTGAGTCAGGTAGAGGGTTTTGTTTCAGCCTTACATAAGGTGTTTTGAACCGAATGGACCGTGATATGTTATATTGTGACTGGTTCCATAAATGGTATTTCTTGGTATAAATTATATGTAGATTTATGTCTCGAACAAGGAACACCAAATCAGACTTCCTGGTAGGACAAGCTCGAACAAGGAAGCGTGTTTTCTCATATGTTAACACGTGTGTGCCACACTGGATTGACACTCGCAACTCGGCCTTTGCCGATTCGTATTACGATTTATCTTTGTATCTCATCGTAAAAAAAAAAAAAAAAAAAAAAAAAGATTTATGTCTCGCAAGTCTATACTCAAGAGTCAAGACCAATGAGTAATATATTTAATCATAATGTCTCAATCAGGATTTGAGTTCGGAGTAGATAGTATCCATAACATTATTTTAACTGTAAAAGTTTAGAGTGTATATTTAGTACGTACAAATTCAGTTATAAGACGAACTGCAACATGTAAGAATCCATTTATATAACAAGTATTAAACTAATTTCATCATGTTTAAATCCAGAATCTGAAGCCTAGTCTTTCGTATGACTGTTTTTGGCTATCCCGATTTTGTTTAGTGGCACAAGTAACAGAAAATGTGGTTTGCTTCAACCGCCACTAAATATGCAATAAATCAAATTTTCATTATATTCGATAATATTCACTTACAAACAGAGCCGGTCTTGAAGAATTGGGGGCCCTAATCTAATTTTTTTTACTGCAAGTTTATTTATATTCAAAGTTTTAGCAGAAAAAAGTTTATTTATATTCCCTTTATATTTTTTCATAAATTTTACTAAAAAATATTTTATATTATAACCATAGTAATGGTTTTCCTTAAGAAAAATAATTTACAAAGAAAATTATGTCGACAAAGAAAAAAATCTAAATAACAATAGGTTTAGTTTCTTAAAACGTATTCATGTAAGTGAGTTTACAAAGAAAATTATTTCTGAAGACTGATAAGAGAATTTTTTCTTCTGTAATGTTAGTTTAGTTTACAAAAAAATAACTCAGTTACACAAATATTTTTTGAAAATGGGGCCCCTTGGGGTGGAGGCCCCATTCAAATGTTTCACTTCACTCCCCACAAGCCCGGCTCTGCTTACAAAGTGTAGTATTGATGCAACTTTTTTTTCCGACTAAAATATTGATGCAACTTGGAAGGTTGATTATGTACTTGTGAGATTGGATGGGTTATTTAAATGGTTTGGACAAAAGCCTATCAGATGTTACATTATGTAATAGAGACACAAGTAAGATCGGGTGTTCAAAAAAAAAAAAAAAAGGCATAAGTAAGATCTCTACTTGGTTTATGACTTGCTTAGATAATCTTGGCTTCAACCAGTAACGTGTGAGAGTGATTCACGTGTATTCTTCAAGGCAGCAATACGTGATTAGGCCAATCAACTGTGGGGCCAATCATCAGTTTCAGAGGGAGACAAACCAATGATTGTGCCCATCTTATAGCTAATAACGCATAAAAAACGTGTAGATATTTATTCACAAGTCGAATTATTTTGTTTGTTTGAAGTATTCAAAAAATTTAGACCTAGTACGTAGAAACGAAGTTCCGCACAAAAAAAAACAAGTACACATGGAAGTAGGAACGAAGACAAGTTAATAACTAGCTTTAACTTGAAGTGGTTTTGGTCGATCCATGGTTCTTCTCTTCCACAAATTAACTTCACTCTTGTGTCTCGAGCACAGGGCCAGAGGCGTGCTTACAGCGCATGGAATCATCGTCTCTTTGTCATCGGAAGAGTAACCTCGGCGATGATGATCGGACCGAGATTCTTCCCGTTTGATCTCGGCCGTCCAATCAAATCCACCGAGAGCTTCTCTGCTGCTCGCGAATTTCTTCATTTTACCCAATGAAGGCACCGCAAACGCTTCCACCGCCGAGATCGGATGCTCACTAGCGGCGGAAACGGCCGTGTAGTTGGATTTTCTCGACCCCATTGAGAAGAGACGTTTTAGTTTCGACCAGTTTCCCTTGCCTGATTCTTTAACAAGACAAGACGACGCCGGTTTGAGATTCTTACGTTCTCTGTTCTTCGCGTCCGGACATTTCGACTTATTAGCTAGTTTGATCTGACCGATGCAGGAGACCTTAGGAGAAGTGGGTTCGGCGAAAACGACGGCGTTCTTGGTTCTTCTCCTAGCTCTTGAGGCCGCCGTTGGAAGCAACGGTGTTATCGGACCAGAGAAGAAAAATCCTCTGTTCACCGTCGAAGCCGTACGGTGGTGGTGGTGGTGGAAATCTCTTACCGGACTAAACGGCGCCGCACCGTGACCAATTGATAACGCTTTTTGAAGCATCTTCGAGAGTTTCGTGGGGTTGTTGTCGGATGCTTTTTCCATTTACTCACAAAGTACATGAACACGGAGATCATTGGTTTTATATGTACTTTCTGTGTCTGAAAGTTCTCAGAAAGTGAGAGTCAAAGGATGATTATAGATGAACACAATTGAAAATGTCAATATGATGACGTCATGGAAGGGTTTGGGTCAAAGCTGATGCTAAACCGGAGAAGATCTTAATGTTATGATACAGTTTTGACTTCAAACCGGAGAAGACATTTATGGTTTAAAGACTTATACGGCCGACTTTGATCCGGTTTACAAAATCAAGTGCTGATTGGTTTACAGTTTTCCTTATAGCTTAGGTTGTCTTCTTATTTCGACGCGGGTTAGTTAATGGTTTGTTTGACTTTTATGGGGCTAATCTCACACGTGTTGTAATACGTCGTAGTGTATGAGAACTAATAAGCCACATGATTGTTATGCTTAAAAGTTAAAACTGTAGTTGATTGTTTCGAATTTGTTAAAGAAACTAATTAGTACATGAACAGCTCGTTAACCGATATATTATTATATTGAAAGCGACGTGCAAAGTGAACACTTGTCCTTTTGGTTTTGGTCTTGTTATTATAACGTTCTGAAACAGTTGTCAACACAATACAATACATGTATCTACCAGTTTGTTACATTGTCATTAGTTCATGGCAAACTACAAATTTATACAGACAGTTGTATATACACATTACATTCCTTTTTGTTTGGAACTCAAGCTACTTTTTAATCGCATAGCTTTTTGTAAAAGATCTAGGTGACTTAAGGATTTTCTTTTGTATCTATTGAGTTTTTTTTCCCCAACACGTTCTTTGGTTTGGTTGAGTCATGAGACTCATAACATTATCTCATATATAAACAAATATCCAAAAAAAGTTGGGGATATAAGTAATTTGGTGAACATTTCAAACAATTTAGAAACCGTATAGTTTGTGCATATTTTTCTTAGAAATTTGGAGGCCACCGCCCATAATCCAATATTTCACCGACCCTATTAAAATTTGGAGGCCACCGCCCATAATCCAATATTTCACCGACCCTATTAATAATTTAATACCTCGTGATGCACGTAAACCAGTGTTTAGCCCAAATCAAAGTTACAAACTAATTGACAAATTGCTTGAAATGATTCTTAAAAACTTTTTTTTTGACTAAATTTTTTCTTAAACTTGATCGAGGTAAAAAATGGTTCTGCTTTGATGCTTGAAAGGCTCCTTCCTACAATGGCCATGCTAATGACTATGGAGAATGTGATATTATCAGGCACGCATCCGTGATTTTCTATTCTGTGAAAGCAATGTACATCCTCTGAAGCTAACCCAGCTCCAAAGTAACGCCGGCCTAATCAAGATCATGATTCATGAAGGTATCCATCGAAGTCTCTACGTCACTAGATTTCATGATATCAATCAAGTGCCAAGCTGATAGGTTGAACTGTCTTACTTTACCTGCAAGACGATGTTTTCATTGTAACTTGTAAGGATGAGGCGATTTCTTGTGGTACACGTAAGTTACCCAGTGAAAGAAAGCTAGCGATTGGAGGAGAGGGATTCCGTCAAGAGAGAGTTTTGATCGTGTTAACGCCATTAATGAGAGGTTTGATGACCTCTCTTGAGTCTTGAGTCGCTTTCAAAGCTCAGAACTCAGAGTAGCTCTGGAACTCTGGTGAGCCAGCAAAAGGTCAAACTTTACCTGAAGCGGCGACGTTTAGTGCTTCCTCTATAGATGATACCTGTTTTTTTCGTTTAATAGTCTTTTTTTTTTTTTTTTTGCTTAAACGTGTCATTATCGTGTTACTAGTCTTTTTTCACGTAAATCTATTGCTTGGCAATTAAAAACATTTAATGGAAAAACCAATACGACAAGTCATAATTCAAAAGAAAATTACTCATTTTATTTGAACATATCCGACTATATAAGGATATACCCATTTGGCAAAAAAGGGGTAAGGATATAACTCAATACATTAGACAGTACTCTACACGTATTATATGATGCTTGACCACGTTTTGTGGCTATGATGTGTGTTACATGGATGCAGAGCTGTGCCCACCTTGAAGTGAAAAAGGCATTTGCCTAGGGCCCTTTTATGATATCAAAATTTTGGGACCCCTAATTTCTATTTTTTTTTGTATTTAGTAAATATAATTAGTTAGATTTTTATCAGATTTGAGCTTCATTTTTTTTTTGAAACCATTTTTTGTTATAATCTGTTTTAATTAAAATCCCAGAGACTTTAATTGTTTTTTAAAGTTATAAATTTCTAACTTCTACACATGCAAATTAGGATGATTTGCTGAAAAAAATCACAGAAATAAAACTTGATGCAATTTTTGTTGATTTTTAAGGTCTTATCTATTATTATCTAGTTATATATATTTTGTATCATTTTCATTGAATATAAGTAAATATAAAAATATGTAAACATCTTATATAGTAACTTAGTTTTAGAGACTTAAATCTTCTTAAAAGTATCATCATTTTAATAAACAATTTTAACCTTCATTTTTATGTTACTAATTTAATATTTTCCATCCCATTTTATATACTATGATAATTTAGTGAAATATTTCAATGAACCAATATAAATTAATCAAAAAATTTACATTCTATATTTTGTGTATCACTTTTTATTTTCTAATTTTTAATCTATATGACAAAAATAAGTTATTTTGAATTATTTCATTTTAAATATAATATTCATAAAATTATGTAAACAAAAAAAATATTATCTCGCCTCAGGCTCCTGTATCTCTTCGCACGACACTGCATGGATGAAGAAATATTGGATGATGGTAATTGCTACATTTTTGTCATTTAAGGTATATAAGTAGCTTGACCATGCCAATATCCCGAGTCCTGACTCGCAATTGTTTGGAAAAATATTCTCTCATTATACAAATAAGCATATACGATATTAAAAAAAAACAAAAACAAAAACATATACGATAGTTTCAAACCTTAGCTTATTGGTGACAGAAAATCAAAGTCTTAATATGATTTATAATGACAAATGATTTAGGAATACGACTAATTAAAACAAACGACTCTTTCTAAAGTTTAAATCTTCTCTAATCTGCGATCCTAATCCGATCTAGCTTTGGAAATTTTCACATTTACATTCCAGAGATAAATACTAACAACACACGCGGCTTATGCTATCTTCTCTATATCTAAGTCCTAATCCAACATTTATTTCATAGTTGTATATAATTATAGATATAGATAAACACATAACCCTTGTTGTTTATATTTATATATTACTCCAAAACCTCATAAAAACAGATATTAATCGCTGGGTTCTTATCAAATATTGCCGTCGGCGCCAGCGCCAGCGCCGGCGAAAGAGAGGGAGACGGAGGATCAGCAGGTGTCGTTAAAGACTCTGATTCCGTTCCGTTATCCAGCTGGGACCAAGACGCCTCCGTTCGAGCATATGTCTAAGTCGTTACAACGGCGTTACGTCAAGGTTAAAGAGCCTCTCTTTGATCCAGTGACATCCAAGCGTATTTATTGGCGGGAAGAGCCTTTTGATGTCAACGGCAAAGATGACGATCACGACCACGATCATGGATGTTTGTTCTTCTTGAAGGTAAGCATTCGAAGAATGGTCGATAAATGGTTTGGTCCTCTTCTTGGATTGCCCAAAACTGAAGATTTTAATTACTGAAATACTTTTTCTTAAAGGTTGAAACACAAACATGAGTTTCTTTCTGGTTTGGGACTGACATTGTGAGAGTGCTATAATGAGTTTTTTTATACGAGTCTTTGATTGTATTATCAATAATTATCTTGATATGATTTTTCGAATACGAAGTATGCACGTCTAAAGATTGTGGAGAACATAAAGTCTACAAAACAAAAGATTGTGGACAGCATTATTTCTTGTTAACGGTTTCAATTTTGTGTTCCAGGCCCGCATATTCAATATTATGACACTATCAAATAAAAACTGTCATCTTTATATAAAAGCTGGACTGTTATATTCATACAAATTATCAAAGGGACGGGACCATTCATGATTTGGGTTCGTATAATAGTTTCTCTATCTTACAACCAGAGAACTCACCAAATACAAGCTATGGCACAAATGTATAATAAGAGTGTTCAAGGAATAGATTATTACACGAGAAATACATGGTTCACCAGTTTGGAAGACAAAAACACAACAAGGCTTATAAATAGCGTTTGTGTTACTAGGCTTTTCCTACACAAAGCCTTTATTATACAAATGAAAAACAAAGGAATAATCCCAAATCACAATTCTCTGAGTTTTTTTTCACGCAATCTTGTTTTTTCTTCTCGGGACATAATTTAAGTTCCAAACTTCCAAATAAGAATGGAGCAACATAGAGGTTGTTTTAGAAGGCTTAGCTTGTGGAGTCGCGGCTGTAGAATTGATCAAGTGTTTTGGCAGGAATACGGTGAAGAAGCTCACGAGGGAAGATACGGAGCAGTGTCCATGCCAAGTCAAGTGACTGGAAGATGTTTCTTGTATCGTATGCTCCTTGCATCACAAACTTCCTCTCAAATTTGTCCAGAAACTCTAAATACAGCTGCATAACCACACCACAAGAAGCTGAGTTAATTATTGTTGTGAGTATTTGATATGAACATGATGTATGTGATTAAGTAGAGAAAGGTACCAGATCTTCAGAAGAAAGAGCTTCTTCTCCAACTACAGCTTTCATGGCTTGAACATCCTTCCCGATGGCATAGTTTGCGTATAGCTGAAAATTAACACAGGACACTGTGAATTGGGTTTGATGATACTAAATGAACATGCTTTGGAAGAGTAAAGATCCTATAAATAGCTAACCTGGTTGGACACATCAGAATGGTCACGGCGAGTCATTCCCTCACCAATAGCACTCTGCAGAATTGAACGTTGCTCAAGTTATATAAATCATAGTATCTTTCGATCCATGTGAATCCATAAGGGTATAAATCGAATGGCTTGGTTACCTTCATTAATCGAGAAAGTGATGGAAGCACGTTGATGGGTGGATATATCTGTTGTAGGAAAGAGCCAGAAAAAATCAGAGATCATCGTACATGGATGAGAAACTTCTTTTATTACAGATATGCAAAATTAATGAAGTATATCGCACCTGTCTGTTGTGAAGTTGCCTGTCAATATATATCTGACCCTCAGTAATGTAACCAGTAAGATCCGGAGTAGGGTGAGTGATGTCTGAGTATTACAAACAAGAGATATTATGAGCTTTGTTCAATCAGAAAGAAGAGAATCCAAGAATGATATTAAATTTTTACCATCATTGGGCATAGTCAGGATAGGGATTTGGGTAATGGAACCCTTTCTTCCTTCAATACGCCCTGCACGCTCATAAATAGTTGCAAGATCTGTATACATATAACCTGGATATCCACGTCTTCCAGGTACTTCTTCTCGAGCAGCAGAGACCTACAGTCATCAAAATACTTCAGAATTCGTGCTGTTGTCAAAAATAAAATGTAACATCATGCTGGTTGGGGTTTTCGAAATCCTAAATCGAGTTATGTATTATGGGACAAAACACAGAAACCAATGAAAGACGTTTTACCTCACGAAGAGCATCTGCATAGGAACTCATGTCTGTCAATATAACCAGCACATGCTTCCCACATTCATACGCTAAATACTCAGCGGTTGTAAGGGCAATTCGAGGAGTGATAATTCTCTCGATGGTTGGGTCATTTGCCTGTTGGAGTGGAATGCATACTAAATGTCAACACATCATCAACATAATATATTAGTACTATCAACGAAGTCAAGACGCATAGTTACCAGGTTCAGGAAAAGGGTAACTCTTTCCATTGATCCATTTTCTTCAAAATCACGCTTGAAGAACTGAGCTGTCTCCATGTTTACACCCATAGCTGCAAAAACAATTGCAAAGTTGTCCTCTCCATGGTCCTGGAAACCACACAAGGGAATAAATCGAAGGTACTGAAAGTACGAAGTAAAATACTCAATCGTCAAAGAAGTTGGGTATAATTAAAATGTCAATGGCATTACAAAATATAGCCCTTCATATCTCACACGGATTCTTTGAGATGCTTAAATCCTTCTTAGAAAGTGAATGTGTGCACAGACACACTTACACTTCAGCAAGATCCTTAAAAGATAAAAAAGTACTTTAGTGGTGGTGAGTAGGGCAAATGATTACCTCAATTAGGTTCTCAGTCTTTTCCAACCGCTTAACAAGACCAGCCTGACGACAAATTTGAGCAGCGATTTCGTTATGAGGTAGACCAGCAGCAGAGAAAAGAGGAATCTTCTGTCCACGAGCGATTGAGTTCATGACATCAATGGTAGAAATCCCTGTTTGTATCATCTCTTCAGGGTAGGTTCTCTCACTGGGGTTGATTGAACTTCCTATACACATTATTCACCAACACAATAAAAACAAGAGGAACATTTTTTGTTTGCTTGAGAGACCACACAATGGGGCAACCTACACTCACCAGAGATATCAAGGTATGCCTCTGGCAAAATAGGAGGACCATTATCAATTGGCTTCCCAGAGCCGTTAAATATGCGTCCAAGCATGTCTTGTGATACAGGTGTTTTCAAAACCTGAAACACATACCATTGAACTAAAAGATTAAACAAGAAAACTGTAGTAGTTCTCGGAAAGCTGCCAACATTTAACCAATCAACTTAGTACATACCTCTCCTGTGAACTGAACGGTGGTAAATTTGTTGTCAATTCCAGATGTTCCTTCAAAAACCTGAAAACCATTAGATTGAGTAGAGCCTGTGCATATACTGCATTGTACACCTCGAGAGAGTAAGACGAAAAAGATCATAAACCTGGACAACAGCTTTCTCCCCATCAACTTCCAAGACCTGACCACGTCTCATAGATCCATCACCTAAGCGAATATTAACAATCTCCTGGTACTTTGGCCCCTGGTATATTTCACAAAAACAGTTAAGTGAGTTTTATTTGATGGCAAAGCTTCTTGCTAACAACGTATATATACCTTCACTTTCTCAAGAATGACTAAAGGTCCAGCAACCCCTGAGACAGTTCTGTACTCTACACAAATTCAAAGATTCTCAAATTACAAAGATAATACTCTACAGAAAAGGGTTGATTACACACAAAGCGGAACAATCACATGAAATCCACAAAGTACAAGGACTAAAACGCAACACCAATATGAAGGATCCATGATCGGGTGACTTACCCATTCCGATCTCGAGAGCTCCTTCATCCATGTCGATACCAGCCGCTCCTATTGTCACAGATCAATATCAAATCAAACAGCTCCACAAATCCTGGAAAGAGAGAAAAAAAAAGAAGAAGTTACAATCGCGATGTCGAAATGAAACTAAATCGATTGAATGAGATCCAATCGTACGACTCGATCCGAAGATGATGAGACGGAGATCGAAGAAAGATCTGATGAAGCAAATCACGTACCTGGAACGAATGGAGAGAGCGAGTTGTGTGATTGAACTATGATGATTCTGTGGCTCTATGTGAAAACGTGGTTGGAGTATATCTGACTGACATCTAATTATTTGAGTATTATTATTATTTTATTTTCCTGCAAATCTAAAAATTATTATTTTTCCACCGAAAAGTTTTCTTCCGTTTTGGGGAGATATTTCTCAAATTTCTCTAGGGGAAAAAAAAGTAACAGCGCCCACCGTGGGGTTCGAACCCACGACCACAAGGTTAAGAGCCTTGCGCTCTACCAGCTGAGCTAGACGGGCTTGTTGTTATAATTTTACACTGTTATCCTTTTATCTACTATAACAGGCAGCCTACACATAGTAAGTGTGTTTACCAAGCGAGGCTCAGAACGCTTATTTGTATACTAGTGTTACTTCCGTGCCAACGCACAAGATCAAATTCATTTTAGTTATTTTTATCATAATTTAAAATTAAAGTAAATTAGTGTTTTTACACATTTTATAAACATGAATAATATTGAAGCAAATCGTACAAGGTAAGCATTCACGCACGCACGATTTTTTGAGGATTCGAAGAAAAAAAATCGAGTTTCACCGCTAATGTGACTCTTCTGGTTCTGTGTTGAATTTGTCTTAATTTGTGGCGGTGTATTGTTCAGATGGACAGGTACGAGCGAGTGGCGAAGCCTAAGGATGAGTCGCCGATTGCTGAGAACGAGATTCGCATCACCAGTACGGGTAGGGCGCGTAACTGCATCACCTATGCGATGGCTCTTCTTCAGGTATTTTGTTTCTTCCGTGATTCTGAAAATGAACGCGTGTGTGTTGATTCAGTTTCTTCCATGGTTACGATGAAGAATTGGTATGAGTACTGTTATGAATTGGTGTAGATACGAGTTTTTTTTTGGTAATATATGGTATTTTATACATTTAATTGCAACTTCAAAAATGCAGATTTTAAGTAATCTGCTAGCATTTATAGAGAAGAATTGAATCATGAATTTGTTTTTCTGAAGAGAAAATTATTGGTTAATCTTTTGCTTCTTTTGATTTACATACCTTTTGAGTATTAATTATGTTATTTGTGGTGGTTTGAGATTTTTTTTAAAAAAAATCTCTGTTGGCATATTGTGATTACAATGAGGTCAATTTATAAACGCCATTGTGTATTTGTTTCTTTGAAATAGGAGAAAGGATTAGATGAAGTTATTTTCAAGGCAATGGGAAAAGCTATCAACAAGAGTGTGACCATTGCTGAGCTCATTAAGGTATGCTTTTGTTTTATCCGTTCCTAATCACAAAATGGAGCGGCTTTATTGTATCTGAACTTTTTTTTACTGTAATATTTGATGCAGCGAAGGATTCCTGGAATCCACCAGCACACATCTATTGGATCCATTGACATAACTGATACCTGGGAGCCTAAAGAGGAAGGCCTTCTTCCGTAAGTCGATTGACTATGTTTGTGCTCTTAGTTTTTTGTCCAGGCCTGTTATTTACTACTTTCTTGTTCTTTTTTTCTTGTGAAGGATTGAGACAACAAGGCATGTGTCGGTGATCACTATAACGCTTTCGAAGAAGGAGCTGAACACATCCGCAGTTGGGTGAGTTCTTAGTGCTTGTTTGTTTTGATATTTTAGTTACAGCTACATTGTCTTAAGCACTAGTCTGTCTCTGGTGCTAATATTTTGTTAAATTCTGTTGCAGGTACCAGTATCCAATCCCAATTGAGTTGGTGAAGCCATTTGTTGAGATTGATTACGAAGGAAGAGGTAATTACAGTGACCTTTATAATGGACATTTTCATCCTCCCTGCGATGCTGTCTTTTATATGTTTTATCTATTTGTTGTAGATGGATCACCTAGAGGCAGGGCAAAAAGAGGAAGAGGAAGAGGAAGAGGAAGGGGAAGAGGAAGAGGTGGCAGAGGTAGCATTGCTTTAGCAATCTTCTTTCCAAAATCTTAGTTTAATCGGAGCTGTTGAGAAGGGTTCCGTTTTTGTTGATCTGATTGTGGCTTTATGTTTTCTCGGATGTATCAGGGGACGGATATGTTAACGCTGAGTATGATGATGGAAGTATGGAGCCTGAGCGGGTACCTGGGAGAGGAGGACGCGGTGGTCGTGGAAGAGGAGGGTTCAGTGGTCCTCCTCCTTACTACGAAGCTCAACAAGATGGAGGTGATTATGGACGCAACGGTCCTCCTCCACAGCATCATGGGTATGATGATGGAGGTATGGAGCCTGAGCGGCCATCTGGAAGAGGAAGAGGGGGCGGGAGAAGAGGTGGTCGTGGAAGAGGAGGTTTCAATGGTCCTCCACGTTATTATGAAGCCCAACAAGACGGAGGAAACTATGGCCACAGTGGTGGTCCTCCACAGGATCATGAGTACGATGATGGAGACATGGAGCCTGAGCGGCCATCTGGTAGAGGAAGAGGGGGAGGGAGAAGAGGTACACGCGGTGGTCGTGGAAGAGGAGGTTTCAATGGTCCTCCACAATACTATGAAGCTGAGCATGATGGGGGAGACTACGGATACGGTGCTCCTCATCAGGGCCGTGGTACAATGATGTTTAATCACATTTCTATTTTCTCAATACGCAATATTAACCGTCTTGCCATGAGTTGCTAATGTAAATAAGTTTGTGGAACAGGAGGTGGGCGTGGTAGGGGAGGTCGTGGAAGGGGAGGAGGCCGTGGTGGATTCAACAGATCAAGTGGACCACCGATTCAGGCAGCTGCTTAAGTGATCGTTGAATGGATTTTGTTCTTTTTTCTTCATTCTCTTGACTCTGTCAATCAAATAACAACAAGATGTTCCGTAGCATAATTTCTCTTTCATTTTGCATTTAGGTTATATAATATTGTTGATTTATTTTATGGATGTTGTCTTTGGGATTTCTCCAGTTTTTGTTCACTTGTAAGAATTTTCCAGTTTTGTCTCTGTTTTTGAGTGTTGGAATTTATGGTATTTGGTTTGATGGCACGAGACATGGAGTCTGCAAATTACACACGTTCTTTGTTTTACTCTTCACCAATAAGCAATCCGAATTTTCAACGTATTCTGGCGTTACAGTTTATCACTTACACGTAGTATTTTCATCTTTCAAGAAAAATGTTCAAAAGTACAGTATTTGTATATCCAGTTATTCAAGCCTAAACAGACGAGCAAAAAAATATGGAGACAGTAATAGTATATGCTGACTGATTGTATTTTGGAATACGCGAAGAAGGCCCACTAATTTAACAAACTAAGGGCCCGTACGTGGGAAGCCATGTTAAAAAAGATATCGCCGTTGCCGGACATCGAACCCGGGTCACCCGCGTGACAGGCGAGAATACTTACCACTATACTACAACGACACATGTTGCTCACTATTATCATCGAATATAGTTAAATAAATTATTAGAAAGCTTTTCTTGAACAAAGAGAAAAATACTTTTGGAAAAAAAAAAAAAGGCTCTACGCAGCAGCACCATAGTTTCATCTTCAAATAAATCTGATTCATCATCATCACCGGTATCTCCTAGGCGAATTCTGTTCGGTGAACTCAGTAAGCTCTATCTCTGACTTGTTCATTCAGCTAAACGCTAGTTACTTCAAACGATCCCGTATGATCTCTACAGCTTAGTTGGCACTTCCGCATAACCCTAACCTAATCTTCTTTCCGTCTTTGTGAAGAGCAACGTGATTTGGGCAAAGATGGCTCAGGACGTCGAAATGAAAGATAACCACACCCCTTCTCAATCCACGATGCAGCGTGCGTGAATCTCGACCTTTTTTGGTTTTCTTCTTCTTTGATTTATTTCCAGATTTGAAGGAGATAGCAGACTTGATCGATACTGGCTCGTATACGAAGGAAGTCCGCCGTATTGCTCGTGCTGTGCGGCTAACTATTGGTCTCAGGCGAAAACTCACCTCCTCCGTGTTAACTTCTTTCCTCGATTTCGCTTTGGTTCCAGGATCCGAACCCCACTCTCGCCTCTCTTCCTTTACTGCCAAGGTACTATGAGGTTCTATTTACTTCTTGATTTTGATACTATTATGCAATGTTCAATAAATAGTTAGGAGCTTTATATACTCATTTTTTGAGCATCTAGACCATTTTTAAAACACTTGTTCCAATTAGAGCATGATTAATGGGGTTCTTAGGCTGGGATTCTTATATTCCGCCAAGAACCCCACCCTAACCGTTAATCATGCTCTTAGGTTCGCGCTAATGATGATTATGATCTCTTTAGTTGTTGTGAATGACATGGAAGTTGATACTGAAGTATTGTACTTATAATGGTTTAGGGTGATGAACATGACATGGAAGTTGATACGGCTACATCTGCTACATCTGCTACATCTTCTAAGAACCTACCTTCTGAGCTCGAGATCTACTGCTACTTCATTGTTCTTCTTTTTCTGATTGATCAGAAGAAGTACCCCGAGTTTACTCCTGCTGCTGACTCTTGATGGGTTAATATTTATGATATGGTTTAGTTTCATGAGTTTCTTTTCGGTCGGCTCTTAGGCTAAACCTTGTTCTTCAGCAAGCATTGCTCGTCTCAAGAACTTTAACAGATGAACCATCGATGTGATTGCTTCAAGACTCTATGTTTACTATTCCTTGAGCTACGAACTAACTGGCGATCTTGCTGAAATCCGCGGGTTAGTTGTAGACTTGTAGTTAACAGACGGGTTGTTTTTAGTTTTTTCTTAACTTGGTTCTACCCATCTTAGTACTAATCAGTAGTTTAACTGTTAATTCTCTGGTTCATTTGTTTATACGTGCAGGAATCTTCTTGCCTTGCATCACTCTGCAACACTACGCCATGATGAGTTGGGTCAGGTATGTGTGCGTTTAAGCCTCTACGTTCATTGCTATGAAACTTTTGCTTGCTGATTGA
Source organism: Brassica oleracea var. oleracea (assembly GCF_000695525.1). Lineage (NCBI taxonomy): Eukaryota > Viridiplantae > Streptophyta > Magnoliopsida > Brassicales > Brassicaceae > Brassica > Brassica oleracea. Next base: position 22,766,882 of record NC_027754.1, read on the forward strand.
AAATTATTTGTGTTGAATACAGGAAACACTTGTAAACCTGTTGCTTCGCAACTACTTCCATTACAATTTGTATGATCAGGCAGAGAAGCTCAGATCAAAGGCACCTCCATTTGAGGCCCATTCAAACCAGCAGGTAGCTCTTTCTTGTTTATGCTTTCATACACTTATATATCCATTTGCCTAATCATTTTCCACTTGCAGTCATATCACTAATTGATGTGTTCCAGTGTGCTCTCTTGCTCATCCTTTGGTCATTATCTTCTATTTGATTTCCCCAAATGGAAATATGTCAAATGATATGCTTTGCAGTTCTGTGGGTATCTCTTCTACCTGGGGAAGATCCGAACCATTCAGCTGGAGTACACAGATGCAAAAGAAAGTCTCCTTCAAGCAGCCAGGAAAGCCCCTAGCAGCTCCGGGGTTCAGAATCCAATGCAATAAATGGGCCATTCTGGTCCGCTTGCTACTGGGTGAGATCCCTGAGAGGCCAGTCTTCATTCAAAAGGGGATGGAGAAGGCTCTGAGGCCTTATTTCGAGCTTACCAATGTGAGTACACACCTTCATAATTTTGCTCTTGCTGCCGTTGGCATGAGCTTACATGATGCAACAAGATTATCAATCTGATCTTGAAGGTTGCGGTTAATAGTCTGTGTCAATTTTTCTTTGCAGGCGGTGAGGATTGGGGACTTGGAGCTGTTCAGGACAGTCCAAGAGAAGTTCTCAGAGACATTTGCTCAAGACCGGACGCACAATCTCATCGTAAGACTCCGCCACAACGTCATCAGGACTGGACTACGCAACATAAGCATCTCGTACTCGAGAATCTCCCTTCCTGACGGAGCAATCTGACGCGACCATCGATCACAAAAACGGGTGCATGGTCTCAAGAGAAACAGGGGACATTTACTCCACGAATGAGCCGCAGACAGCGGTTAACGCGAGAATTGCTTTCTGCCTCAACATGCATAACGAGGCGGTCAGAGCTTTGAGGTTTCTTCCTAATACCCACAAGGAGAAAAAAAAGCGATTAATTTTTTTTATATTCAAAAAAAAGAAAAGAAAAAGAGCGATGGGAAGAGGAGAGAGAGGAAGAGTTGGCTAAGCACATGGCTGAGGAAGACTATGATGACTTTTAGAGAAGGATAATATCTCAGTCTGAGTTTGTTACTCACACAACTTTACTTTCTAAAGTGTTTTACTGGAGGTGTGTTAAGTGTGTTTTATCCTCCGGATAATCATTGTTCCTTTTTATTACTTTGGTTTCAGGTTTAGGAAAATAGATTTATATTTGTCGTTGGTTTCAGAAGATTGGAATATTTTTTCGTTTAATGGTGTTTCGGGGGGGAGGGGGGATTCAACGCATCTTCAGACGGTGGATCATTGTTAGAACATTGGCATGTGAAATGTTATCATCACTAAGGCTTATGCAGATTATAATGTAACTTTAGTCCACACTTATATCTTGTATGGTAAAGACCCTTAAATATCAGAAGAATGAAGACAAGACATGTGTAACGCCATTAAATAATTGATACATAAGTCCGTTCCTGCCAAACTAGGTTTCATTTTCTTAATAAAACAATCTCATGTTATGCTTTAAGTTTACAGGTCTTTGTCGTGTGAGTCATTAAGTTTTCAATAATGAAGAAAAATCGGTAATAAATTTCCTGGGCTCTTTGATGGCTACAACTGCCAACTATCTAAGCCTCATCATCAATGTCATTGGCTCTCAAGGTTTATTGAACTCTAAATCACATCTAAACAAGGTCCTCGAGTCCTTAACCTTCTTGTATCCATATGTTTATTTATCACTGTTTTATTTATTACTGTGATCTTCCCCAACTTAGAATGGAAATCAAGTTTTGAGAGATGAATAACCCAAATAAGTATTAATTAATAATGATTTAAAGAAATAAAATTCGATTTGGCCTGTTGCTAATAATGTCGGAGAAGAGAGCATGTGATTGATGAACCTGGACAGACCAACCTGCACATGATAGTATTGTGCACATTACAAACAAGAAAACTATCTTATATGTATTTAAGCAAAAATTAATATCCACCGCATTGTACAGCAAAATATATATATGATAGAAATGAACAAAAACTAATATTAGTGAAACTTACATCCAGAGTTTATATGAACTTAGTGGGGAATATATACAATAATCCCATCTACATATTACAACAAACAAAATTTAAACATCTACTATCTTTTTGGACTTATATACTAGTGTTTACTTACAAAAAAAAAAACGCATGTAAAAGATTTGCGAAAAAGAAAAGAATAATAAAGAAAATAAAGATACACACAGGCTAGATAAAGATAAGATCACATGTAAGGTTTTGTTGCTACTACACAGTCTACACAAACACACACTTCCCACCTTTATTTAAACAAGTCTCTCGCCTTCACTCGATCATCATCATCTCTTTCTTCTTCTACTAGTTATAAGCAATGGCAAAGTCTCTAGCTGGGTTGGCGCTTCTGGCCGCTCTTATTATAGCGGTTGATGCGTTTAGGCCTTCTGGTTTAACCAATGGCCACGCCACATTCTATGGAGGGAGTGACGCTTCTGGAACAATGGGTAACATAAATCATTTTAATTGCATATAAATATATTTCCATACTAGGCCATTGGACTCAAAGTGTGTTCCTTTTGTCTATCCAGGCGGAGCTTGTGGGTACGGAGATCTCTACTCGGCGGGGTACGGTACAATGACGGCGGCGCTAAGCACGGCTTTGTTTAACAACGGAGCTTCTTGCGGCGAATGCTATAGGATAACGTGCGACTACGCGGCGGACTCACGGTGGTGCAAGAAAGGAGCTTCGGTGGTGATAACAGCAACCAACTTCTGCCCACCGAACTTCGCCCTCCCCAACAACGACGGTGGCTGGTGCAACCCGCCGCTCAAACATTTCGACATGGCACAGCCCGCTTGGGAAAAGATCGGAATCTACAGAGGCGGAATCGTCCCCGTCGTGTTCCAAAGGTTAGAACTTTTCATTAAAGGTTTAAACTTTTCAGAAAACTTCTAAACGGAAAGTCTCTGTTTTGAAAAACAGAGTAAGTTGTTACAAGAGAGGAGGAGTGAGATTCAGAATCAACGGGAGGGACTACTTCGAGCTAGTGAACATTTCGAACGTAGGAGGAGCTGGTTCGATTCAATCTGTCTCCATTAAAGGATCAAAGACTGGCTGGTTAGCTATGTCTCGTAACTGGGGAGCTAATTGGCAATCAAACGCTTATCTCGATGGTCAATCTCTTTCTTTCTCCATCACCACTACCGATGGTGCTACGAGAGTCTTCCTCAATGTTGTTCCTTCTTCTTGGTCTTTCGGACAGACTTATTCTTCAAGAGTTCAGTTTTAAGATTGTTTTGTTTGTCTGTATGTCTGAAAAAAAGTTATTGGCTGTGGTCGCGCTCTGTATCTCTGTTTCTTTTCTCCCGGAGTGACCCGCCCGCTTTGTTTTTTCTTTCTGGTTTGATGGGTCTGTTTATGGAGAAGATCCGATTCTATTTGAGGAAATGATTATATATATTTGTTGTGTGTATTTTATTTGAATGATTCAAACCCGGAAAGATTATGTAGCAAAGTGAGTTTACCAAGTACAATTTTAACAAGACTGTGAAATTATATCTGTTTCTTTGTAACCATCTTGGTTTGTGGTTTGGTTCGGTTCAATTATAATGATGTTTGACCTACACTGCTTTAGAACACAAGAAAAGAACATAATCAAATATTTTGCTTGGACAGTTTTACTAGAATCATGAACAAAACATTGAAATATTTTCCTACATTGTTAATTATTTAATTTTTGATGAACCAAAATAATCAAAGGATCAAGAACTTGATACGGTGATTTGCGCTAACACTAGTCTTCTTGTCTTCTTGATCTGTTAATACTTAGTGGTGTGGAAACAGAAGTAGAGATGTTCTTCAAGCTCTTGCAGTTGCTCTGAGAAGCTTTCTCATGTCCATTAAACTCCATCAATGCTTCCTTTTAACACTTCAATTTTCCTACTTGTGCACATCGCAGCTACAGATTCAACATTCAGCGTACTCATTATTATAAATCTAGCTTGCAAGTAGCGGAGGTATAATATCTCTAGATTCATAAATGCTAACATCTATCCGATGTCGTCCAGCGGTTAGGATATCTGGCTTTCACCCAGGAGACCCGGGTTCGATTCCCGGCATCGGAGATTTTTTACATACGATGGAAACTTATTTGGGCTTCGAGAGACTATTATTTCACTCCCCTGGAAGTAGGGCCTAATTCCATTTTATCTCTTTTTTTTTCCCCCTCATAAATTACCTAAATAGAAATCATGATCATGTTTTGACCAAAAAAAGAAAGAAAAGAGATCAAGACATGCGATGTCTTTTTGTTGATAATACAAACTTTCTCAAAGTAGCACGAGTACGAGTGCACTCTACTCTGAACCACTACAAAGGTCGGCGATAGAATTTCATTTAAAAAAAAAAAAAACATATCTCTAAGTTGCCGTGTATATAAAACTGATATGATCTCGTTAGACATTAGTTTAAGTACAACTGTACAAGCCTAGAAGCATGATTTGGACTAAGAGGATTTCATGCATTTCAACTTTTCTAACTGTAACAGGTTTACACTTTCTCAGAGCCTTCATTGCAACCAGTTCCACAGAATTTCACTTGCCCTGCAGAGTCCAAACTAGACTTGATCTCAACCATCAATTACCCGTCAATAGGAATCTCCGGATTCAAGGGTAATGAGAACAAGACAGTAAATAGGACAGTACGACTAATGTTGGTGGAGACGGTGTGTGCTGTTTACACAGTCAGCTTGGAAACACCACCAGGGTTTACCATTCAAGTGACCCCGGAGAAACTCCAATTTACAAAATATGGTGAGAAGTTGACATACCAGGTGATAGTCTTTTCTGCTCTGCTTCACTTAAGCAAGATGTATTTGGAGCTCTTACTTGGTAAGATGCCAAGTACCAGGTCAGAAGCCCATTGTAATTCGTAGCGAGAGTAGCAGCAGCACAAACTGAGTAATGGTATAAAGTTCAGTATGATGAATATGGAATAATAAAACTTAACCTAGAGAAAAATAAACGATACCTTTTCTCATTAATGAATTAATTGAATGTTCAAGTTACTAAATAATGTAATGTTTCTGCATTTAATGTGTTAATATCCATGCAAAAAAAAAGACTCCTTGAAGTCAGGCAATCTTGTTTTCACACAAAGGGCATGCATGCATGATCATGTGACCATTCCCCCATTGAAACAGACAAGACTCAAGCGTAAGAACTTACCTAACACTTCTGAAATTATATATGTTTTTATTAGGGACTACTAGATATTCATAGAACATTTACACGGAAAAATAAGGAAAGAGTTAGATCCAAACTGGAAGCATTCTTATTTTGTGTCTTGAAGTTCAGGAAATGATGAGATGTTTTAGAGTCACTTTCATCTTATTCGTGTTTCTTCTTCTGTCTGTGATCCAAACTAGTGAATGTGAAACAAGTACGTCAGGAGACTATATCATATACATGGGAGCAGCATCCTCAGATGAATCAACAGGCAATGACCACCATATTGAGCTTATGAGCACAATGTTAAAGCGGTAATTACAAAATCCAAAACTCTTATGATATTCTAATTATGATACATGTTACCAAGTGATCTATATACAGTTTCTTACTTGCATCAGGAGCGGGAAAACTCCCATGCACAGATACAAACATGGATTCTCTGGATTCGCAGCCCATTTATCAGAAGATGAAGCACGTCTCATGGCCGAGCAACCAGGAGTAGTCTCTGTCTTTCCTGATCAGATGTTACCTCTCCACACAACTCGCTCATGGGACTTCTTGGTTCAAGAGAGTTATCAAAGAGAAACCCACTTTACTGAAATGAATTCTCAACAAGAACTAGACGTGGCAGTAGGAGACACCATTATCGGCTTCATTGATTCAGGTGAGAACATATATATTGGAGCATTAATGAGATATTTTGATGCATTTAACTGATATTATGATGGTAAATACAGGAATCTGGCCTGAGTCAGAGAGCTTCAACGACATGCACATGCGACCAGTACCAGATAGATGGAAAGGCACTTGCATGAGAGGGAAGAAGACAGAACCTGATGCTTTCCGGTGCAATAGGTAATAAGATGACACATATGTTTGAATCCACCACCTTGTACTTAACGTTAAAAGTTTCCTAAACAGGAAACTAATAGGAGCAAGGTACTACAATTCCTCATTCCTCTTAGACCCGGACTATGAAACACCACGAGACTTCTTGGGACATGGGACACACGTGGCATCAATAGCAGCAGGGAGAATAATCTCTGATGCATCCTACTATGGCCTGGCAGGAGGTATCATGAGAGGAGGATCACCAACTTCAAGAATAGCTATGTACAGAGCTTGCTCGCTCCTTGGCTGCCGTGGCTCCAGCATACTAGCTGCATTTGATGATGCCATTGCGGATCGAGTTGATATTATATCGATATCTATGGGATTATTTATAGACAATTTGCTTGAAGATCCGCTTTCCATCGGTTCATTTCATGCTGTGGAAAGAGGGATCACGGTTATTTGCTCTGCAGGTAATCTTGGCCCTTCAAGTCAGTCCGTGGTTAATGCTGCTCCATGGATGATCACTGTTGGTGCAAGTACTATTGACCGTGGCTTTGAGTCTAACATTCTTCTGGGAGGACTAGATAACATCAGATTGATCAAGGTAAGCCTTAGTGCTGAGCATATTATCCGAAACCCGCAAACCGAACCGAAAAACAAAACCAAAACCGGACCAAAATTTACAAAAACCTGAACGGTTCCTATCTCTTTAACCCAAAAAGTAGGAACCGAACTTATAACCGAACGGAAACCCAAACAAAATCCGAACATTTTTAATTCGGTTATGTTTCGGATTTTGACCCAACCCGAACCTGGCATTACCCAGAACTAATCCTAAACATCTGAACCCGGATAACCCGAAATCCGAATAACCCAAATAACCGGATCCGTAAACCCGAATGCCCAGTGCTAGTAAGCCAAACACTGACAAGTCTCCATACATTAACAATCCCAAGCTTCATTGATATTTCAGGGGGCTGGAATAAATATAGCCAACATTGATAGAACTCAGTCTTACTCTATTATACATGCAAGATCAGCCAAGAAGATTGGTGCTAATGAGGAAGCTGCTAGGTAAACAGCTGCTTCTTGACATTAATTAGAGTGCTACTTTTCTTCATACTAATACAAGACAAGATAACTGCAAATGCTGCAGGAACTGTGCGGGTAACACTATGAACAGAACCATAGTTGAGGGTAAGATAGTAGTGTGTGACAATGATTATGGTAACCAGGCGATTCAATGGAAAAGCGAAGAGGTTAAAAGACTTGGTGGTACTGGTGTGATAGTTATTGACGACGAGTCAATGGATCTGTCTTATATAGACCCCTCCTTTCTAGTAACAATAGTAAAACCAGTGGATGGACTAGAAATCATGTCCTACATAAACTCAACAAGGTAAACAATAAGATGTCTCATTTTACAAGAGATTGCATTCAAACAGAACACTAATAGAATCCAATTTGTAGAGAACCAATTGCAATGATCATGCCAACAAGATCAAGAACAGGACATGAATTAGCACCATCCATACCATCCTTCTCATCAAGAGGTCCTTACTTGCTTACCAGAAGCATCCTCAAGGTAATAAACTTAAAGCTCTCAGTTTCACTCACAGTTTTTTTTTTTTTGGTAATCATGTTAAATTCATACCAATTTATAGTTCATAGTGGACTAATTAACTCCATGAGAAACCTGTTACAGCCTGATATTGCAGCTCCAGGGGTCAACATACTAGCATCATGGCTAATAGGTGACTTAAATGCAGCACCACAAGGCAAGGAACCGCCACTTGTCAACATCGAATCAGGGACTTCAATGTCATGTCCCCATGTCTCAGGGATAGCCGCTCGTCTCAAATCTGAAAACCCTTCATGGAGTCCTGCAGCAATAAGATCCGCTATCATGACAACAGGTAAGAACACAGTTAGGGATTACAGAATCAATCACAACCACTAGTCTTAACATTGTCTGTATCTGCAGCCGTGCAAATAACCAACACAGGATCACATATAACTACAGAAACAGGAGACAAAGCCACACCTTATGACTTTGGTGCTGGTCAGGTTACCATATTTGGACCTTCGTCACCTGGACTGGTTTACGAAACCAATCAAATAGACTACCTGAACTTTCTCTGCTATGTCGGCTTCACTTATGATCAGATCAGAAGGATCTCACACCGTATACCACAAGGCTTTGCTTGTCCTGAACAAAGCAGCAAGGGAGACATATCTGACATCAACTATCCATCAATCTCAGTTTCGAACTTCAATGGAGATGAAAGCAGAAGGGTAAGCAGGACAGTGACTAACGTAGCATCACGCCTCATTGGAGATGAAGATACTGTCTACAACGTGAGCATCAATGCACCAAAAGGGTTACGAGTCAGAGTGATACCAAGAAGTCTACAATTCAAGAATATAGGAGATACGCTAAGATACCAAGTGATCTTTTCATCTTCTACATCCACACTTAAAGAAGATGCGTTTGGTTCAATCACATGGTCTAATGGAATGCACAGAGTTAGAAGTCCGTTCGTTGTAACCAGCAAAGCTGATATATAATATGTTTTTCATAAACCATATAATAAAAGAGAAATAAGGTTTGTTACACACTCAATTATTCAAATCAAAAGAGAAAAGAAACAACATAACACAACTTCAAAAACAACATAACACAACTTCAAGTCACTCAAAGGCCCATGCATTCTCCTTGCGAACCTCAGCTTCTTCCGCATCTGTGTAGTCGTTCTTGATGTGGAAGATTTCGCGAATCTGAAGCACAGTCTTGCCTCTCATCATATCGGCCACAGTCTTGCACGTTAGGTCAAGAAGTCCAGGGATGATCAGAAAGTTTGCAGCCTACAAAACATATCATCAAAACCCTAACAGAATCATGCATGATTAGAAACCCTAATTGGCTAAGAAAGCGTGACTCACAAGTATGAGATCAACGAGGAGAGGCTGGTCGACTTTGACGAAATCGGCGTCCCAAGTCTTGAGCTCGATGTCTTCGTTAGCACCGTAGGTGTCTTTGTCTCCGGCGTTGGCTTCGACGGCTGCTTCGACGTGTTTCTTGCAGTACTCGATAACCTTGGCGAGGGTTGCACTGTTGACGTTTGCAAGAGGGATTCCGCCATCGGTGCAGTCGTCCTCGATCATGTTCTTGACCGTCTGACACTCGAGCGCAACGGCTTCATCGACCTCGAAAGATTTGCCTTCGGAGCTCTCGAGGATGATCTTCTTCGACATAGTTGGCAGAATATTCTAAAAGGCCGAGAGGGAGATGAGATGATGAGTGAATTACAAAAGGTGGTGGATTGGTGCTTTATTTATAGGACCTGATTGTTAAAACTAGAGAATCTAAATTATATATTAACGTTGGTTTGTTGTTATCCAGGACCTGAAGAAAAAAAAATGTAAATATATACTTCCAAAATTTAATATGAAATTTCCATCTTCGGATGATGATACGGGTGAAAAAGATTTCAAAATTGTAAAGTAATTTTGGAAAATAAGGAAAGGTAAATTCAAAGATTTTTTTTTGGGGTGAAATTAGGAACTATTGCTAGGCTGTAAATTTAAATACACTTAATATAAACCTGGCTTACATTGTACTAAAAGAATAAATATCTTGAAATAAAAATGTCTTTTTCAGATTAAAAAAATATGATTTCTTGCCTTGTTTATCCAATGCAATTTATAGACATATATTGTTAAGGCTGTCAAACTGACATGTCGGATAGGGCTGGACATAAATATCTGCACCCAAAAAACCGACCCGAAACCGATCCAAAATCAGGGTACCCGACCCGATCGGATCTTGCCTAAATATCCGAAAAGATTCTTTTTTCAAAACCAAAAAAAAAAAAAATCGAACCCGATCCGCACCGAAAATCAAATGAGTATCCGAACATATCCAAACATGTAATTATATTTTTATTTATATTAATACCTAAAATTAAAATTATAAATTAAATATAATATTTTTTGGGTATCTATAGATAAAAAGGGATGTTTCAGATGCATATATCCAAATAACATTGTATCTATGGTTGTTGTAAAAAAACATCGTATCTATGGTTACTTTCGGACAAAAAATAACCAATTTGAAATATATATACTGAGTATTTTTGGTTTTAGTTATTTTAGATAAGTTTGAGTAGTTTAGATATAAAATGTCGGAGTTGAATCGAGTAGTTTGGTTATTTTGGTTAAAACCCAACCCCAGCGGATTTCGGGCCAACCCATTTTTTATAATATCCGAATGAGACTATTTTTCAAAACCCAAAAAATATGGTTTCCGAATGAGTAGTATCCATACCCAAATGGATATTCGAACGCTCATGCCTATATTAGAATGTGACTAGACGATCTAACTAGAAAACCAGATTCTACATTTTCTAGGCAGTCAGGGGTATCAACAGGACCGTCTTAACCAATTTAATAGTGAGGTTTTTGCCAAAATTAACCCACAACTTGATTTTAATCCCAAACCTATATCCAAACTTGAATCAAATGCAAAACTAACCTAAAAGCCTAGTGAAATTACAGCTCAACCCCTTGTGACCAAACAAAAAAACAGAAGCCATTCTTAAGAATATAGCCCCAGTAAATCGTCTGAGTCGTCTGAGATGTGAAGTTTAAGTCGTCTGGTACCAGTTTATTTTAAAAATAATTTATAAATCTTGTAAAAAAATATTTTGATGCGTGAAAAATAAAAATCAAGTAATTATAAACAGTTTTAAGTGATATAAATTAAGATATGATAAAATTGATTTGTTTTGAAGATAGATGAGTGGAAGTAGTGAATCATGAAATACTTTGGTTTAGGAGTTTGGCAAACATATGTTGTAGTATTGTATGTATTGTTAGGGTTAGATTTTGGAAAACTAAAATGTTTTTTTCAAAAATTAGTTTTCACCTATATGTGTTTATTTATGTGTATAGTAAACACTTTTCAAGTTTGATTTGATTTTATGAAGTCTTTAATTAGATAATTAAGTTTAGGGGTTATGTTTAGGGTGTGGACGACTTATATTTCAGTCGTCTGTTGAATAATTTACTCGGACGACTTACATTTCAGTCAACTGGTGAAGAAATTAAAACAGATGACTTACATGTAAGTCGTCCAAATATTCCCGCCTAAAATTTTTTAAAAAAATTATTTTCCCGCTTAAATAATTTAAACCAGACGACTTACTTGTAAGTCGTCTGGAAAGTCTTCTATTTTAGTTTCCCGCTAAAAATATTTAATTTCCCGCTAAAAATATTAAACTCTTCTGGACGACTTACATGTAAGTCGTCTGTTTTAATTTCTTCACCAGACGACTGAAATGTAAGTCGTCCGAGTAAATTATTCACAGACGACTAAAATATACGTCGTCCGAGTAAATTATTCAACAGACGACTGAAATATAAGTCGTCCACACCCTAAACATAACCCCTAAACTTAATTATCTAATTAAACACTTCATAAAACCAAATCAAACTTGAAAAGTGTTTACTATACACATAAATAAACACATATAGGTGAAAACTAATTTTTGAAAAAAACATTTTAGTTTTCCAAAATCTAACCCTAACAATACATACAATACTACAACATATGTTTGCCAAACTCCTAAACCAAAGTATTTCATGATTCACTACTTCCACTCATCTATCTTCAAAACAAATCAATTTTATCATATCTTAATTTATATCACTTAAAACTGTTTATAATTACTTGATTTTTATTTTTCACGCATCAAAATATTTTTTTACAAGATTTATAAATTATTTTTAAAATAAACCGGTACCAGACGACTTACACTTCAGTCGTCCAGACGACTTCCAACATCTCAGACGACTCAGACGATTTACTAGGGCTATATTCATAAAAATGGCTTCTGTTTTTTTGTTTGGTCACAAGGGGCTGAGATGTAATTTCACTAGGCTTTTAG
>NC_027754.1:22780381-22794347 GCF_000695525.1 Brassica oleracea var. oleracea
GTCTACAGCCAGACGACTTCCCAAGTAAGTCGTCTGACGAACAGATCTGGAAAAAAACTCGATGTCATACCTTAAATTGGTGAGATAAGTTCCTTAGCATACATAAGGCTTCTCTAAGCACACAAAATCACAAACGAAAGTCACCCACCCAGAATCGTTAGCTTCTATGACTCTATGAACCATAAAAATTTTAGAATCAAAATCTTGGGTTTTTTAGCTCATTGTGGAGAGAAAGTGAGAGATATGTTGTGTTTAGTTCATAAGAATAGAAAAAGAAGAAGGGTAAATCGATTTTGGGAGCATTAAGAGCTTCAAATTGGTTGTTCATGGTGGTTGTGGTATTGATGACAATGACAATCTTGTAATTACTTGAAGATGATGAGGGTGAGAGAGAGTAAAGATGTCATTTTCGAAAAAAAAAAAAAAATTGATGGCATTTTCGTAAATTATATGAACTTGTGGGGTGAATAGGGCAAAACCAATTTTAAAAAAAAAAGAGATTAGTTTTTTATTTGACTTTAAGTTGTAGGTCAATTTTGCAAAAAAACCTTTAATAGTTTTCAGTGAAGTATTGAATATGGGCTATTTTGTAAACAATTCTTAACTTTTATTTGTTGCATTTTCTTAAGTTGAACCAATAGAATTTTTTCATCTGTAAAACTATAAAATAGTGAAACCATACAGTTTTTTATAGGGTTTTGTCTTGTTGTGTGTGAGTTAGTTTTAGTTGATTATATGGACCTTTTATTATAACTTTACCAAGTAATTAGTCTTTCAACAATTTAAAATACAGAGTTAATAGTAATGCTAAACGAACCTTATGCATGGCTGAATTTCTCGACTGTGTTGGAAGAGATTCAAGAATTAAAGAGAAGATTTCAGGATAAGCTATATTTCTCCGAAACAGAATAGGACTGCAGATCATTTAGCCAGGCCAGATCTGCTCGATCTTTTCATAGGTCTCTTTCTTATGTTGGTTATTCATTCCGGTCTGATTAACCAGACCACTTCAAAATTGAATGATAAAATAGTTTTTTTTTGTTGTAAAAAAATTGAAATAAACCTTTATAATTAATAAAATAACTCTAAGAAAATTTGCGGGCCCGTGTATCCAGGGCAACCGCCCTTATAGCCATGGTCAAGGGCCGGGACTGCATATCGGCAATATGACTCTTGCATTATTCGGTAACGCTGGTCATGATACTTACTGCCCGATCAAGATTATGCATCGGTGTTATGGCAACTGCTAACTTAATAATGAAAGCCAAGACGATCATGCGCTCGGAGCTTCTCTCATAAAAAAAAAATTAGTTAAGCAAAATATACCCTAGTAGATCTTGTGACGTGTATATTGAAGATTTGTGATACAAGACAGTCTATGATATTTTTAGACTTGGCTAGATGTGTACTCGTCCTAATGCTCGCAGATTCTTGGTGGATCTTAAGTATACATGGATTCCGAGTACTTGTGGTAGATGTGGATACTTAGGATATAAAGAGAAAAGATGTCTACTCCCAGCTGTCCAAAAGAATGTGGAAACATTTTCAGTGAATGAGGTGCTAAATGAAGATCGTGGGGTTAAGCCGAATAAAGAACAGTCAGGAAAAGAGGTGATACAAGTTGAAGATTCAGAAGCGGATTTGGTTTTAGCTTCTACTGATCAGATTTTAGAGCCCACTAATGGGACAGAGATTGAGCAATTGCAATCACAAAAGGGTGTTGAGCTTAAGGCTCAGTCAACACCAGTAAAGCTATCCATCCACTTTAAGGTAACAATAGCCAATGGCTCAAACTCTCAATCCACTACACCACCATTCGCAGGTACCCCTCCTGCTCCAGCTGAACTAACTATTATGGAAGAAATTTCATCTCATATTATTGTTTCCGAGACCAATTTGGAATCATGAGACAATTAATTGGCTTTTATGTACACACCTACACATGGCAGCCCTTTTCACAATGACATTGAGCAATTCAGTGTTCATGATGTTGGAAATGGGATGATGAGTGATGCTATAGCAAATCTCAACATGTCAAGAGGTGGGAGGCCAATAAAACCAGTTCAGAAATATCAAGATATGGATTGGACTAGGGTACGAGGGAAAGGTAAAGGAGGTTGAGGTCATCGAGGCCGTGGATACCACACTCCCTAGTGTTTGGTCCATTCTTATCTTGTTTTGTTAAGGTTGTTCAGCTTGGCAAAGAGTTGTTTGATGGAACGGTGGTTACTAGACTTAGGGTTTCATTCAGGTTATTAGAACTCTAAACTATAGATGCTAAGGATTGATTCTAGAACTCGATATCTAATGCAAAAGACAACCAACTCGAGCTGTGAGTCTAATCTATTGACTAAGTTCAGTGTTTCAGCTCTCGCATGTTAACACAGATCGAGCGTCGATCGATGCTACTATGAGCGTCGATCGATGCTACGGATTGAGTGTCGATCGATGCTATGGTATAAGCGTCGATCGACACTGCCTTAGGCAAGCGTTATCGATCTGATCGATTATGTTCAACTAAATTCATAGACCAACTCTCGTATGCGCCTAGGTATCTAATCCAGCAGGATTCGGGTTCCGTTAATTCATTGCACTCTCATGCCACTCAATTGTCCTATGATTCTAGGTTCAAGCAATTAGTCACACTCTCATGGTTTTTCAACTACTCTAGATCCTAGTATTACAAGCTATCCTGATGTAGAGATCTTTAGATATCCTAACAATCATATAATTCAGAAATTCATTCAAAACCCTAGAAATTCCTAAACTTAGCAGGTGGATCTACTCATGCATGATGTTTGTCACAGAAATCATAGATGAATAGATGAATAACATAAAATATAAATAAAACCAAAACAATAGAGTTCCAAGAGGACTCTGAAGGAGTTCCCCTCTTCTCTCCTATCCTAGAACTATGAATAAAATAAAGCTTAGCCGTCAACAATGGTTTAGACAACACATAAATAGGGTTTTAGGTCGTCCAAACATATTCTGGTAATTTGGGGTGGCTTCTGGGCTTCAACGGTCATAAAATATGCTCAGCCCATATTCTGGCATCACTGTCGATCGACACCAATGCTGTGTTATCGATCGACAGTCTTTCATCTCCTCGACAACTTCCTCTTGCGAGGCAGACTGACCACACTTCAGTAAAACGAACATAACTTCTGCTACATGATGCTGATTGACCTCAAACCGGTGGCATTGGAAATCTAACTCAAAGCTCTATCTTGTGTCAAACGATGGGCTCAATCTAACAGTGGGAATATCTCCATCCATAGCTAGACATCTGACACGTCTGTGCAGCTCTGCACTAAAAAGGCTCCAAAAGACACCAAAATCACCACTTTCCTCCAAATCGTCTCTGAACCTGTATATACTCTAAATAGACTCTATAAAGTAGCAAATATATATTAAAACACTTATAAATCACATGATGCAAGGATTTTCAAACAAGTATATGGATCTGCAGGTAAAAGTTAGTTTCTATCTTTTCTCTCTACTAATTTCTCTTTTTAGTCAAAGTCTGCTTTTATTGCAGGATCATTGACCAAGATTGGACAGGTTTCCATGAATCAAGCCTTAATGGTGGTTGCCACCAAGTCCTGTTCACTTCTTTTTGACCTATATCCAAGAATTCATGTGAATCGAACCTTGATGATTGCCGCCACCAAGTCCCGTTCGAATTATTTTTGTCGGAATCCTTATGAAGCAAGTCTTAATGGTTGTAGCCACCAAGTCATGTTCGGATTCCACCTAACTAACACATATTATATATTATATTATATTTATTTTTTCTTTTTCTTTTCCTTTCTTTTTTTTCGTTTTTTTTCTTTTTGAAAATAAATATCTCTACCTATAAATATAAGGTCGAAATAGAGAGAAAAAATATGATAAATCTATACAAGGCTTTACCTTCCAGACTTGTTTGAAGAATCCGATCCCATGTATACCAAGCCCCAAGACAAGCAGTTGTGTCAAGCTTAGTGTTGGAGGTCAGCTTTGGTTCTTTCAAACAATCTCAGCAAGTGTGAATAGTTGACAGGTTGATCCACTTTAGTATCTTTAGTACTATCTGCAATCAGTAAGTCTAGAATGATGCTAAAGAGTGGTTAGATAACAAGCAAAAATCTAATAAGTTCATTATCTCCTTCTTGACTCAATAAAACTTTTTTTTTTTTGAAAACGTTTGATAAGACTCACAATAAACTAAGTATCAGTAAACCTCCCTCCAGACTTAAATTACACTGTCCCCAGTGTATATCTAGTCGGAGTTATGGTGATAAATAAATCATAAGTACTCAATTTAACAAGTTAGAACGATATACCTGACCGGATTAAGTGTCGATCGATGGAAAGGAGTTACCATCGGTCGCTACAGGGAATGTACTGTCGATCGATATCGACATGCTCTCATCGGTCGATATGCTAGGCAATCGTCAACTCGGATCCTTTTTTTTTATATATATTCTAAATAGCTAACTAAACACACAATATTAGTAAACCTCTCCCAGACTTAAACAACACTATCTCCAGTGTTATACAGTGTAAGATCAGTGGGGAAATAAATAATAAGGACAATATTTAACAAGGAAAACGGTATACCTGACTTTGATATGAGTGTCGACCAACATAGTTAAGTGGCGATCAATACTCTTGAAGCTCTGTCGATCGACACAGTTAAGTGGCGATCGATCGATGCTAGTAATGCTCTGTCGATCGATGCTGCGCAGCCATCGTCGATCCTTTGCAAACTCGTCTTCCGAGGTTTTTTTTTTTTGACCTGCAATAAATAAAAACTTTAAAGAGTAACAATCTAAACTAAACTGAAAGAAATTACCTAATAGTGGGTTGCCTCCAACTCAGTGCTTTGTTATAGTCATTTAGCTTGACTTTGGAGATCTGATTTAGTCCGGATGAGAATGAGAGCATGCTCCAAACAAGTCTCAATGTCTACTCTCTCAAGCTTTATCATTCTTGTGTAAAAGCCTCCTCCATAGACTCTACTCCTTTGTCTATCATCTCAGCAATAAGGAGTGCTCAAAGCTTTGCAAATGGCTGTGAGAAGCATCTGCTGCGCACTCCGGATTTCCTGACACCATCTGAGAAGTGAGGGATCAATGATAACTAAGAACCTCCTTTGGTCCTTTTCCTCTTCTTCCAATTCCTACTCTTCTTTCCCCCAGACTTGTCTGATCGCGTGGTGGTTTCTCCATCAAAAAGATTTCCACAAACATCGAACTCCTTCTGCTCTGATATGCTCCCAGTGTCGATCGATGGAGAAGTGGTAGTGTCGATCGATACCGGTATTTTTATGTCGTTCGATATTGCATCCGTGGTGCCGTTCGATGGTATCTGGTCGGTGTCGATCGATGCTGCTTCTGTTGGGCCCTTATCGACTTCATCTCTAAATCGCAACCCTCTCTGAGAAGCTTCTGCATGTAGAGGATCATCAAGTACCCCAATGTAAGGACTTAACTTCATACATCTATCTGGTGGGATAGGAAATTCAACTTCGACTACAGTTCAAGGAATCACAATCTTCACAGGGTCATATATCCTCTTTACTCTTTTGTGAAACCCAACAGCTTCTTCTGTGCATATAAGTAGTCTCAGATGTTTAGAGTCAGCATTGTGTGAGGCCTCAGACTCGTGCACTCTTTCCTCAACTGGTTCCAGCTCTACTATGTATACTGGTAGTTCTTCCAACGATGGGTGTCGATCGACGATCTCGGGTGTGTGTCGATCGATGATGGAGTGTGGGTGTAGATCGATGCTATCTGCTGGTTGTCGATCGATCTCATCAGGTTGGTGTCGATCGATGCTACCCTTTGGTGAAGTTTCCAGATCTCCTCTCGAAGTATGCTGATCGTCATCAAGCTTCTTCTCCAAATTCTGATCCATATCCTCAAGACATTCCTCCAGCTCTAAGAAGTCTTCCATAGTGACTTTTTTTTCTACATCGTCGATCGACGTTGAGGTTGTACCGTTGGTAGACGTTGAGGTTGTACTGTTGATCGATGTTGAGGTTGTGCTGTCGATCGACGTTGAGGTCATGCCGTCGGTCAACGTTGAGGTCCTGCCGTCGGTCGACGTTGAGGTCCTACCGTCGGTCGACGTTGAGGTCGTGTCTTCAGTACCAGCTTCCTCTACTCTGCTCAGCTCTCCAGACACATGTTGTTCATCCCTTTTTGCCATAATGTCGTCGAGCAGCTGTATTGGAATCATATACTCCTCATCTAACGATGCCAAGAACCTCTCCCATTTATCATTTTTCTTCTTTTCTCGCGTTGCTTCAGCATCATCAAGAAATTTGTAAAGGAAGGCTCTTTCAATGTCATCCCAGCTGGTTAGAGATCATGGTTGCAGTTGACTGAGCCATCTGAATGCATCCCGATAGATAGAATATGGGAAGATCTTGCAGAGCATGTGGTATTCAGATACTTCATTCTGCTCACTCCTTGACACGAGATCCTCAAGCTCTTCAACGTGGTTTCTAGGATCTTGGTGAGGAAGACCCTGGAAGGGGTCTTGTCCTACCCAATCATACCACTCTCGGCTCAGGTCAAAGTCATTCATCTCAGCAACATCAATCACATCAGGGATCACAGCACCATGAGCATTAATCAACTGTCTTGTGCTGTTGCGGGTGCGACCTTCTTCATCTCTTAACATCCCATTCTCATCGACCATAAGAATGAGCACTTCCACATTCTCTGCCTCTAAACAAGTGGTGTCGGACGGCAGATGAACAGTGTCGATCGACGGCAGATGAACAGTGTCGATCGATGGTTGATGAGCAGTGTCGATCGTCGATTGATGAACAGTGTCGATCGACGTCGGGTGAACAATGTCGATCGACGTCAGATGATCAGTGTCGATCGACGTCAAGTGAACAGTGTCGATCGACTTCGGGTGAACAGTGTCGATCGACGTCATGTGAACAGTGTCGATCGACGTCAGGTGAACAGTGTTTATCGACGTCGGGTAAACAGTGTTGATCGACGCTTGGATTTCTACGCTGTCAATCGCTGCTTGGAGGGTGTCGACTGACCTCTTAGACTTATGGATCACACGTTCCAAATCGAGTGGCTCTACTAGTAAGAGCCCTATCCCCTTGTTGCTTCTGGTACTCATATGCATGTTCCTGAAGCACAATAAAAAAAATCTATCATTTTTTTGAATTTTGATTTCGTCAAACTTTTTATGTGTGATTTGTGTTATGAGTTTTCAATATTAGCTTTTGATTCTGATATCACTCAAATTACCCTAAGGAGTGATTTATACTCACTCAAATAAGAGGTCGAGTTGTAGTACTTAGGGATCGAATTCACAGGGAGCTAGGCTAATAGGTTTGAAGAAGTAAATAAAGATATGCAAAGCAGTAAACAATAAACAAGTTGAACAAGACAATTGTTCAGCTTGGCAAAGAGTTGTTTGATGGAAGGATGGTTACAAGACTTAGGGTTACATTCAGGTTATTAGAACTCTAAACTATAGATGCTAAGGATTGATTCTAGAACTCGATATCTAATGCAAAAGACAACCAGCTCTCGCTGTGAGTCTAATCTATTGACTAAGTTCAGTGTTTCAGCTCTCGCATGTTAACATAGATCGAGTGTCGATCGATGCTATGGTATGAGCGCCGATCGATGCTACGGATTGAGTGTCGATCGATGCTATGGTATAAGCGTCGATCGACACTGCCTTAGGCAAGTGTTATGGATCTGATCGATTATGTTCAACTAGATTCCTAGACCAACTCTCGTATGCGCCTAGGTATCTAATCCAGCAGGATTCGGGTTCCGTTCAATTGTCCTATGATTCTTGGTTCAAGCAATTAGTCACACTCTCGTGGTTTTCCAACTACTCTAGATCCTAGTATTACAAGCTATCCTGATGTAGAGATCCTTAGATATCCTAACAATCATATAATTCGGAAATTCATTCAAAACCTTAGAAATTCCTAAACCTAGCAGGTGGATCTACTCATGCATGATGTTTGTCACAGAAATCATAGATGAATAGATGAATAACATAAAATATAAATAAAACCAAAACAATGGAGTTCCGAGAGGACTCTGAAGGAGTTCCCCTCTTTTCTCCTATCCTAGAACTATGAATAAAATAAAGCTTAGCCGTCAACAATGGCTTAGAAAACACATAAATAGGGTTTTAGGTCGTCCAAGGGTATTCTGATAATTTGGGGTTGCTTCTGGGCTTCAACGGTCATAAAATATGCTCAGCCCATATTCTGGTATCACTGTCGATCGATACCAATGCTGTGTTATCGATCAACAGTCCTTCATCTCCTCGACAGCTTCCTCTTGCGAGGCAGACTGATCACTCTTCAGTAAAACGGGCATAACTTCTGCTACAAGATGCTGATTGACCTAAAACCTGTGGCATTGGAAATCTAACTCAAAGCTCTATCTTGTGTCAAACGATGGGCTCAATCTAACGGTGTAAAGGTCTCTATCCATAGCTAGACATCTGACATGTCTGTGCAGCTCTGCACTAAAAAGGCTCCAAAAGACACCAAAATCACTACATTCCTCCAAATCGTCCCTGAACCTGTAAATATCCTAAATAGACTCTATATAGTAGTATATATATATTAAAACACTTATAGACCATGGCTAAAACTGGGTAAAATCCATGGTCCATCACCGTTATATCATAGACGGTATTCCTAACAGGGATGACCGGTGGAGAGAAATGTTTTTCTTCTTCAAGATTAACCCGGCGTCGGTCGGCGACTTTGATTTCGGAAGGATCCCTAGGGAGTGGTCCGACGAGATTGGTAAGTTTTTCTTTTTCGAAGTGAATTCCGCTCTTCGATCTCTTTTGGCGTTTTTAACTTTTCTCTACTTATTTGTAGAGCCCTTCGGTCCTGCACCTATGACTCCCGAGCTTCATGGACTAATCGCCACTCTGCGGTGAGGTAACCCTCGATGGCTCGCATTTACCATAGATCGAATTCGAGCTGCTTACACTCTTCAACCGGGTGAAACCGAGCTACCCCTATTGGTCTAGCGGCTCTCGTTCGACCAAGGAAGGGTCGCCGTAACAAAAGTAAGCTGATCTTTCTTTTCTCTCCTTTTTCGAAAAGATCCGAGCTAGTTTGTTTGCGTGTTCCTCAATTCTCCAGATCTGTTTCGTTCAGGAGCGAGGGAGAAATTCGTTCAGGAGCGAGGGAGAAGGACGCGTTACCCGATCGTCATGACGAGTCCTCTGAGGCTGGGTCATTGGAACGAGCTCAGAAAGCTCGACGCAGACCGACTCTTAGGTCGAGGTCGCAGGCTCAGTGTCCTGGCCTTATGGCTAGGCCGGTATCGATCGCTGTTCCTGTTGGTGGGGCATGAAGGACGTCAAACACTTCAGCCGGTTCTGTCGGTGATCGAGCTCTCGATGACGATGTCTATTCATCGATGCCGACGTCAAGCTCTGGAGAATATCAATTCAGTGAGTTCGAATTCGCCGAGCTCGGAGCTTCCTCCGCCGTGGCGGGCTCCTGGCGAAGGTACTTCTTATGTCGACCCGAGTGCTCATCTCCCGGAGGTGCAGGAGACCTCTTCGTGGAGATTTTTGTACGATAACGAGGTATCGATCCTCGAGAATCCTGAGCGTCTTGCCTTGATTTGGCGTAAGATCGAGGCGAAGGGATGCAAGCTTCCTTCTTTGGGGGACATGCGAGAACGTGACGCTTACGTTCGGATGGCGGTCGCGAATGCTAAGGTAATATATCCTGCGATTGCTTCTGGCGTTTTATTTGGATAAACTGATGGTTGTCTGAACTTTTTTATCGCTTTTGCTTAGGCTATGGAGGCGAGCAATGAATATGCCACCTTGATGGAGAAGCAACTGGCTGACTTTCCGAGCAAAGAGCAGGTCGGGAGTCATCTCCTTACAATTCAGCAACTTCGAGGTGAGTTGGAGGCCGTTTGAGTGATGGAGCAGCAGCGCGACGTCGAGATTGAGGGATTGAAGGTGAAGTTGGCTGCTGCTTAGACGGAGAAGGTCGCTGTTTAGAATGGCCTCGACTCGATGAAAGAAAAGCATAGGCAGGAGATCGAAGGTCGTGACGAGGTGGCTCGCAAGGAGCGCGATCTTGCTCGTCGTTCTCTGGCTCGAGAATATTACGCGGTTCTGGCCGTGGTGAAGGATAAGCTTCTGAAAAAGAAGAAGGAGACGGCTGTGGCGATTCGTTTGCAGGAGGTTCGAGCTCGTATCGAGGCTTTGACCGAGTACATCGAAGGTGGTTTCGAGCTTGAAGAAAAGTTGGAGCGTCTTAGAGACCAGGAGGTTTCACACGATGTTGATTATGGTCTTGCTTCAGTGTCGGATCCTTCCTTAGTCGCCTCGAGCTTCCTGAGGTTTTTGGTGACTCGGTCGATCAAGATTGATGCGAAAATTGGTCCGCGCGACTTTGGAGTTTGTAATTTGTTATGTTTTTTAACTTTCCTTTTGGTTTGTTGAAGAAACATATATATGTCTTCAAAATGGATTATTGGGTTAATACCTTTCTAATCGTATGATTTGTTCAACTTTAGCTTCATTGAGCTTGTTTGTTTTATCCTTTAGAAGGCGTTGAACAGAGAGTGATTAGGAATCTGTTTTGTGGACCTTTATACGGCATGATGGCATAATCGATTGGGTGGGTTATGCTAGTAGTTCATGTCTTCTAAGTAGTAGAAGGAAAGTGACAAAATTTTGTTTGGTTTTTTGGGTTGGCTCGGTATCGAGCTGCCTACGTACCCTCTTCGAGAGATCAAGCATATTCGTAATTCTGTTTCGTTTTACTGAGCTGTAGGTGCCGGTAACCTCCCAGCTTGAAGCTCGATTGACTTGGTCGGGATTCGGATTTGCGTTATTTGCAATATTTCTTTAGGTTGTTCGCATTCCAGGGTCTCATTTCGGGGTGGCCTTTTTGCATTTTTCTGGCTCGTATACTCCGGAACGGATTTCTTTGGTTACTTTGAATGGTCCTTCCCATCTGGTTCCCAATTTTCCTACTTTTGGTTCTTTTGTTCCGTCGAATACTTTTCGAAGGACTAAGTCGCCGACAAAGAATGTGCGGTTTCTTACATTAGAGTCATGATAACGCGACGCGACTTGTTGGTAATTTTGCACGTGGATCGCCGACTCTTTCCCATCTTTCTTCGATCATATCGAGTTGATCGATTAGTAGGTCTTCGTTGAGTTCGGCATCTTCTGGGCACACCTTGCGTCGCTGGCTTGGGGCCTCGATTTCTGCTGGTATTACGGCCTCGACCCCATAAGATAATGAAAATGAAGTCTCTTGGGTTGTCTTGTGAGGGGCGTCCGGTAGGCCCAGAGGACTCCATGCCGCTCTTCCCCCCATCTTTCTTTTTTGAGGTCGAGCCTTTTCTTGAGATTGTTCATTATGGTCTTTTTCGCGGCTTCGACGTGTCCATTACACTTTGGGTAAATGGGGCTTGCGGCCTTAATCTTGATCTTCCATTTGTTGCAGAATTCTTTGAATATCTTGGAGATAAACCGTGGCCCGATTTTGGTTACTATTTCGTAAGGCAGACAATGCCGGCATATAACGTTTTTCCAAATGAAGTTCGTCACCCTATCGGAGGTGACCTTGTGGTATGCCTCAGCTTCGATACACTTGGTAAATTAATCTGTTAGCACCAGAAGGAAACATAGTTGAGCTGTTCCCGAGGGTACTAGCGGTCCTACTATATTCATGGACCATTTCATGAAGGGGTATGGAGATGATATTGTGGAGAGTTTCTGCGTCGGTTGGTGTATCATTGGCGCATGTCGTTGGCATTTGTCGTATTTTAGTGCGAATTGTTCCCTGTCGTCGGTGATCGTCGGCCAGAAATAGCCGAGTTTCTTGATCCTGATTCCTAACGATCATCCGCCGGAGTGGCTCCCGCATGATCCTCCGTGGGTCTGTTTTAAAATTATGAAGGCGTCTTTAGGAGATACACTCAGCAAGTAAGGTTCGTTTATGCTTCGTTTATATAGTTTTTCTTCTATAATGCAATATCGTGAACTCCGGGCTTTTATCTTTCGGGCTTCCCATCTGTCGTTGGGGAGCTCGGTGTCTTTTATGTAGTTGTATATCGAGATTTTCCAGTCTGGTATGGCCTCGAGTTCTTTTTGAAAAGCTTCGTGCGCTTCGTTGTTAGTTTCGTTGACGGCCTCTTCGGGGATAGTCGCGGAAGTCGCTGTCCTCCTAGTCCTGGCGGATGGTTCGTTAGGGGATGGTCGATCGTCGAGCTCGCCGTCGGTTTCGCCGTTAATATTTTCGGTTGTTCTCTGAGCTCTGCTTCGTGTTATGATTGCGCCGATGCAAGAAGGATTGTCCCCCTGAATGTCGGTTGCTTTGCATGGAAGGTCTATGCTGGACTTCTCTATTCCTTCCATTTGTATTACCCTCCTTATTGTCGGATTGGAAGTCGAAGCTAGCGCGGCTAGAGCATCGGCCGACGTGTTATCTCCTCTTGGGATTTTTGTGAGCTCGAATTTGTCGAACTGCTGAGCGATCTCTCGTAGAATTGAAAGATATGTTTCCATTCTTTCGTTGTTTACTTCATATTCTCCATGGAATTGGCTCGTGACTAACTGCGAGTTGCTGAAGGCGCTAATTTCCTGGGCACCGACGCTTCGTGCAAGTAGTAAACCGGCGATCAGGGATTCGTATTCGGTTTCGTTGTTTGATGCGCTGAATCCCAAGCGAAATGATTGTTCGATCATTTCTCTTGTCGGGGATTCGAGTTGTATTCCGATCCCAGATCCCTGTCTCGACGAGGCATCATTGACGTGTAATTTCCATGTTTGGGTATTCGATCTCGCGTCTTCCTTTGGGACGAGTTCAATGAAGAAATCAGCTAGTACATGTGCTTTCGAGCTCGTTCGTGGTTTGTACTCGATGTCGTATTCGCTGAGCTCGATTGCCCATTTTGCCAACCTTCCAGATTGGCTTGGAGTGTGGAGTATGTTGGGGTCGAAAACGGTTGCAACGAAGTTAACGTCAAAATCCCCGAAGAAGAAAACGTAGAAACCTTCTTCGACAAATACTTCTTCGAAATAGATTCTTCTTTACGAAAAGCTTTGCGGAAGAAACACGAGTCATCGGACAAAAGCTCGAAGAGGGTCGCTACGCAGCAACCAAACACATGTTCCGCTCGGTCGCTACGTAGCGGCCGAGCTCAAGCGTTCGCTACGTAGCGACCGAGTTTAACCAAAGTTTGGTCGCTACGTAGCGACCGAGCTCTTCCGAAACATCAATACGACATTAGTCCATGCGTTCTCGTCTACCCTTCGATGCTATCTCCCGAAGACCGTAGCGAACCCATTTCACAATTCCCCGCCATTCTAAGTTATCAAACTTTACCGTAAAAAAAAGCGGAAAGTTCGTTCTTTATCGAAAAAAGCTGTAATAAACGCTTCGAGTCGGAAGACGGCCCAAAGGGACCTAAGACATGACTCGAAGCCCAACTTACGATTTCTTAACCAACAGCCCGTAAGCCGCATGACGGTTTACGCTTTGTTCACAAGGAAAGATAAATGTCAAGTTTCCGCGGATAAATATGAAATTTTGAAGATAATTACGAAGATCAGAAAAAATCCATTTTTACGCTATGACGGCTTAAGGGCAGAAGAGGAAAATCGTTAACCGACCTTGGAGCCAGTATATAAGGAGTCCTAGGCGAGAGGCATGTAGGAGGACTTTCACAGCAAACTTAGCACTTAGAGCAATTTTAGGCAATTTTCCGTTTTTGTTATTCGAGCTGCGACTCAATTTTCCGAAACATCGATACGACATTAGGCCATGTTCTCGTCTACCCTTCGATGCTATCTCCCGAAGACCGTAGCAAACTAATTTCACGATTCCCCGCCATTCTAAGTTATCAAACTTTACCGTAAAAACCGCGGAAAGTTCGTTCTTTATCGAAAGAAGCCGTAATAAACGCTTCGAGTC
>NC_027754.1:22794488-22794590 GCF_000695525.1 Brassica oleracea var. oleracea
TTTATGCTATGGCGGCTTAAGGGCAGAAGGGGAAAAGCGTAAACCGACCTTGGAGCCAGTATATAAGGAGTCCTAGGCGAGAGGCATGAAGGAGGACTTTCC
>NC_027754.1:22795078-22795336 GCF_000695525.1 Brassica oleracea var. oleracea
CCCTAACGGAATCGAGGTAATATGGGGAAACCCAAGAGTATCACAGGTGTGTTACGCCGCAGAACAAAAACGAAAAAGACCAGACCTCGAGACCACTCCTAGAAAAACGGAGAAAAAGGTCTCCGACCATGGTTCGCAAAGTCAAGATTCGGCTGAACTCTTCTGGCAGTCTCGTAGCATCACGGCCCTAGAGGAAAAACGCGAACCAACTTGCGAACCTGTGGTCACAGTCTGTCTCGACGAAGCATCTCCGGAACG
>NC_027754.1:22795488-22795972 GCF_000695525.1 Brassica oleracea var. oleracea
CACAAATTAAATATCGATCCGACTTTCAAACCCGTCAAACAAAAAAGACGGAAGCTAGGACCTGAACGAGCTTCCGGGTCAACGACGAGGTCGAAAAATTGCTTAAAGTTGGGTCAATAACGGAAGTGAGGTATCCAGACTGGCTCGCCTACCCCGTAGTAGTCAAAAAGAAAAACGGAAAATGGCGAGTTTGCGTGGATTTTACCGACCTAAACAAGGCCTGTCCAAAAGATAGTTTCCCCCTGCCAGACATCGATTGATTGGTAGAAGCAACGGCAGGAAATGAACTTCTGTATTTCATGGACGCCTTCTCAGGTTACAACCAAATTATGATGAACCCTGACGATCACAAAAAGACTGCTTTCATTACCGATCGCGGAACCTATTGGTACAGGATAATGCCCTTCGGCCTCAAAAACGCTGGCGCAACTTACCAACGACTCGTGAACCGTATGTTCTCTCAACAACTCGGTAAAACGATGGA
>NC_027754.1:22796000-22797097 GCF_000695525.1 Brassica oleracea var. oleracea
TTTCGCGCAGTTAAATTCCCATAACATGAAGCTCAACCCGACAAAATGCAGATTCGCCGTGGCATCAGGGGAATTCCTCGGCTACCTAGTCACATTCCGTGGCATCGAGGCTAATCCAAAACAGATCAACGCACTGATCGAGATGGCTTTGCTGAAGAATATGCGGGAAGTCCAAAGGTTGACCGGTAGAGTCGCGGCACTTAACCGGTTTATTTCGCGATTAACAGACAAGTGCCTGCCTTTCTATGATGTCTTACAGGGAAATAAAAAATTCGAATGGTCGGAAGAATGCGAAAACGCTTTCCAACAGCTGAAGCGGTATTTGGCTTCCCCCCAAGTCCTCGCAAAACCAGTGGAGGGGGAACCTTTGTTCTTGTACATCGCTGTATCAGCAACAGCTGTGAGCGGCGTGCTAATCAGGGAAGAACGCAGCGAACATAAACCTATTTTCTATATAAGCAAACGAATCTAGATACCCGCTGATGGAAAAATTAGCATGCGCGGTTGTAACATCGGCCCGAAAACTAAGACCATATTTCCAATCCCACAGGATCTTCGTCCTCACGACTTTTCCCCTACGAACGATCCTGCATAGCCCGAGTCAATCGGGCCGATTAGCCAAATGGGCGGTAGAACTGAGCGAATACCATATCGAGTACCGACCGAGAACAAGCGCAAAGTCACAAGTGCTTGCGGACTTCTTGGTCGAATTACCGACAGAGACCATAACCAACTAGGGACCAAATTCCACTTGGCTCCTTCACGTCGACGGATCCTCGTCCAAGCAGGGATCAGGCGTCGGAATTCGCCTCATGTCTCCAACGAGCGAGATCTTAGAGCAATCATTTAGGCTGGAATTCCACGCCTCAAACAACGAAGCCGAATACGAAGCACTCGTCGCAGGACTGCGTTTGGCTCACGGCTTGAAGATACAAAACATCCACCCTTACTGCGATTTCCAGTTAGTGGCAAGTCAGTATAGCGGAGAGTATGAAGCCAGGGACGAACGGATAGATGCGTACCTCAAACTGGTTCGAAAACTAGCTCAAAAGTTTGACTGTTTTGCCCTTACGCGAATTCCCCGTTCCGAAAACATC
>NC_027754.1:22798870-22799913 GCF_000695525.1 Brassica oleracea var. oleracea
GCAGAGCGGCGGGGATTCAAAGCCACATACGGCCAGTCCCGAAACACGAAATGAGGCCATTTAAGGCCGAAACATCAAACATAAAAAAAATCTCCCACAAGAGATCTAACCAAAGTCATCCTCAGAGCTCACGCCCCCTCTTCACCCATCGCTTCATAACCTGGAGCCGCGTCACCTCTGAGTACCGGATCCTTCCCCTCCGGGCCTTCTGAACACGTCGGAAGAAAGCACGCGGATTTCAGGTCAGCAAGGTTGAGATCGAAATCTCCATCCACGACTGCCAAATCTCCCTTGCAGCCGGACAGTCGGGCCTCTTCGGCCTCTAAGGTCGGATGAGTCTCACTTTGGAACGGTTGAGCCACGGCCATCCCGCCCTCGATCGTCGCCAAGGCTAAATCTCTGTTCCGAATGCATTCGAGAGAGCCCGGAAAGGCGGAGATCTTCGCCAAGCAAGCTTGGAACTCAGAACAAAGAGCGTCCTTGAACTCTCGAATCCCACGGCTCACTAATCCTGCATCGCCCTCGATCTGACGCTGAAGACGACGCACCTCCGAAGATTTGGCCTTCCTGGCTTTCTTCTCCTTAAGCAATGAACTCGCCGTCTTCCCGAGGTCCCTCTCGAGCTCCCCTATCGCGACCTCAAGTTTCGACACTTTCACGGAGAGTGAGAATCCTTGACAGCCGTCAGCATGGCCTCGGTTTCGGACCATCTACCCTGAAGTTCCAACAACTCCCCAGCAAGACGACTGGTCTCAGAACTGCACTCGCTGATCATCCCGTCGATCAAAGACACGAACTGCGAAACGAGAAGAAAGTTAGTGAGCGACAAACCTTTCCGCGAAGCCCCGACGCTATGCTCGAGCCTCCTTGCTGCAAAGATTCCCCGTCACCACCCTTGGTAAACTTCCTCTTCCGGCCCTTAGGCTGAGTAACCGGAGCAACACTAGGAGCGTTCAGCGCTAGAACGATCTCCTTCCTGGCCGGAGGAGGCGGCATAGAGTCAGCGGCCCTCTCTTTATCTTCGTCAAGAATCGGAGTCGTGG
>NC_027754.1:22800678-22808792 GCF_000695525.1 Brassica oleracea var. oleracea
GTAAACCGACCTTGGAGCCAGTATATAAGGAGTCCTAGGCGAGAGGCATGTAGGAGGACTTTCACAGCAAACTTAGCACTTAGAGCAATTTTAGGCAATTTTCCGTTTTTGTTATTCGAGCTGCGACTCAATTAGGTTTTTGCCGTCATAGGGTTTTAGAACCAGGAATCTCGCCAACAGCTCTCGTAGCCCAGACACTTACCTTGTTGTAAACGCTCAAACGCAGATTCGAAATAAGAACTATCTTCTCTCTTTTTCGATTTCTTATTTCATTACTGTTCTCGTTTCGTGTTCTGATTGCTTGGCGTGTGGTATTAGCAGATATCCGGGACCTCTGGGAAATTAGGGTTTTCCTAGTTTCCATATTTAAACGGAAATCGACAGTGCGAATTTCGGTTCCCACAGAGTACCGTCCGTAAGGGTTGTCATGTCATGACTGTGATCGAATGCGACTGGAAGTAGGGTCTTAATTTTCGAGCCGCGGTTGCCACTTCTAGCGCTAGCTTTTTCATTACGGGGTATCTAGTTTCGGCGTCTACCAATGATCTACTTACATAGTATATCGGTCTTTGTTCTCCGCTTTCTTCGTGGATTAGCACTCCGCTTACTGCATGTTTGGAAGTTACGACGTATAAAAGGAGGGTCTCTCCTGTGACCAGTTTTTATAGTACGGGCGGCTCACTGATATATGCCTTAAGTTCTTTTAGGGCGGAGTCACGTTCGGTGTTCCATTCGAACTTCTTATTTCCTTTCAATAGCTTGTAGAAAGGAAGGCACATGTCGGTTGACCTGGAGATGAAACAGTTTAATGCGGCTATTTTGCCGGTGAGGCACTGTACCTCTCGGAGTGATCTCGGAGGCAGGGTATCGATGAGCGCCGCGATCTGTTTCGGGTTAGCTTCGATTCCCCTTTCAGTCACGAGGTATCTGAGGAACTCTCCGGAGGCTACTCCGAAAGTACATTTTGTAGGGTTCAGTTTCATTCTGAACTTGTTGAGAATGTTAAAGCACTCCTGGAGCTGGAGAACGTGGTCGCTGGCTCTTGATGACTTCACTAGCATGTCATCTATGTAAACTTCCATCGTTTTTCTGAGTTGCGTGGAGAACATCTTATTTACTAATCTTTGGTAAGTGGCTCCGGCGTTCTTTAATCTGAATGGCATCACCTTGTAGCAGTACATGCCCCTCTCGGTGATGAAGCTCATTTTTTCTTGGTCGTCGGGGTTCATAAGGATCTGATTATAGCCGGAAAATGCATCCATGAAGGAAAGTAGTTCGTGTCCAGTTGTGGCTTCTACTAGCCGGTTGATGTGTGGTAATGGGAAGCTATCTTTTGGGCATGCTTTGTTGAGATCGGTGAAATCGATGCACACTCTCCACTTTCCATTTTTCTTTTTTACTACGATTGGGTTTGCGAGCCAGTCGGGGTATAGGATTTCGCGAACAGAACCGATTTTTAAGAGCTTGTCTACTTCGTCGTTTACAGCCTTGGCTCGCTCGGGCCCCAGCTTTCTTTGTTTCTGCTTGATAGGCTTAAACATAAGGTCGACGTTTAGGTCGTGGGAGGTGATACAGATGTCGATTCCGGGCATGTCTACTACAGACAATGCGAAAGTTTTGATATTTTACTTAAGGAAAGATAAAAGGTCGCGCCTGACTTCAGGAGGGAGATCATTTTCGATGTTGACGCCTTTTTCTGGGGAGCTTTCGTCTAGAGCGACGACGCTCAATAGGTCTCTGGCGGGGTCGTTTACCGTGAGATCACGTACGAGTGAGACATTCTCTCCTCGCTGGGGCATCCTTCGGAATCCGGTCATATAGCAGGTCGTGACTGTTTCTGGCTCCTGCGTATGGTTTCTTCGCCGGTTGGTGATAAAAACTTCAAGCATTGGTGATAAACCGAAGGGACCCCATCTGGTGTAGCCAGGGACGTCCTACGATGGCGTCGAACGGCATGAAATGATCAACTACGGTGAACCGGATCTCTAGTTCGACGTCGTAAGTATTGGTGGTTAGTGGCACAATCCCGAGTGACCGGACCGACTTTCCTTCGAAACTATTGAGGGGAGTCATTTCGTGATCGATTACTGGGGTCGGTTGGCTAATCGATCGCAGTATCTTTTGTGAAACGACGTTGACGGTGCTTCCGGTGTCTACGAGAATTTTCGTAAAGGTAGTTCCTGCAAGCTCCAACGTGATGACTAGGGCGGCGTCGTGGGGCATGTCGAGCTTAGCGATTTCGTGTTCGTGGAAATTTACTGTCTCGATTTCTCGTGTTATTTCCTCGGAAGGCGCAATGCCCGGCTCGTTAGTTGCTTGTTGCGAGGTATCAGATCGTTTGTCACTGGAGATACAATCTCATCTTCGGAGAGAGATGCTTTGATCCTTCATGTCGTGGACGATTTTTGACGACTTCGGTTTTCCCGATCTAGAGAGGTCGAGACTGGTCGATTCGATGCAATCGGATCGTGTGTGACTTGGATCTATAGTCGCGCTTAGGAAACTTAGATCGCTTTCTTAGAAAATATGTTTTTCGTTTATCATCCCCACAGTCGTCGCCAAAATGTAGATCCTAAAATCTACACTAAGAATTTGATAGTGATCGGGATTTTAATCTAGGGAAGATAAATGATGTAGGCAACGATATCTTTAGAACACAACGATATAATCAGTTTCTAGTAGGCAAAAATAGACTTTTATTGATGAATAAGATCGACTACAATAAGTTAAACAAGGTCGAATATTACAAACGAGATCGTTAAGAGAAAAGATCTAAAGATAGTTGAAAACAAAATCGAGGTGTGGGTGTAGCTCTCTCTAGGGTTTTCAACGTGTGTTTCTTCATGTGCCTCGATCTCCTTTTGTAGTGAATGGAGTCCGGGGTCTCCGCAACCGTTCCGTGGTCTTTGACTTCCCGAATCGGTCTATCCTTGCTCGTACTGGCCTCTTAGTTGCTTAACGTCGCACGGCCCAAACTGGCTCCGGTCCGTTTGGCATATGGACCAGAATTGGGTCCAACACATACCTCGTATGTTTTATGTTTTTTATTTGAATGCACTTTTTCAAAAAAAAAAAAAAAAAAAAATATTCAACTTAGCCAGAAGACATGGGCCATGGCTAGATACACATACACATCCTGTAACCAAGAAAATAGCTCACTAGACTTTCTCTGCTATTCGGGTTCACCTCAGGTCAGACCAGAAAGATCTCAAAGCGCATGCTTTGCTTGTCCTGAGCAAAGCAACAATGGAGACATATCTAACATCAACTACCCCCATCAATCTAATTCTCAAACTTCAATACAGAAGAAAGCATAAGGGTTTTGTTCCAAAAAAGGCAGAAGGGTGACTAGTGTAGCATCACGCCTCACTGGAGATGACACTGTCGACAACGTGAGCATCAATGCACCAAAAGGGTTACGAGTCAGAGTGATGCCAAGAAGGGTACACTTCAAGAAAATAGGAGATAAACTAAGCTACCAAGTGAAATTTTCATCTTCTACATCTACACTTAAAGAAGATGCGTTTGGTTCAGTCACATGGTCTAATGGAATGCACAGAGTTAGAAGTCCTTTCCTTGTAACAAGCAAAACTGATATATAATACTCCTTCCGTTTCATATTAAGTGTCTGTTTTAGAGAATTTTTTTCGTTACAAAATAAGTGTCTTTTTCGATTTTCAATGCAAAATTTATTAATTTTATGCAAAATTTATTTTTCTATTGGTTGAAATATAGTTAGGTGTAGAGGTAATAGTGTTTTTTTATAGGAAATATACAAAATTAATTATTTACTTAATCCATGTGCCAAAATCTAAAAGAATAGTTATAATGAAGGGAGTATATTTTTCATAAACCATATATATAATAAAAGAGAAATAAGGTTTGTTACACACTCAATTATTCAAACCAAAAGAGAAAAGAAACACCATAGCACAACTTCAAGTCACTCAAAGGCCCATGCATTCTCCTTGCGAACCTCAGCTTCTTCCGCATCTGTGTAGTCGTTCTTGATGTGGAAGATTTCGCGAATCTGAAGCACAGTCTTGCCTCTCATCATATCGGCCACAGTCTTGCACGTTAGGTCAAGAAGTCCAGGGATGATCAGAAAGTTTGCAGCCTACAAAACATATCATCAAAACCCTAACAGAATCATGCATGATTAGAAACCCTAATTGGCTAAGAAAGCGTGACTCACAAGCATGAGATCAAAGAGGAGAGGCTGGTCGACTTTGACGAAATCGGCGTCCCAAGTCTTGAGCTCGATGTCTTCGTTAGCACCGTAGGTGTCTTTGTCTCCGGCGTTGGCTTCGACGGCTGCTTCGACGTGTTTCTTGCAGTACTCGATAACCTTGGCGAGGGTTGCACTGTTGACGTTTGCAAGAGGGATTCCGCCATCGGTGCAGTCGTCCTCGATCATGTTCTTGATCGTCTGACACTCGAGCGCAACGGCTTCATCGACCTCGAAAGATTTGCCTTCGGAGCTCTCGAGGATGATCTTCTTCGACATAGTTGGCAGAATATTCTAAAAGGCCGAGAGGGAGATGAGATGATGAATGAATACAAAAGGTGGTGGATTGGTGCTTTATTTATAGGACCTGATTGTTAAAACTAGAGAATCTAAATTATATATTAACGTTGGTTTGTTGTTATCCCGGAAATGAAGAAAAAAAAATGTAAATATATACTTCCAAAATTTAATATGAAATTTCCATCTTCGGATGAAGATACGGGTGAAAAAGATTTCAAAATTGTAAAGTAATTTTGGAAAATAAGGAAAGATAAATTCAAAGATTTTTTTTGGGTGAAACTAGGAACTATTGCTAGGCTGTAAATTCAAATACACTTAATATAAACCTGGCCATTGTACTAAAAGAATAAATATATCTTGAAATAAAAATGTATTTTTTCAAATTAAAAAATATGATTTCTTGCCTTGTTTATGTCCAATGCAATTTATAGACATATATCGTTAAGGCTGTCAAGCTGACATGTCTTAGGATAGGGATAAACATAAATATCTGCACCCAAGAAACTGATATGGAACCGATTCGAAAATCAGGATATCCTACCCGATCGGATCTTGCCTAAATATCCAAAATGATTCTTTTTTTCAAAACCCAAAAAACCGAAAACGAATCTGATCCGCACCGAAAATCGAATGAGTATCCGAACATATCCAAACATATAAATATAATATATATATATATATATATTATTTATAATTATATTTATATTAATATTAATACCTAAAATTAAAATTATAAATCAAATTTAGTTATTTTGGGTATATATAGATAGAAATGGATGTTTTGGATACTAAATACCCAAAAAACATTCTATCTATGGTTGTTGTAAAAAAAACTGTGTGTATATATGGTTACTTTCGGACAAAAAAATAACCAATTCGAACAATATATATTGAGTATTTTTGGGTTTTTAGTTATTTTAGATAAGTTTGAGTAGTTTAGATATAAAATACCGGAGTTGAATTGAGTAGTTTGGTTACTTCGGTAAAACCCGAACCACCCGGATCCGAGAGGACCCGACTCGAACCCAATCTGATTTTTTATAAGACCCGAATAAGAACATTTTTTAAAACCCAAAAAATCAGATATCCGAATGGATAGTACCATATCCGAATGGGTATCCGAATGCCTATGTCTAAGTTAGTATGTGACTAGACGATCTA
The DNA here is from genome assembly GCF_000695525.1 of Brassica oleracea var. oleracea. Lineage (NCBI taxonomy): Eukaryota > Viridiplantae > Streptophyta > Magnoliopsida > Brassicales > Brassicaceae > Brassica > Brassica oleracea. The sequence continues at coordinate 22,806,368 of NC_027754.1, forward strand.
ACTAGAAAACCAAATTCTACATGAGCTAGGTAGTCTGGGGGTATCAACAGAACCGTTTTAACCAATTTAATAGTTTTGGTGAAATATTGATATGGGCTCTTTTATAAACATTTTCTTAACTTTTCTTTATTTCATTTTTTTAGGTTGAACCAATATAATTTTTTCCTCGGAAAAATTATAAAATAGTGAAACATACAACTAATTTATAGGGTTTTGTATTGTTGTTGTGTGTGAGTTAGTTTTAGTTGACTATGGACTTTTTATTATAATTTTACCAAGTATTTAGTCTTTTAACAATTTAAAATACAAATGCTAAAGTAACCTCTGGCATGGCTGAATTTTTCGAAATAGTTGGAGGAGATTCAAAAATTGAAGAGAAGATTTCAGGATAAGCTTATACTTCTCGAAAACAGAATAGGACTGCCGATCATTTAGCTAGATCTGCTCGATCTTTTCATCGGTTTTTTTCTTATGTTGGTTATTCGATTTTGGACTGATTAACCAGACCACCAGGTCTTTAAGATTGAGTAATAATATATTTTTTGTTGTAAAAAGAGAAGTTGAAATGCACCTTTATAATTAATAAAATAACTCTAAAAATAATTGTGGGCCCGTGTATCCAGAGGGCAACCGCCCGTGTAGTCAAGAGTCGGGACTGCATATCGGCAATATTACTCTTGCATTATTTTGTAACGATGGTCATGATGCTTACTGCCCAATTAAGATGATACTGTTGGGGAAAGTCACACGGCGCAGCGGAAATACTAATGGTTGTGTTCCCCTGACCTTGTGTGAACCTGTGAAGAAAATACTTCGACGATGGCAGAATATAGTATAAGCGGAAACGTAAATGAGACAATCACTTTTTACGTGGAAAACCTCCTCGATGTGAGAAGGAAAAACCACGGAAAAACCACTATATAAATGTTTGTGAGTACAACCACGTCCTCCCTGTTCAACGACCAGAACAGAACAGAGACACTAGCTTCAAAAAGAGGTATCTCCAACACAAACAACAACAACAAGAGAGCAACACAAAGCTTCAAAACCGGCAGCAACCAAACGACCTCAGCTCACAAGGATTTCGGCATCCAGAGACTAATCCAACCGTACAAATCCAAGATAAACAAGGCAAAAATACATCCGCCAAATTTCAGCTCAAGCAGAGAAGATCTCACCGTCGGATTTACCAAACACCCAAGACTGTCCCGCTGAAGAACTGTGACGACCAGCTTCACTAAAAACCAGGCAACAGAAGATCCAACCGTTGAAATCCAAATCCCTTCGGTGAATCTCTAACCCACTGACTGAAGAAGCTTCCCAAAAAATATCAGCAAGATCAAGTTCCGTTTGATCCTCCAAAACCAGTCTTGAAATAGCCTGACGAGTTTTCTCCTCCTTCTCTCTTCTTTCTCTCTTTTGTTTCTCTCTAAACTCTATTATTGTGAGTCTACAGTGCAAAGGGGAACATTAATTATTTCCATGTCTCATGCCCACTTGGTTCTCTCCATCTAGGAGGGCCCCAACACCAATAACTTCCTATACATCTCAATGATTCTGGTATCAAGCCATCGTCTCTTGTTGATATAAACTCCATTCAAATCCTTGTTCTTGAACTTGAACTTATGAGCCAGTAATCAACCAGGTTCCCACAGACAGTTATGCCACAGTATCGTCATCCTCACCTAATTAAAGCAGCATAGATGAGCCATCGCCAGCTTCTGTTTCTGAACAGGCGTTTCCACTTGCCAGCTCATCACCATGTAATCACAACGTTTTACTCAAAGCACACGATAAAATAGATTAAGTCCACAAAACAGAGAGAAGCTTTCAGTTCAGGTATTTTGTGTCAACAGAACTAAAAGATCATAATGATCTTTCTTATTAAAATGCAAAAGAAAAAGAAAAACATCAACCATCTTATCTTACAAACCATAAGTTAAAAGAAAAAAGAGACCAAACATAACGTTTTCAAATAGGACGATAAAATACGATTAAGAAAACAACAACAACCACGAGAGCAGAGCAAACTCCAGCGAACCGAACTGACAGAGCTTATTGTTTGCCAGCCTTCGGGGAAGCAAAGGACCTCTCGATGATTCTGGCAAATTCTGGAGTAATCATAAGACCCCCAGGAGTGCATGGGGATGTATCCTTAGGGGGGAGAGGCTGACCTCTCACCAAATAATCGGCTGTGTATTCCCAATGCTCAGATTCTTCAACTTTACTATAGCCAATGGCATGCAACCAGGTGGTGAGGGATGTCATATCTTTGTAATCGAAGGGTAAGCGACTAGGAAGAACATCTCTGAGAAACTTAGATTCATTCCAAACGATGAAACTCTTGCCGCTCTCACTCCACGAGACAACTGAATCAGTTGAAGGATCATCCACCATATCGTACACACCTCTGATGAAAAGGGGA
>NC_027754.1:22809367-22809531 GCF_000695525.1 Brassica oleracea var. oleracea
ACAACATCTCTGCTCCTTACGAGCTTCCTCTCAACGGGATCATAAAAACTGTACTCGAACTCATCATGACCATAACCGATGAACACACACTGCCGCGACTTCATCTCAAGCTTCGATCTATCAACCTTGGGAATATGAACAAATGCCTTACACCCAAAGACCCT
>NC_027754.1:22809642-22809885 GCF_000695525.1 Brassica oleracea var. oleracea
TCATCGATAAGCCTGACTGTGAGATCAAACATCTCATCCTCTCGACAATCGTCCGATTCATCCTTTCAGCCAACCCATTCAACTGTGGAGTATGAGGTGGCGTGAACTGTTGCTTTATTCCATGCTCTTTGCAATAAGCATCAAATCGTCCAAGATACTCTCCACCATTATCACTGCGGATACACTTCAGCTTCTTCCCCGTTTGTCTCTCAACCAATGCCACAAAGTGCTTGAAATATCCCA
>NC_027754.1:22810795-22812981 GCF_000695525.1 Brassica oleracea var. oleracea
TCCCTGTTCAACAACCAGAACAGAACAGAGACACTAGCTTCAAAAAGAGCTATCTCCAACACAAACAACAACAACAATAGAGCAACACAAAGCTTCAAAACCGGCAGCAACCAAACGACCTCAGCTCACAAGGATTCCGGCATCCAGAAACTAATCTAACCGTACAAATCCAAGATAAACAAGGCAACAATACCTCCACCAAATTTTAGCTCAAGAAGAGAAGATCTCACCGTCGGATTTACCAAACACCCAAGACTGTCCCGCTGAAGAACTGTGACGACCAGCTTCACTAAAAACCAGACAACAGAAGATCCAACCGTTGAAATACAAATCCCTTCGGTGAATCTCTAACTCACTGACTGAAGAAGCTTCCCAGAAAATATCAGCCCGATCAAGTTCAGTTTGATCCTCTAAAACCAGTCTTGAAATTGCCTGACGAGTTTTTTCTTCTTTCTCTCTTCTTTCTCTCTTTTGTTTCTCTCTAAACTCTATTATCGTGAGTCTACAGTGCAAAGGGAAACATTAATTATTTCTTAAGTTCACCCCAATTGGTCCTCTCCATCTAGGAGGGACCCAACAAACTCCCCCTCCGACTAAATGGAAGAGACAGCCATTCCGGCTATCTCTCGGCATACCTCAAGCTTCCCCCTCGGTAATGACTTCGTCATCATATCAGCTCCATTATCATCCGTATGAAAATTTGTGATACAAGACAGTCTATGATATTTTTAGACTTGGCTAGATGTGTACTCGTTGTATTGCTCGCATATCCACCCTTTGAGTTGATGATCAAATAAACAACCAACATAGAATATTCAACTTAGCCAGAAGACATGGGCCATGGCTAGATACACATACACATCCAGTAACCAAGAAAAATAGCTCACTAGACTTTCTCTGCAATCCGGGTTCACTTCTGATCAGATCAGAAAGATCTCAAACAGCATAGCACAAGGCTTTGCTTGTCCTGAGCAAAGCAACAAGGGAGACATATCTAACATCAACTACCACATCAATCTAAATCTCAAACTTCAATGGAGAATAAAGCAGAAGGGTTTCGTTGGAAAAATAAAAGGCAGAAGGGTGACTAGTGTAGCATGACGCCTCACTGGAGATGACACTGTCGACAACGTGAGAATCAATGCACCAAAAGGGTTACGAGTCAGAGTGATAGCAACAAGTCTACACTTCAAGAAGATAGGAGATACACTAAGCTACCAAGTGATCTTTTCATCTTCTACATCTACACTTAAAGAAGTCCGTTCGTTGTAACAAGCAAAGCTGATATATAATATGTTTTTATTAAACCATATAATAAAAGATAAATAAGGTTTGTTACACACTTAATTATTCAAACCAAAAGAGAAAAGAAACAACATAGCACAACTTCAAGTCACTCAAAGGCCCATGCATTCTCCTTGCGCATCTTAGCTTCTTCCGCATCTGTATAGTCGTTCTTGATGTGGAAGATATCGCGAATCTGATCTACAGTCTTGCCTCTCACCATTTCGGCCACAGTCTTGCACGTTAGGTCAAAAAGTCCACCGATGTTCAGAAAATGTGCAGCCTGCAAAATATCATCAAAAGACTCAATCTTTACTCAGAAGCAACATTCTAAAACCCTAATTGGCTAAGAACACAAAGGGAAAGTGAACGAGTGACTTACAGAGGTGACAGCGAAGAAAGTATCCTTGTCGAGGCCCTCGAGAGCTCTGGCGAAATCTAAGTCCCAAGCCTTGAGCTCAGTGTCATCAGCGTTGGCTTCGACGTGCTTCTTGCAGTACTCGATAACCTTTGCGAGGGCTGCACTGTTCACGTTTGGAATAGTGATTCCATTACCGGTGCGGTCGTCTTCGATCATGCGCTTGATTCTCGGAGACATGAGCGCAACGGCTTCATCGACCTGGAAAGATATGCCGTCGGAGCTCTTGAGGGTGATCTTCTTCGACATAGTTGCAGAGTATTCCAAAAGATAGAGAGGGAAATGATGAATGAATACAAAGGTTGGTGAATTGGTGCTTTATTTATAGGACCTAATGGTTAAAGCTAACTATAAATCTTAATTAATTATATTGTATTAAAGTTAGCATGTTGATATCCTTCTATATATTACTAGATCGTCTTCCCCGCTTCGCGCGGATAATTGCTTTTAAAATTTTACAATTAGTTTTGTTATTTAATTATAG
>NC_027754.1:22813081-22834710 GCF_000695525.1 Brassica oleracea var. oleracea
TGAGGGGAGACATGGTTTTTTTTTTTTTTTTTTTAGTGTTTCGTATATTTTTAGCATTTTTGTAATTAGATTATTTTTATTAGTTTGCCAAAATACCAAAACCGAGTTTAAAATTGAAAAATAGTTTGGATGATGCTGGAAGTTGTCCGTTAGTGTTTCCTCGATTATTGTGTTCTAACTTCTTCTGAGCTGAACGATAGATAGAAGGTGTAACTCTAACTCATGTATTGAATCTGAGTTAAAGTTATTAAAACATAAATTTTCCAGAAAACTTGTGAAATTGTTTTCCATTAATTTTCATCTCAAATTATTTTTCTAATAGTATAAAATTTCTTCAATCTTTTTTATAACATCATCATTTTATTGATTTCAAATCAATGTAACAGATTACATGGAACATGAATTACTATGGTCGTACAACTATTTGTATCATTTATAAGTTCCACAACACTTTAAATAGAATAAAATCGGACAAAAACAGATAAAAACACGCTTCCCAATTTATTTCGTTAATTTTTTTTGTTGCCTATGAAAACATGAGATTTCTACTTAGTAGTAGTTGTAATCTCGATTAATTTGTCTCTTTTAAATTTTCAAATGGTTTTATTGGATTAATGTACTGATATATATATATATATAGTACAAATTAAGGTTACTCTTAAACGATTACATCCACTGGTCAAGAAACAACATGTGGCCTATTAATCAATATGTATTAACATTTAAATTTGTATCTGTTTCTATCCTTGTATATTCTGGGAATAATGCTTGTCACCACAATAAATTTATATTTCCGGTTACTTATGCTTTGCAGCTCCCTGAATAGAGATGTTTGGTTGTCCCAAAATGTATATATTTTTTGTTAGATTTTATTATTTATGTTTCTATAGTAGTTATTTGTTATTATGTTTACTTTTTTTGTATATATACACATTAATTTTTCTCTACAAAATTTGTTTTGTTTTCATTAATCCTTGACCGTTTTTATCCCATATGAATAATTTTTTTTCCTAACTCTACTCGAAATGTAGTCATAAGGTTATTAGTGTATGGTGAAAACTTCGTTCATAATTTTGTCATGTCATCTCTATCACACCTTTGAAATAATGTTCCTATATAGTAGTAATTTCAGTTACGGAGAAAAATTCATTTTGGACAGTAAAAGTAATCATGGTCATAAGCTGTCAAATACATTTCCAATATCTTAATCTTGTTCAAGTCCTGGTCTTCAACCCATTTGTAAACTTCAAATCGCTCTGTTGTTCAATTTTAATTGCTCGGCCTATACATCTTTGCCCAAAAAAAAGCAGACAAAAAGCATCACACAAAGAACTTTCAAGTTTTTCAACGTGTTAAACTATTTCATGCTTCTCCAATTTATGAAAGGCCATTTGGAATTTAGGGAACGTTAGATATTGCAAGCATGCAATATAACTGTAAACTTTCATCAGTTTCTGAGAAAGAGAAAAGTTAGAAAATAAATATATTTGTATATATGTTTTTTTTTTTGCTTTAAATTTTGTGAATATATGTATGTTGTATTTAGATTTTAACAAATTTAGTTCTTCTTATATTTAATGACTCAATTTCCCGGGGTTTTCAAATAAAATTTAATTGAATTGAGATTTGTTTATTTATATTTTAATATCTGTTATATATATATTTCTACCAATTACAAAAACATAAATTAGTAGATTTAAATTTTTAATGTATTTTTGTCTGACAAATTTAGAATGGCAAGAGCTCACAATTGGTTGTAACTTTACTATTCTATTAAATTGTGCTGTAATTTTATGTTTATATAATAAAGTAAAAGTAAAAAAAGAATAACTCATTATTTGTTATAGTTTTATTATTGGAATCATATATGATGAAAACGACGAATATAAGTTAATTAAACTTTAATTATAATCTTTGTACTTTTAATCTTAGATAATTTAGGCTTTTATGTACAACAATTATTAGCTCATAATTGATTTAAACTTTGTTTTGTCTTTAAGATTATTGAATTCCAAGATAGAAAATATTATTTTATACACTTTTGACCGTATGACTTCCAAACATTACTTTTTTTTTGTAAACACTACTTCCAAACTAATATAGTGAGTAATATACAAAAATCTTAGTTGGAATCATTTTATTTCTTCGTACCAGTATGAAAGTTATGATATCATTTGAATTTGAATATGCTGTCTTTAAACTCATTTGCTACCAATTGAGATAGTTGAAAAGAGAGAAGTTTGATCACCTCGAAAATTCTAAATGTCCTTATTTATAGTAAAAATAGATAATCAACGTAATTTTCACTACACATCAGTTTATTGCGTCCAAAGTATCAGTCGAGTGTTCTATTTGAGGTGTCCCGTTACTTTTTTTCCTCTCAGATTCCATCACCCTCTTTTCTTTCAGTCCTCGGTTCTGGTTTTGATCTGATCCACTTCGTTTCTCACATGCATGTTCTTATAGAGTATAATGACCACCAACGCTAAGATTCTCTTGAATATATTCTTCATGAACCATATAGTTCCACGACTCAGGATTATAAGCGAGTAAAATCAGTAAACCAAAACTAAGACCATTCTCCTTGCAAGATGCAAGAGAATCTCCCTAGTCAGTATCTATTCTTTTTTGTTCCTCCAAATTTTGTTGATCATTCACTTGGCTCTCTTGAGCCTCTCTTCTTTTCTTCTCAAGATAACTTGGCCACCCAATGGTGACTCTCGGCTCTGTTTTCTCTGCAGCTTCTCACCTCTGCCACCCAATGTTATATCACTGTTTCTGTTCATGCGTATTCTTTTGCACCTCTCAAAATCTGAATATAACTGTTCTTGCAAATTTTCAGTATTAGCTACGATATTTTTTTCAAAGGAAACATGTTAGTTCAAGAACTTAGAATCATACAGTGTTGGAATCAGTAAAACATGACTTGTCTAAATGAGTTAGCTCAAGTTCAGAATACTCGTCCAGAATAGCACGCCTTGTAATGCAGCACTACATATTTTATAGCTTAGAGTCCCCGTAATATGTCTTCCAAGATATTAAAATTAGGTGACCATATTCCTTTCAAAGTAGACAAAATTATATAGTGGAAATACGAACTATTGTTAATTTTATTATATTGCAACAAAACAACTTAAACATAAAAGATTTTGGATATGAAGCTTACCAGCTTTTTCTTTACTTGCCGGTTCTAACTTAATCGTTGGAGTGGTAGTGTGAAGCAACTAACAATCTGTACAGCTAAAAATTAATTATAACATAGACTGAACTGAAAAACATTTCAAAAGTTCCTCTTTCTATAAGTTAAGTTATCACTAGATGAGAGATCATTTCTTCCCTTCTTCATACTTTTGATCATGTAAATCTCGATACAATGAGCTACAGTTAAAAAAAAAAGAATTCATGAGAGACGTTTCACTTTTGAAATCAAATCAAGAAGCATGAACAAATCTATGTACAGACGAAGAAAGATATAACAATCATGGCTCTTTTTGTAAAGAACTTCCAAACCTTTGAACAAACCTCCACCACATAATGAAATGTAATTGAGCTGTAAAAGAAAAGTTTTAGGTAGTTATCATAAATTGGGGAAAAAGAAGGCCGCGAAAGTCTATTGGAATAGAAAAATGAGTGATCTCTCAAAAGGGAGATAATTCATCTATCAAAGACTTCTTGAGATCATCCTCACCTTGCAAGCTCTGATATCCAGTAGCACAAATGCAAAACAGAAAAAGTTTGCATGTCATCAACATAAGTAAAACACCTCTTACAGATAAAAAAAGAAGAGCATTGGTATAAACGCCCATACCTGGACATGGGAGACTTTTCGTGGATTTTGTGGCAATAGCTTTATCTTCTTGTGGATTTCATGGTGATAGCTTTTATATAAGAGGAGAAACAAAGGGAGGAGAAACGAAACCATAAATAAAGGAATAAAGAACATACTGAATGATTCAGAGGATGTGTGGTAATGGCAATTGGCAGGGATGCGAAGCGATTCCGACGAAGAGGAAGAGCCGGAGAGATCATCGATGGCGTTGAAGATTAGGGTTAGAAGAGATGGGCTTGAAACGGGCTATCTCGAATTGTTTTAAGCCTATACAAATGACCCGGCTTTTTCTGTGAAGACTAAAAATATGTGTGACATGGCAATTTAAAGCTCTATGATTGGTCTGAATTTCCAATCCGACGTGGACGCGCTTAGAGGGCTTGATATCCTGCTTTTAGTATTGTGATTTCTTCTTTTTTTAATCAAGTTGATATCCTTCTATTACTATAATAAAAAAAAGGAAAAGATAAACTGTAAATATTACATTCCATATTTTAATATAATATTTTCATATTTGGATGTTGGTGAGAAAGATTTATGTATCTAAAGTAGAAAATAAAAAATTTTTAAGAAATTTTGGAAAATAAAGGAAAAGTGTACGTAAGAATAAGAAATTGTGAAATTGTGAATTATAACGAGCTAGTTTCTTTCCGACTTCTAAGAGACGGTTTTTCGGAGCTCAACATCACCCGCATACCAAGGACTAGGAATTTGCGTGCAGATTCTCTCGCTAAGGAGGCGAGATGTAGCGGTACTCTTTTTTCCCATATAGATCAGATCCAGCCGGACAGAGCGTCTCTTCGGAATGACTCAGACCCTTCTATCGCTTGATCTTAGAAGATGGGCGTCGCCAAAAAAAAAAAAAAAAACTAGCTAGGCTGACAAAATTAAATAATAGATATGTATTCAATATCAACCTGGCATACATATTGTGCCAAAAATGTATATAAATCTTGATAAAAAAGGTCATTTTCAAATTTAAAATAGTATGTTTCTTTCCTTGTATATACTAGGTAAAGAACTCGTGCGATATCGCACGGGAACTCATTTTATAAAAATAAATATGCTACATTTCATCAAATATTTTTTTACAAAACTGTTTATAATTGTTAATTTTTGAGGAAATAGATGTGTTACAAAATTATATTTTATGCAACTTTATTATTTTATTAATAATACTCAAAAATTTATTGCATATGAAAAAAAAACATATTTATAGAAGAAATATTGATTGAGATATCTAAACAACTTATTAAGAATAAATTGACTTTTTACAACGAGAAGACACAACTCTTAAAACTACTTATGAATTGAGATATTTTTAACTACTTTTAGAATTTTTTTTCCAATAGTAACATTTTGGAAAAACACAAAACTAATCTCAATATTTTAAGAAAAGACAAAACTCTTATAATGAGAAGTTAAAACTTTTAAAACTAATAAAGACACTTATTAAGATATTATAATCTCAATTTAATGAAATACACAACTCTTATAATGAGAAAACTTATAAAATCATTGTGATTTTTTGTTATGATTAGTCAATATCCACAATTTATTATATTGAAGACTGAATGGTGCAATAGTAGGTTAACACCAAATGTTGCAATAGTTGGTTAACACCAAAAGTTGCAATGATTTATACCAAAAATTACAATTAACAATAATTGCAATGGTTCATCACCACTAACAGTTGCAATGTTTCGTATAAACAGTTGAAAATTTTCCACCAAACAGTTGCAATGATTCACTTCAATGGTTGAAAACATTTAAACTGTTAATAATCTTCTCATATTTATGTGTCATAATGATTTTCTAAATAAATAACACATTTATCAAATTGATGTATTTATTTTTTTAACCAACACAATTATTAGGATAAAAGATACATTTTTGTAAATTTTGAAAATTTTCTTTAAACACATGAAAATTTTAATTAGGATGAAGAAACACATAGTTAGGATGAGAAGACAAATTTTAGACATTGAAACAACTTTAAACTAACATAATTATTAAAATAAAAAGACACAATTTTAAGATGAAAAAATACATACTTATATATTTTGAAACTTCTTTTAAATCAATGTTATTTTTAGATGAAAAAAACACATTTTAAAGATAAAATATACAACCTTTAACATTTATTTGGATAGAGTTATAATTTTTTTGACATCAAAAACTATTTTATTATTGTTTTGTTTTGTTCAAAGGATATTCTATTATTCAAGATAGAGTAGATAGTTATTATAAGATATTACTTTTACAATATATTTGAATAAACACATCATTACAAAAAAACATTCTATTCCATATGAAAATACATATAATTAAAGAAGATATACTTATTGAGATATTTAAAAACTTATTAAAAATTAATTAGTCTTTTCTAATGAGAAGACACGAGTCTTAAAACTAATAATTGTAGAAAGACATACATCAGTTAAGATATTTAAACTAATTTTTAAAACAATTCCAATAGTTGCATATTGAAAAACACAAAATTAATCTCATTTTTGTATGAAAAAACACAACTCCTTAAAATAATAAAGACATTTATTAAGATATCATAATTACTTAAAAAAAATACAAAAGTTGCATAATTAGAAAAAATGTAGAAATAAGATATCATAATTATTTTTTTATATGTAAATACACAACTCTTAAAACTAATAAAGACACCTATTAACATATTATAAATACTTTTTTAAAAATATTCAATAATTTTATAATGCAAAAATGTAGAGAAAACACTTATTGGAATATTTTTAACTATTTTTATAATTTTTCAGTATTTGCATGTTAGAAAACAAAACTAATATCAAATTTTTATGAAAAGACACAACTTTTATAATGACAGACACAACTATTAAAACTAATATTTGTACAAAGACACTTAATAAAATATTATATCTATTTATAAAAATATTGCAATGGTTGCATATTGAAAAAATAAAACTAATCTCAGTAAGATGTTATAAAAAAAAACTAATCTCAGTTTTTTTATAGAAAAATACAACTATTAACATTAAATGAGATTCCTATTATTAATAGAAAAGACACAACTATTAATATTAAATAAGATTCCAATTATTAATAACAATTCCTAACAATAACAACCGTGTTGTTCGGGGAAACCATGGCATGATCTTTATCATGTTGCATGCACCATAAATCTTAGCCTTGCAACGTTTAGAGAGTTACGATCAGTAACATATAAACCAAAGAACATAATATTTGACTAAAGAACATAACCGTTGAAATATTAGAATACAAAAGTTTAATATCTTTCAAATTAACAAATTAGCGAGAAAAGTATTAGCGAGAGAATTCCGATGATTCTCCCTCCACTGTTTCGAGGCCTCATCGAGAATAGAACCCATCCTCGTCAAATTAATTGTACCAAGAAACTACCAAGAAAAAATATCGAAAATCTTTCGACAAATCCTGTTTATCATAAGAAAAATTATTCCCAGCATGATACAAACATAACACTACAGGAAAACACTGAGAAAATGAATTATCGGAAACTTCCGAGATTCGTATGTTCTCGGAAAGTCCTCGCAATTCTGTCACAATCTCTCCGATGAAATAAGTCATCGCTAATTGTCGTCGGAGTTGACGACGTTTTCTTGTAACGTGTGAGCCAAGATCACAAATTTGAAATTATATATACCAAAAAGGTGTAGAGGAATCCCTTTTCCAAGATCATGAACATGGACTAATTATAGTTCTTCAAAAATAGATAGATATGGAAATCATAACTTTTCAGATTATAAGTAATTATTTTTAAACAGAATTAATATATTCTGAAGAGACACATCATTACAAAAAGCACTTTAATTATAGTTTACCATAATCTATTATAAAAAATATATCATATGCTGAAAATAATTTTTTCACAACCATTTGTAATAGTTACATATTAAAAAAAATAGTGACATACCGAAAAAACACAATCTTCTACTATTTTTTGTTGACAGCGTTTTATTTTAATATCTTCTAAAAGTTTGTACCAAATTATTGTACAAAATTTTTTTCTTCGCTATTTATTAGATTAGTGAAAATTTTATTTTGAGTATAGCATTGACATAGACTATTTATAGATTTTAAAAAATCTATTTAAATAGTCACATCTTTTCAATTTAAAACTTTTTTTTTTGAAATGGTACTTATATGAAAAGTTACAATTTTTCATTTTAAATACTCACAATTTTTAAAATTAACACATAACCTTTCAACTTAAATGGATTTCATAACCTTTGGAATAGTCACATCCTTTCAATTTAAGTCGATAATTTTCAGAGTTGCTTGTTGGAAACACATATATGTCCAATGTAATTTAATACACATATATTACCAGGGTTATCGAACTGACGTGTTAGGATACGACTAGACGATCTAATTAGAAAACCAAAATCTACTTGAGCTAGTTAGTGTGGCTTATAGGCAATGTGACTCTTGCATTATTCAGTAATATTGATGGTCCCAATCTATTAAGATTATGCATGGCATTTATAACAAAAAAAATAATAATGAAAAAGAAAACCGGTTGTTCGGAGCAAGGATATACTCTACTAGATGTTGTGACTTACGTGTAGATTGAAGTGATGATAATATGGGTTGTTTTTCTTGTTGTAGATGTGTAAAGCCAAGGGTTTATAATTTTAAACTTTGATCGATTTCAGGGTTTACATATCCACCATTTGAGTTGATGATCAAATAAACAGTCAACTTAGAATATTCAATTAGCTTGGAGACATGGCTCGATACACATACACGTCCAGTAACCAAGGAAAATAGCTAATGAGATGTTCACTTAATTTTTCTTCGACACAAAAATAGATAGAAATCTAATAAGCACATAGATTGCCGAATGAAATCCAGTGCGGGCTTTGGCGAGTGTTTTGGGGGAGCGCTAAGGGTGCAAATATGCAAGGTCGTCACTTTTTCAGGGAAAATAGTTCGTTCCCCTATGAACCAGTTGTTCCAGGTTTTTTCACACACGAACTTTTAAGTCATCTCAAAAACCACATGAACAACGGAAAAATAATTTATTCTCCTATGAATTAGTTGTTCTCGGCTATTTCACACACAAACTTTTAAGCCATGTCAAAAACCACATGAACAATTTTTTTTTTGAATTACATATACAAAATATCGATTTTAAACTAATTCTCCCAAAACCGTAAATAGTGTTGTTTAAATGTTAACTTGGTTTACAAGTGGAGGGTTGGTTTCATTTGGGTTGATAAAAACAGAATACTATGTCGTTTTTTTCTTCTTCTTTTTGTCAACTGCTCTTCTTCTTCAGAAATATTTTTACTCTTCATCATCAATTGAGGATAAAAAATTGTATTCTGCATTTTCGAGTTATATGACATAGTAACCGGTTGGGGTAGATATTTTCGAGTTATATGACAGAAAGCGTATAAAGAGATCATATGACATTAATTTCTGGATTGAGGAGAATATATATATCCCTGCAGAACCGGAACCTGAGAGTAACATCCGCTTACGGAACCAATCAAGCGTCCTAGACTGCGCCAATTTTATAGTTCCTTGTGACAATACATGGAGATTGGTAAGTGTAAGTTAGTATTTTCTGATCATGTAAAATGTTTTATTCTTTTGCATGATAATAAATTTTATCCCCAATTGATGAAGAGTAAAACGATTTTTGAAGAAGAAGAGAAGTTGACAAAAAGAAAAAAAAACGACGTAGTATTATGTTTTTATCAACCCAAATTAAACCGTCTCTCCACCTATCATATAATCCAATTTAACTTTTAAATAACACCATTTACGGTTTTAAGGAAATTAGTTTAAAATCAATAGTTTGTGTATGTAATTCAAAAAATAGAGTTGTTCATGTGGCTTTTGGCATGGCGTAAAAGTTCGTGTGTGAAATAGCCGGGAACAATTAGTTCATAGGGAAATAAATCATTTTTCCATTGTTCATGTGGTTTTTGGCATGACTTAAAAGTTCATGTGTGAAAAAGCCGGGAACAACTAGTTCATAAGGGAATAAGCCATTTTCCCCACTTTTTCATTACATTTATCTGTTCCAGTTTAATTGTCGTATTTTATAGTAAAACTTTTTGTTTCAAAATAAATATCATTTTATAATTTTAATGTAAAATTTATTAATTTTATATTCTAATTTATTTTTATATTTGTTGAAATATGGTTAGGTGTATTTGTGATTGATATTTTTATTTAGTAAATATATAAAATTAAATATTTCTTAATCTATGTCCACAGATCTAAAACGATAATTAAAATGAAACGGAGCGAGTATTATTCTAGAGTCCTAGATTTTGAAGTTCTTTTAAATTATCGATCCGACTTTTAGAAGCATCTATCAATAATTCAATATAGGAAAAAAAATATTATATGGCACAAGACCACCTATCTTTTGAGCCGGGCCTAATGAAATCATCCATGATTTATTTATTAGTGATGGTAATATGAGCCAAACTAAACCACAGAGATGAGCACAAGTACTAACAGCAAGTGCCAGACTTAAACCACCGTTCATGGGCCTTAATATCTAAACATATAAAAAGAAAATTACACTAATATAGTGACTAAGCAAGTTTATTGCTGATGACACTGACGATATTGGGTAGAACGGCTTTATAGGCTTTTTCAGAAGGATGTGCAAAGTCCCAGAATACATGGCTACCAGAATCTAAGCATGGAACCGGAGTCATCACCGAGCAACAGCATGGTTTTGCCGTTCTAAACCCTGAAATGTATTAAAAATTTTAATCTATAACCCTTGGTTTTATATATCTGCAGCAAGGAAACCAACACATGTATTAATAGTTAAGCCAGTGTTGATCAATTTACCATATTTACTAGGATTTTCGATGACATCAAGAAGTGAGTTATACATATCGATGTAGACGAATTTGCCATCAGGGAGACTTTGTCTGAATTTTACGACCAAATTCGCTACCTTTTGATTATATATCTTAGCACCATGGTTCACATGGGGAAGACATATCAAATCTCCGCTCAATTGTCTCGCCCCTGGCAAACACCCTAGTGGTAACGTTCCAAGGACCGCAAATTTTCTAGCTCCCATATTATATAGATTCTGCATTGATTGTCATATTAAAGAATAGTTATAACTTAACAATATTATTTAAATAAGAAGAACTATAACCAAAACATTTTAGATTGTCTTACATACCTGCATGAACGTAGTTTTCCATTCTATGAGCTGATCAGTGTATGTTTCGATATTGTATCTCAATTTCTTAGCCCGAGTTGCAAAAAATGTGATAGCAATATCATTATTTCCAGCAGAGATTAGAACCACGGCATTGGCTATAATCTCTTTAACTTTAGCGGCGTCTCCAACTTCTTGGCTTAATTTTTGTATGTAACTTTGGAAGTCTTTCAGCTGGTCTTGTACCCATATAACGCCCTATAAAAGAAGTCCACATAGGGTTTATTTTTAACTAACGTTACCATATAGGATAATTTAATCAAGATCATTATCTTTTCTTAATGAAGGTAATAACTATTATGTTTTTATTTAGTTACCTGTATAGATGCAGTGAACTTGTCTAACCCTGAACCACCAGACGCAAAGCAAACTCCTGTAGGAAGCTCACTACTTTTAAGAAATGAGCTACGGAAAGCAGGTACAAGATTCTTTATCCCTAAACCCTCGGCTACATATACACATATCATGACATTTCATTTTTTAGAATGTAGCTATATATAACTGTTAGTTTATACTCCATTGTCAAATAATATTTTAAAATTTGTTTGATTATGAGTTGGATAAAGAACAATATACCAACTAAATCCGATAGTACTCTTCCATTCCCGAATCTTCCAGTAGGTATATGATAAGGAAAATTGCGTCCGTATGGCAAAAAATTGCTCTTCGACACTGTCATTAGCTTATTGTTGTTACCAGTATCGAGAATCGAATCTCCAAATGCAAGAATCGCTGGAAATCTTCCAGTTTGTATAGCATGAATACATGAAAGCCATAAAGATAACAATACTACTAGAAACTTTGTGGCTATACAATCCATCTCAAAGAGATTGCTAATTAAGTACGTTTTTATGTTTTTTCTTTGTTTTTTACTGGCTCTAATTTTGTGTTTTTTGTTTTAATTTTTACATTATCGGTTTACATAGATTTATACACAAGTGAAGGGTTGAGAGAGTTAATCGAGTCCCTCAAATAATGGTATGAAACTTATTTATTTTGTGGTTAAATGAACACTCCCCACTTCTATCATTAGACTGAATTTATATTTAGTAAACCTAACAAATCAGGTCTTACCACACATTTGCATTGAATTATCAGAGTGATTTACCCTACACAAATGTGTAGATTTAATCATATTAATGTGGTTATCATTCATGTTCTATATTCAACTTGATTACTTCAAAGCAGCAATATTATATTTATTCACTAGAAACTATACAAATGACACTTAAATGAATGATAGAGGGTGTAATTCAATTATAAATTTAAAAAAAATTTAAATCCAACAATAATCTAGGGACCCAATAATCTAATGTTTTTAAGTTATAGTGGTCTTGGATCTCTTGTAAATCATAACTATAAGATTTTAACATTTGCTGTTATTCCATGCAGATTTCAAATACTTTATAAAAATATACTGTAGATCTTTTTTCTTACATAATCTAGTGCAAATCTTAGATAAACATGACTGGCTCGGTGAGGAACACTCCTCACGTTTGATACAAAACAAAGGCTTAAATGTTGTTTGCATTATTAGTCGCAGAAACCGCTCATGCCTACATATAATACGTTGCAAAAGTTTTCCTTTTGGTGAGATTAATAATGTAACAAAGATAGTTATTAATCAGATATAACGGAGGTATTTTTTAACAAGTTTTTTGTTTAAGGTTTCAAAAGCTCTCTCAGTGGGGTGGGCACCGTCCCAGAACAAATAAGACGATGTATTGGGACAAATTTTTGATGTCTTCTTTTTGCAGAATACACCTCCTCCCGTTAATCCGATTTTGCAGCACGGTTTCTTTACCTCCTCAAATCCTGCATGCAAATATGTTTTTCAAATTCATATGATGATATATGATAATCAACATATATGAATAATAACAATAATAATTACCATAGTGCGCAGGGCTTTCTAGAATTTTACTGAAGATAGAGTAGATGTCCATGTAAACCAACGTAGAATTTCGTAGGGTTTCCGACAGTTGATCCAAAATAATAGCGAGCTTAGAATTAAAAAGCTGAGCAGCATAATTTATCTCTTCATCACAAATTTTTTTGTCCTTTACTCTTTGTGATGGTGTACAACCAAGCGGTGGTGTTCCGATCACTCCTATACGTCTTGCTCCATATCCATACAGTTGCTGCCCAAATATTGCATGTAAATTATTTTTTTTTTGATAAAAAATCACATCGTATGAGTTTTCTTTTTTGGACTAATTTAAATCGTTATGTGTTTTCGATAATAGTAATATGTACCAAAACGAAACTGGCAGCAGAGTCAGCCATGAGGGTGGTGTAAGAGTCGATGTCAGTTTTAAGGTGTTGAGCACCAATTCCAAAATATGTATAAATCAGATCGGTGCCTCCTGCGACCACAATGGCTACTCCTTTGGACACTATTCGTTTAGCCTCTTTTTTTCCTACTAGCTTCTTTACTCTCTTTATATAGTCTTGAAAATATGACAATTGGTCCAACATTGGTATAACCTCCTGATTTAAATAATTTAAAATGATAAGTCAGTGTATTGATAATAATTAACGTTGCAAAAGATAAATAATGATCTAAGGGATTGTCAATTTGATCTTAATTCACCACTGATTCAGATGTTTCAGGATCGAAGCCAGCACCACCCGAAGCAAAAGAGACGCCCGTAAGTAGATCGCTTCGTTGTAATTGGTTTTGTTGTAGCTTCTGGTCTAAATATGCGGGTACTATTTCTTTTACTCCCAAATATGTAGCTAGTGGAAGCACGAAACAATGAGAAAAGTACTTAGAGGAAATACTTAAAAACGAGTTAAGCCAATATCAACAAAAAAAGACACATTGGGCCAAATTTTGGCGCAAAAGAAGATGAAGGTGAAAGTTTGGGAGAGAGGGAGTACGAACATATATAATCAGAAGCGACCTTTCCGTTGCTGAATCTACCGGTGGCTACTCTGGAAGGAAAATCCATACCATAGGGACGATAGTTACTTTTTATCTTTGACTTTAAATTATTGTTATTCCCTGTGTCAAATATCGAATCCCCGAAGAAAAACACGGCCGGTATGGTTTTGTTTTCTGGCTTAGGTGGTAATGGGGCAGGTGGGCTAGGTTTTGGTTTTGGCGATGGAGCAGGTGGGCTAGGTTTTGGTGACGGGGCAGGTGGTGGTACAGGTTTCGGAACTGGACTAGGTGGTTTAGGTGGTGGCGGTGATGGGCCTGGCTTTGGTGATGGAGCAGGTGCTGGTGGTGGCTTTGGTTGCGGCTTTGGTGGTTGAGGTGGGCATGGAGACGGGGCAGGTGCTGGTGGTGGCTTTGGCTGAGGCTTAGGTGGTATTGGTGGACATGCCGATGGACCAGGCGCTGGTGGTGGCTTTGGTTGAGGCTTAGGTGGACATGCCGATGGGCCAGGCGGTGGTGGTGGCTTTGGTTGCGGCTTAGGTGGTGGGCATTGAGATGGAACAGGGGCTGGTGGTGGTTTTGGTTGAGGCTTAGGTGGTATTGGTGGACATGCCGATGGACCAGGCGCTGGTGGTGGCTTTGGTTGCGGCTTAGGTGGTGGGCATTGAGATGGACCAGGGGCTGGTGGTGGTTTTGGTTGAGGCTTAGGTGGTATTGGTGGACATGCCGATGGACCAGGCGCTGGTGGTGGCTTTGGTTGCGGCTTAGGTGGTATTGGTGGGCGTGGAGATGGGCCAGATGGTGGACCAGGATTTGGTGATGGGCCTGGTGGTGGGCCAGGTGGTGGGCCAGGTTCTGGTGGTTCCATTGGCCATGGATACGGCCAAGGCATTGATGGCCAAGGTATTGATGGCCACGGCCAGAGCCGTCGGTGGACTACTTGGGCATGGGACGTTGTCACAAAGAAGATACAAAAGGATATGAGAAAGACAACAAAACGAAATAGTATCGAACAAGAATGGACCATAGAAGATTGCTTCATGCTTTTACTACAAGTAGTAGTAAGACAACTTCCATTCAAGCGATTTCAACCGTCATGTCAATATGAATATCAATCTGCGTGTGCCTATGTATATATATTCATTACGTAAACTAGGGCATGCAATTTATGTGGCCGTCTTGGAGATGCTTGTGTGACACGGCTTCTCATCACACATTTTGAGACCTACATTATATTCCATTTCTAGTCGGAACTTAACTCTCTTAAGTATCTTTCGTGACTTCTCGGAACCTAACTCTCGCGTAAGTATCTTCAGTATCTAGAGATTAAACACAAAAGATATCATCAATTAATTTGATTTTTGGAGTTAGGGTTATGGCAATGTAATATAGTTTCCCACACAAGACACAACTTAAAATCAATAATGTATATGTGACTGTGTCTTAGGGCGAAAAGTTGGGTTGGCCATTTCAAAGATTGATGGGCTTTTAATATGATTTTAAGTTTTTAACCTTTAGTTATAAATGGAGTTCGCCCTAACCTCCCAGACACGAGTTTCGAGGTTCAGCCTAGATCCATGGCCTCTGGCGCCGGCGACGCGTTTTCTCGCCGGCTCTGGACATCTGCGTCGAGTATACTTTTCTCCGTCACTCTCTACTTCATGTTTCATTGTGCTACCTGCTTGTTACCGGTTCGATTTCTTTGGCTATTTGGAGGAAGGAGGTCCCGACAGACGCTACGACGAAGACGAGAGCTTCGAATCTTCGCCGTGCTGCTACCTGCGGTCCTATCCCTTCGTTTGGTCCTTCTTCCAGCGATGAGTCGGCGATGAGTCTAGAGGATTCTCTCGCCGCCGCAAAGCTCTGGTCTTCGGGTTTATATCCTGACGTACCTCTCTCTGGCGACTTTGTTCAAGCCTTTCAACTGCGTATGGAGCATCGTTCTCAACTGATGAACTCAACCTCTTCGTCTTCGGAGAGGTGCGAGTCCCACCAACCACCGTGTGCTGCTCCTCCTCATCTAAAGGGCGCCAGATCTTACAGTATCACGAGTCCAGATCCGAATCTACTCGGTGAAACTCCAATCTCTCCATCTTGTAAAGTGATGCTCTATTCTCCTCCGGGTTGTCTACGAGACGGTGGTAGTTTTCCTCTCCGGCGAAGCTCTTCCGGTGGCCACTCTGTCGGCGCCGAAGAACATCTTAGATCCAAAGCTTCCCGGCTCGTACGGACAACGTTCACTGAGCTGATGTCTCTTAATGATTGGGCATGGCCCATTTGTTTGATGAAGCTAGTCAGCCTGCAAAGGCCCAGTCCCATAAAAGAAAATTCGACCCAAATTTCAGTGGCTTTCCATGCTTGGGTCAGTGTTTCAAAGATTCCCGGGGGGATCTCTCCTTGCTATATATTTTCATATATGGCCAATGGGATGAATTTACTGGTGAAGTCACCAGTCTCGGTTCTATTTCAATCAACCTCTTCTAAGGATAAGGTTTCACCATCATGCCCTCTTCCTATGGATAGAGGTGTCTCCTCGGACTCGTTTCCGGGAGTCTGTTTCAGTTCTCTCATCGATTTGTTATCTTGTGGAGCGGTCTCTACGGGACCTGAAGATGCAATCGAAACTACCTTGGTAGTTTTTGTAGATGAGGTCAGGACTTCAACGTCACTTTATGTGACTATATTTTAGTCGTCAGACTTTGTTGTGAAGGTTCCTTCGACGCATTCAAGCATCGTCTTGAATTCGCTGTCATCTTCGGTTGAAGATCTATCTTGCTTAGCTTATATATATGTTGTAGTTTATGCTTATTGCTAAAGAGGATGGATAATTCTCTCTTTCTATTGTAGTGAAGAAGTTTGAGTATGAATGAAAGTAAGTTTGTGTTCAAAAAAAAAAACCTTTAGTTATAATTCTATTTCAGCCAATCAATCTTATCTCTTTGTAATTCGATTAAGTGAAACAAGAAGGATAATGGATTCTGTTTATTGAATTGAATCATCACATAAACAAAAAGCGTAGGTCGTTAGAAGAAATTCAACAGCATTTTTACATTTGATTTATTTAATTAGGCGCAGCTTCTATATTTTCAAAGAGGAAAAAGTTTCAATGATATTTTTCCCATCATCCCATGATAAAATTGCCCTATAAATTAAGCACTCATCTTTTTTTAATTCCTTGTTCCATGTTAATATTATACGTATCATACCATAGACAGGAACTGAAACATTATACCAACTAATGTTCCAAAAAATACATTAAACCAAATGAGTTACAGCTTTTATTTAGCCAAATCATATCATCAACGGACACATCTTAAATCTACATTTATTTGTCATAAAAAGGGCTCATGTCAGTCTCTACAAACTTTTTGGTTAAAATTCTATAAGCTCTTTCCGTTGGATGGTAACTGTCCCAAAACATATAAGAAGATACATTGCTGCAAAGAAGTGATGTAAATTGGTTGCAAAGCGGGCCTAATTCGACCATCCCTGTCCCGCAACATCCTCTATCAATCTCATCAAATCCTGCAAAATTCCCCACCAAAAATGAGAAAAATAATAATAATCTTAAGCTCGTTCACACACAACAGTAGTTACCATATTCTTTGGGGTTTTGGATCATATGAGCGAAGAGAGAGTAGATATCAATATACACCAAAGTGGCGTTTTTCAAGGTCTCGGCTACTGAATGCAAACTTCTGGAGAGTTTGGTATTGAAAAGCTGAGCTGCAACGTTTATTTCATCAAAACACTTTCTCTTAAGTCCCCCTCTTGCGGTTCTTTGTATCGGTATACACCCGATTGGCGAAACACCAATGAATCCTATCTTTCTTGCTCCAGATTCATATAGTTGCTGCCAAATTTTGATCACTCTATGTTCATCAGGTTTTACTTTATCTGGCTCATATAATTTTCAAATTTCAACATACCATAGCGAAACTTGAAGCAGAGCTAGCCATATAAGAGGTATATGCATCGATGTCATATAATAATTCTTCTGCATGTGTACCATAGTATGTGTTAGCTAGATCATCGCTACCCGCAATCACAATGGCTAGACTTTTGGATATTATGTGCTCAGCTTTCTCTTTTCCCACAAAGCCTTTTACTTTCTCTATATATTCTTGAAAATATGTCAACTGGTTTGACATCGGTATTGCGCTCTTAGGTATAACATTGGTAACACATGAAAACAAAAATGTTATCAAATGAAATTAGGTTTTAAAATTAATTAATTAAGGAGAGGTAATTCGAAAGGCGAAGGATAGTCCGAAGTTATTACTACAACGATAGGTGTCAAAGGATCGAAGCCAGAACCACCCGAAGCAAATGATACACCAGTGACGAGATCTTCATGGGTTAGCCCTGGCTTCAAGTATGGCGGTAAAGTTGGTTTTACTCCTAAAAATTCCGCTGTGAAAGTAAAGACCAAAAAGATCAATTTTAGTAAGAATGTTTCCACTGAAAATACAAAAAAATATTGATTTTTTAGCTGACGCGATGCCATCTTACGTAGTTTTTTTTTTTGAGAATGATCTTACGTAGTTATGATGAAAATATTTTACGTATAAGTTTATGTATTAATAATTTCTATTTTTAGACCAATAAAACCAATCCAAAATTTTAAGATATGAAATGGAACAAAGTTAGTGAAAAAGGCAAATAGGGTCGTCGTTACTGTGCGAGTAACAATCATTAGATATGATCTTCTTTGTTTACTAAGCTTCTTTGTTAAATATTTTTCTATGGATTTTTTTCAACTTTATTTTGTTGCATATTTTTCAAACTTTTGGGTGAAAATCCATATATTGTAAAAAAAAAAAGTTATTTATGATTAATTTGAAAAAAAAATCTTAAGTAAAAAAATGTACTAAAAGTAAAGGCAAAGTCACCTATAAAATCAGCAGGAATCTTGCCATTGCTAAATCTACCGGTGGGAAGTCCATGTGGAAAATTCATGCCATAGGGGGGAAAATTAGCTTTGACTAATGTTGAAATGTAATCGTTATTTCCTGTGTCTACGATTGAATCACCAAATGCAAAGATCGCAGGAAACGTCGTGTTACGTGTCCTAGGGGGCGCTGGTGTCGGAGCTGGCCCTGGACTTGGACTTGGACATGGACATGGCTTTGGCTCTGGAGCTGGGGTTAGCCCTGGACTTGAAGATGGCTTCGGCTTTGGACTCGGTTGTGGAACCGGGGCTGGCCTTGGACTCGGCTCTGGAACTTGCTCTAAGCGTCTAGCTGAGGCAACGAAGAAGATAAAAAAGAGTGGGAGGAACAAAACACATCGAAATAGTTTGGAACAAGAAGGCGAAACAACATTATATTTCATCATATTGGTTATATGTTCTTACACGTCTGATAAGGAAACAAAAAAGAACTTGTTACGAAGCTCCGGAATATAAAGGAGTGTAAGACAAAAAAAATAGTATAAGTGTCTCTATTCAGATAAAAATAAATTGCGGACACAAGCATGCGGTTTTGATGGTTACAAGAAGAAGAAACTTGTCTTCTATGGCTTCTTCTCATTCATTCACACATTCCGAACTTTCCTGATATTCCGTAATTCATCACTAGTCTCACTCTCGTTTTGCATTATTTTAAATACACTACTTCAACACTGTTTCTATCCAAAAGAAAGTAAGAAAATACAACATGCTTCCATTTACTATTTAGAGAAAATTAATTGAATGTATAAGAAAAGTTGGTTTATTACTATAGTGTTAAACATCTTTTAAAAATTACTAAAATGTTTAGACACTCATAGTAAATGACTGTAAGGACCTTTGGTTAGTTTTTTTTTAATTAAAATTATTTTTAAACATTAAATCCACATCACTAATTGAAATTATACATCAGCACAATAGAAACCAAACTGTCTCTTCTCCATCTAACTACATCGAACTTTAAAAAAAAACTAACTAAGAACATTGTCTTTGTCGTCTCGAAGAAGGAACCGCGAGATACTCATCGACATTGTCTGTGTTTACTTCCTCTTCGTCGAATTAACTCTCTGTCGTGATACTCTGTTTTCTCTGTTATCATTGTGCCCGAAATCAGAAGTCTTCAATCGTTTGTACGAAATCGTCTTCGCCGCATTCTTATCTACGAGTTCGTCTTTTCCGGTAGGATATCGCGACGTTATATATTGTGTTTTGGTTGAGTTTGTGGGTCAGTTATGTATTATATTTCACCTGATTTATATTTTGTTGCGACTGAGATAGGGTTATGTTGCGGCTGTGATATGGTTTTGTTGAGGGTTTTGTTGCGTCTGAGTTAGGGTTTTGTTGCAACTGAGTTAGGGTTATGTTATGGCTGAGTTATCATTGTGTCATGAATAAGTTAATGTTAAGATGGCTGAGTTACTTTTATGTTGTGGCTGAGTTACTATTTTGTTGTGACTGGGTTATTCAAACATTTTGTGGCTGGGTTATCACTGTGTCGTGAATAAGTTAATGTTATGTTGTGGCTGAGTTATTGTTAAGTACGGATGTGTTATTGTTTTCTTGTGGCTGATTTATTGTTGAGTTATATGATCAGATGGATGCTGCTGAAGTTAAATCAGAGGATTACCCTCCTAGACTTTACCTGAAGGGTCTTCTAACCTAGAAGGTAAAGATATTAATCACAATTTCCGTCCAGGACATTTCCCCCACGTTAGAGAAACAATAGGACTTGATGTGTGGGAAGAATTGGTGAACTCTCCCATTGGAGTAGTTGCTAGGCTAGCTGGACGCGAAAGCATGTGGTCTGGTAGGACCGTGCACTATCTACTGTGTAGACAGCTGCGAGTTCTAAAGAAGGAGATATGGTGTCTCGTGGCTGATGAGGCCATCAGGTTTAGCTTGCTCGAGTTTGGTGAGATCACTGGGCTAAACACAGGTCCATTGCCAACAGAAAAATTTGATCCTGATCAATACAACGCGTTTTGGGGGGAGTTGAAGGTGCCGCTTGGGATGGAACCCAAGTTAGATGAACTGAAGGCAGCATTAGAGTTATGTCTGCTTTGGAGTTTTGAAAAGCGTAAGTGGTTGGGGCTGCTACTTCTTCAAGCCATGGGAGTCTATTGTTTGCATCACAATTCAAAGATACCCTTTCAAAGTGCAATAAGGGTATTCGACGATGAAGCCATGAGGTCGTATCCATGGGGTCGGACTGCATACGAAGTTCTGATTGACTCTATTAAAACGTTGGCTCCAGAAGGAGGTTTTTACACAATAAGCGACATGAAGGACGCGTTATTGATTTGGGCATATGAATCCGTCGCCTGCTTCGGTGAGAGTTTTGGGAGAGTGATCAATAACGAAGACGTTCCGCTTTTACGATGGGGTGGAAAGCGTACACGTGCAAGTTTTGATAAATTGTTGTCTGCCGAAATCAAAGAGCATGGCGAGGTAAGGTTTGGTGGCTGAGTTATGAGTTACTTAATGGCTGAGTTATTATATTTGATGGCTGAGTTATTGTTATTTAATGGCTTAGTTATTATATTTGATGGCTGACTTATTATATTTGATGGCTGAGTTATGAGTTACTTAATGGCTGAGTTATGTGTTATTTGGTGGCTGAATTATTTTAGTTGATGGCTGAGTTTTGTGTTTGTTTGGAGGCTGAGTTTTGTTATAACCTTATGTTGCAGGTGCGTGTGAGGAGAATGGTTTTGAAGGACTCAATTGTTGG
>NC_027754.1:22834745-22835955 GCF_000695525.1 Brassica oleracea var. oleracea
ATGCGGCTTACGGGCTGTTGGTTAAGAAATCGTAAGTTGGGCCTCGAGTCATGTCTTAGGTCCCTTTGGGCCGTCTTCCGACTCGAAGCGTTTATTACGGTTTCTTTCGATAAAGAATGAACTTTCCGCTGTTTTTACGGTAAAGTTTGATTGATAACTTAGAAATGGCGGGGAATCGTGAAATGGGTTCGCTACGGTCTTCGGGAGATAGCATCGAAGGGTAGACGAGAACGCATGGACTAATTCGCTACGTAGCGACCGAGCTCGAACCGAAGATCGGTCGCTACGTAGTGATCGAGCGCTTGGTCGCTCAGATACGACATTAGTCCATGCATTCTCGTCTACCCTTCGATGCTATCTCCCGAAGACCGTGAGTCGGAAGACGGCCCAAAGGGACCTAAGACATGACTCGAGGCCCAACTTACGATTTCTTAACCAACAGCCCGTAAGCCGCATCACGGTTTACGCTTGGTTCGCAAGGAAAGGTAAATGTCAAGTTTCCGCGGATAAATACGAAATTTTGAAGATAATTACGAAGAACGGAAAAAAATGGAATAACTCCATTTTTATGCTATGGCGGATTAAAAGCAGAAGGGGAAAAGCATAAACCGACCTTGGAGCCAGTATATAAGGAGTCCTAGGCGAGAGGCATGGGAGAGGACTTTACACAGCAAACTTAGCACTTAGAGCGATTTTAGGCAATTTTCCGTTTTTGTTATTCGAGCTGCGACTCAATTAGGTTTTTGCCAACTTAGGGTTTTAGAACAAGGAATCTCGCCGACAGCTCTCGTAGCCCAGGCACTTACCTTGTTGTAAACGCTCAAACGCAGATTCAGAATAAGAACTATCTTGCTCTCTTTTTCGATTTCTTATTTTATTACTGTTCTCGTTTCGTGTTCTGATTGTTTGGCGTGTGGTATTAGCAGATATCCGGGACCTCTGGGAAATTAGGGTTTTCCTAGTTTTCTTATTTAAACGGAAATCGAGAGTGCAAATTTTGGTTCCCATAGTTTGGCGCCAGAAGGAGGGGAGGTATGGATCAATCTAACTCTCAACCACATCACCCTCAACCAGACATGTTAACTGATGACACGGATAACGTGCAGATTCCTCTTAACGGAGGCAGCGGCACTGATCTCCACACTCCTGCAGTGGACGTATCCGCGGCCAACGCACCAGCCAACGCCGCGGCGATCGAGGAGTTTAAAAA
>NC_027754.1:22836055-22836388 GCF_000695525.1 Brassica oleracea var. oleracea
GGCCCATACAAAGTTCGAAGGCCACACTCGGCCAGACATATATGAACTAGATAAAGGGAAAAACTCCTTCCCGTAAAAACGCTCACAGATCAAAGTTAAAATTCCCGGACAAGGAAGCTCCGAATGCATCCGCGGGAAAGTTCACTTCCTCATCGTCACCGGCAAAATCAGTCGTAGCTTCTACGGTATCAGGGAAAACCAGGATGGGATCCCTGAATCTTCCCATCGATCGGAGGGATGGTCGCCTCAGCGTGAGCATGATCCTTCATGCCACCCTTCATTAACTCCATCTCCCTCTCGAAAACGTAGTCATCTTCCTGCGTCTTCCAAAGG
>NC_027754.1:22837421-22839029 GCF_000695525.1 Brassica oleracea var. oleracea
GAAGTTCCGAGGAACCAGCCTGTACGTGTCCGTGTCCCTGATGATCTGTAATCGAAGAAGCGCTTCGAAGTGATCGACGGTGAGAGAGAGACCATGCTCGTAGCTCAGGACCAGGATCTCTATGAGGTGATGGATGCCAAGAGGATTCAGTTGGCTTATCGCCACCCCGAAACGACCCAACACACAGACGATAATCTCGGGGATCGGGAACCACAAACGGCAACGCACTACGAATGCCTCGTAACAAGTAAAGAAGCCCTCCGGGGGACTACTAGCGCATTCTTCTTGACGAGGAACCCTGAATTACACCGCGTCCGAAATATGATTGAACGACCGCATGACCTCGAGGAATTCACTAGTACTCCTGCTCGGTGCACCTGCCTCCACCGGGCGATGGTTCATGACCGGGAACAATTTTTCTTTGGGAGGCGTGATCGAACCGTAACACGCCACCCACCATGCCTCGTTCTCGGCTGGGTCTACCGAATGAGGAACGAATTCCATCTTCGGCACTCGAAGCTCTTCAGAAATGTTCACGGGCAAGGACCCTTTCTTCGAAATTCTCTTCTTACTCGACATCTCGTGTTTTTCTTTTTAAATCAAGAAGGAAATGATATAGAGAAAGAACTTTTCAAGAAAAACCTCTCTATGAGAATGAGTAAGTGTGAAGTAAGTGTGAAGATTGTGAACAAGTTACCTCCCTTCTTATAAGCATGAGAAATTACTATTTACTTGCGGATTTTTGGACACGAACTTCGCCCAAATACACCAATCTCGTCCAAACTCGCCATACCGCGCATTGGGACCTCGCTAGAAATCTACGCTCCCAACGAGCTGGGGGGCTAACTGTTGGGGTCGAAAACGGTTACGACGAAGTTAACGTCCAAATCCCCGAAGAAGAAAAACGTAGAAAACTTCTTCGACAAATACTTTTTCGAAATAGATTCTTCTTTACGAAAAGCTTTGCGGAGGAAACGCGAGTCATCGGACAAGAGCCCGAAAAGGATCGTTACGCAGCGACCAAACATGTGCTCTGCTCGGTCGCTATGTAGCGACCGAGTTTGAGCCAAGGCTCAGTCGCTACGTAGCGACCGAACGTCCATTCCGCTCGGTCGCTACGTAGCGACCAAGCGCTCGCTCGGTCGCTACGTAGCGACCGAGCCCGAGCGTTCGCTCAGTCGCTACGTAGCGACTGAGCTCGAGCCAGAACTCGGTCGCCACATAGCGACCGAGCTCAAACCAACGCTACGTAGCGACCGAGCTCTTCCGAAACGTCGATACCACATAGTCCATGCGTTCTCGTCTACCCTTCGATGCTATCTCCTGAAGACCGTAGCGAACCCATTTCACAATTCCCCGCCATTCTAAGTTATCGATCAAACTTTACCGTAAAAACCGCGGAAAGTTCGTTCTTTATCAAAAGAAGCCGTAATAAACGCTTCTAGTCGGAAGACGGCCCAAAGGGACCTAAGACATGACTGAGGCCCAACTTACGATTTCTTAACCAACAGCCCGTAAGCCGCATGATGGTTTACGCTTGGTTCGCAAAGAAAGATAAATGTCAAGTTTCCGCGGATAAATACGAAATTTTGAAGATAATTACGAAGA
>NC_027754.1:22839243-22840894 GCF_000695525.1 Brassica oleracea var. oleracea
GTGTTCTGATTGCTTGGCGTGTGGTATTAGCAGATATCCGGGACCTCTGGGAAATTAGGGTTTTCCTAGTTTCCTTATTTAAACGGAAATCGACAGTGCGAATTTCGGTTCCCACAGTTGGCCGGGTGAAGCTGACGACCCTGAACTCGTTAGGTTGATAACAGACATTCATGCAGGTAGATTTGTGAAAGGTTTTTGGGAAGTGCAGGGGAATGCAAAGGGGAAGGGGAATGCGAAGAAGAAGAAAATGAAGGGTGGAGTTTCGTCAGAAGTTGAGCCACCCACTAAGAAACAGAAGAAAGTTAAGACACATAATGAGTCTGAAGCTGCTGCAGCGGGAAAGGGGTCTAGCGAGAAGTAATAGAAGGAATGTACCAAAGATTTGGAGTTGGAGAACAAAGCGACTCTGGCGACCATTGTGAGTACTCTGGATAATATTTCCAGAAAAATTGATCAGATTGACTCATGGTTGGAAGCTTACGAGTTAGACAGGAACAGACCATTGATGAACCAAAAGACCATTGATGACAGGGTGAAAGCTTTACTGGAGGAGCGTCTGAAAGATCTGGGGGTTGGAGAAACTCTCGAAAACAATGATAACCGCTCTCCACCATTACCAGTGGTTCAAACGCAGCAGAAGTCTGTCAATAGTCCAGCGTTAGCTGCGACTCCTGGTAAGGTTTTTGGACCGAAGAAGAATTTGGCCAAGGAGCTTGATAAGGAATCAAGGGTGAAAAGGACTTTGGATGAGGAGTTTGGTAATGTCGCTAAAGCTACTGATCTTGATAGTCAACCTCTTGATTTCGTAGTAATTTCTCCAGCAAAGGCTACTAAGGATGATAAGGATGCTAAGGTTCCAGCCTATGGACGCGGCTGCAGGGGCAACCGTATTGTTAAGGGTGAGGAAGCCGATGAGAAGAAAAAAGCAGCGCAGGCAGATGCTGCGTTTAAGAGGAAGGAGAAGGCTGAGGCTAAGAAAAAGGTGGCTGAGGCTAAGAAAAAAGATGCTGAGGCTAAGAAAAAAGAGGCTGAAGCTAAGAAAAAAAGAGGCTGAGGGTAAGAAGAAAAAAGAGGCTGAGGGCAAGAAGAAACAAGAGGCTGAGAGTAAGAAAAAAGAGGCTGAAGCTAAGAAAAAGGAGGCTGAGGGTAAGAAAAAAGAGGCTGGGTTAAAGAAAAAACAAGAGGCTGAGCTAAAGAAGCGAAAATAGGCTGAGTTAAAGAACAAAGAGGTGACTCCATCTGGAGAGGACAGTGTATTTGCTGATGTTACTGGCGAAGTTGTTGGGGGATAGAACGAATTTGCGCCGGAGTCTGACGTCGAGGGATCTGAACTGGTTAGATCTGCCATAATTAAGGAATATCGGGAGAAAATTGTTCAGTTAACTCCAAAAGGGTTTTCAAAGGCGGCAGTTTCTTCACCAGCAGTTTTTCCGTACGTAGGAGAGAATGGAACGACGTGCATGAAGAAAAATGTTACTCCTTCATCAGTAATATATGACCCTCTGGCACCTGTTGATCCGGTGCTACTCGAAAAACTGATGCAACACATTAAGGGAATTCCACCCAAACCACCAGCACCAGCAGATAAACCAGCAGTCCTCTCCGCTGATCATGAGGGTGATTTCTACAGCATACTCATCCATGAAAGACC
>NC_027754.1:22841098-22846843 GCF_000695525.1 Brassica oleracea var. oleracea
ATTGATTGCTACGATCCAATCTTTGGAGAGGCAACACCCGAAAGTGAGCAGAGAATTCTAAATTCATTTAAACCGCTGACGCACATGATTCCGTATATGTTGAGTGATCATATTCCTGCCAATATCCGAGCCCCTGTTAAGAAGAAGTTCTCATTCAGAAGAAGGAGCAAAAGATACACTCCACAAAACACCCAGATTGGCGATTGTGGGGTGTATTCGTTGAAGTTTGTGGAGTGTCTAGCACTTGGTGTAACGTTTGATGGGATAAACGATAACAATATTCAAGGTTTACGGATGAAGATGGCAGCAGAGATCTTCGATGAAGGAGGAAATACTGTGATGAGCAGTTTGCTGGCTAATTGAACCTGTGTTTATTATTTTGTACTTGACATATGTTGATGTTTTGTACTTGACTTATGTTATTTTGTACTTTATTAAGTATTTGACTCAGTCTTATCGTTTTTATAACCCAGCCGTGTCGTATATGTGTAACTCAGCCTTACCCCAAACATACCCTAGAATCGTAAAATGTTCATATAACTCAGTCGTATCGATTAGTATAAGTCAGCCGTTACGATATTATAACTCAGCCATACCTCAAACATACCCTAGAATCAAAAAAAATTAAATGTTTATACTTTAAAATGTTAAATTGAAACTCCAATTATAAATTTGAAGTGAATTTATAATCAACTGAATGTGCCTTCTATATTGAATTTACGAGTTTAGAATCAATCATGATCTTGAGGTATATGTTGTCTTACAATTACTCATAAACTTAACTGATATATATAAGGTGTGAGCATAACTCAAAACTCATAAACTATTATTGTGTTATTTATTATGAATTTTTGTTTTTATAATATTTCTTGCACCATAAATCCAAATTCCAAACCAAAAAACCCAAAAAAGCAAACCTAAACCCTAAATAAGCAACCCTAAACTCTAAACCCCATTTACTAAGTCAGCCGTAAATGTAAAAGTAACTCAGCCGTAAAGTGTAACTTAATCTTGACGTTTGGCGGGAAAAAGATAACTGATTCTTGGGAAATTTTAACTCGAGACGTTTGACGTTCTATACCTCTCTATATATTGTCTCCTCTCTTACACCTTTCTCTCTATAGAAAAAAACTAAACAATATCTCTATATCCCCATCAAAAGTTATGCCGATTGTTCCTGGTTATTCAACGATGTTAGAGAACAGTGTCAATGCGATACTAAGCTCTGCAAATCGTGAAAACCTCCCTCTTCTATACCCTGGTCCGGGAGAATTGCTTGACACAACCAGTACTATCTGGTTCAAATTTTTAAGTGATCTCTCCCTCGTCATCCCGTCGATTCTTGTAGAAGGATGGGTTCATGATTGGCCGACATACCGCACCATTCCCGATCATTTTAAGGAACGATGGTTTCTTCAACTCGCTGTAAGAACATTTTGTCCACTTAAAATGGCAGCATAGCGTCGCTGAGTTATTTTTATTTTGGGTTCTCAACAGTTTTGTATTCTCTTTTGTTGTAGCGCAAAAACACGTGGGATCGAAGGCATAATTTGACACTTTGGACACATTTTAATCATGTGGCCAGAACGCTATTTCGTTGCCAGATGCGCCATTTGAAGAGAACTTGGGCAAACGGAGGCGACAAGCCTCCGTGGATGTTAACAAGAGTTTGGCGTGATCTCGTCCACATATTTGAAAAGTTTGGTCCTGACAATTTTGGTTTCTGAAAGTGATGCCTTGTCTATATTTTGAATCTGATAATTTCGGTTCCTGAATGTAAACATGTCGAATTCAAATTTCTTTTATATTAAGTACTATAACTCAGCCATAATGTGAATATAATTCAGCCGTATCTGCTAAAATAACTCAGCCAGAACGTATAAGGTAACTCAACATTGAATGTTAATTAAACATAAACCCAACCATAAGTGACCAAAACTCAGCCGTTATTAAACTTATGATAATTCAGCCATAGTAAAACATAGCCAAAACCCAGATGTGAATGTTAATATAATACATTTCTAATGGGACGTTTCCACTTACTTGATTGGACTGAGTTGTCGATTAATTATGGCGCGTGTGGAAAATTCGGCTCAAACATAATATCGAGGCTAATTATTAAGAGTTTGAAATCCACGGCTGCCACGCATGTGTCGAGAGATTTACAATATCGAGACATTTAAATATTATTATATTAAATAAAAAGGAAATAAGAAAACGACGCCGTTTCATCATGTCGTCTTCTTACTCACCCTAATTCCATTTAATTCCATTTTGTTTCTGAAATTGTTTTGAGAATCAAAATGTCTTCTTCATCCTGCGTTTCAGGAAATTCTTACAGACGACGTTTGAACGCGGAAAGAGGAACACCAAAACAATGTTGGTGTGGTGAACCCTATTACATTTCTACATCTGGAACCGCTACAAATCCAGGAAGATTGTACTATTGCTGTAGAAAAGGATATAATAAGGTTTGTTTTGGTTCTTATTTCGCATGTTCTGTAACGTAATACTTAGATCTGGTTATATTGTGAAAATAGAGACATTTATTCAAATGGGCAGATGAGTGTTTGGTTGAAGAGGTTGAGGATATAAAGTCACTGATAAGTGGCATGAACAAAGACATCTCGGAATTCAGACTTAGCGTCTGAGGGAAAAGGAGAAGAATGTATGAGTCAGGGTCGGTGTTTGAGGAATGTGGTTGTTTGTGGGGTTGGAATGTCGTTACTTTGCTGCTACTATTTCTTTGTTTAATAATGTTTTGTACATATAAGTCAGCCTATGTTTTATGTAACTCAGACTTAATGTCTTACAGTAACTCAGCCGTCAAGTAATCTAAACGTTTCCGAAACTCAGCCATAATAAAACATAGCCAAAACTCAGCCAAAACGTATAAGGTAACTCAGTCACAACTTTAAGCTAACTCAGCCAAAACGCATAAAGTAACTCACTCACCCAATTTCATTATTAATGGGACGTTTCCACTTGCTTGATTGGACTGAGTTGTCGATTAATGGTGGCGCGTGTGGAAAATATCGATGTCTTTATAATATCAAGACGATTTATACTTTAAATCCGCCAACAATATGAGAATATCGGGGCTAATTATTACTCCCTCCGCTTGCTTGATTGGACTAAGTATTTAATTGACGTTTTACATGTCTGCACGTAAATTAAGAAATCTGAACGTTTTGCAATGCACGTAAATTAACCTCTTTTCATTGGTGTTTAATGCTAATATGATTTTATATTATGTGACCAAAACTCAGCTTAATTAAACAAATGATAATTCAGCCATAATTAAATATAAACCGAGCCATAATTCAACTATAAATCAGCCAAACGAAACAATAAATCAGCCGTCATAAAACAATAACTCAGCCATTATTAATAACGATGTTAATAACTCTGCATGATGTTTGTTGATGTTTGCATGATGTGTGTGTTTGAAAACAATAAATCAACTGTAATAAAACAGTAACTCAGCTGTAATTAAATTATAAATCAGCCAAAAGAAACAATAACTAAGTCTTCATTACATTAATTTGTAGTCAGACATACATAATGGCATAGCAAAGAACTTAAAAAGATAAAATTCTGATAGATTACATCTTCACCACTTCCTTGTGTCCCTAATAATGCTTATCGGTTCAAAATTACGTAAGAATGTGCCCTTTGATCCAGAAACAGCGCTCACACATGTTGTCATCCTTAGTCATATCAATGTGCCACAAGCAGAGACATTGTCGCTCCACATGTGTTGTACATTTGCATCTGTAGAACGACGGAACATAAGCTGAAACAAACAACGCCCTATTTTGGCGGAACTCGTCAGAATGCCACAAACCCCATCCCCATTTAACAGATTGCACTAGTTTCCCTATCCAATGAACTGATTCTCTTGGAATACTAGCAAAATACTGCCCATCACAACAAAAGATTGCTCGAGTCATTTTGTGTGTATACACAGTACGCTCATATCCTGCATCTACTGCACGCTTCATGAGAGAAAGCCCTTCTTCTTTAAGGCCGAATGCGAAGAAGAACTGTGCACCCTTTATATAAAGTGTGCTTTGATTTTCCTCAGCGTAGCAAGATTTCAACAACGAAGAAGGCATATTGAGTCCCCAGGGAACGGATAACACATCGTAGAAATGGTATACACCACGCCGCTCTGCTAACGCCTTTATCGACTTGGACGATTCTTTGAGGCCATAGAGATCTTGGAAGGAGTTACGGGCCACACGTTCAACCACCAACGCCTGAATTTCTTCAGGCAATTCAAGAAGAGGGAAATATTTCATTTACTGTGAAATTGATTTTGAGAGAGAGAGAAATTGTGTAAAAAATAGAGAGTTAACATATAATTGTTCGAGAAGTGCCTTATTTATTGACAGTAAAACGGTTTTCATATCGCGACGTTTCTTATTTTGGGCGGGAAGTTATTCCATAACCCAGCCGTAATACAAATTCATTCAATAAATCAGCCGTTTGAAAACAAAAACCCAGCCGTAATACAAAAACATGAAAATCCCTAATCCAGCCGTAACACATTTACATGAAAACAAAAACACAGCCATAATACAAAAATATGAATATCCCTAATCCAGCCAAAATACATTTACATGAAAATAAAAACACAGCCGTAATACAAAACATGAAAATCTCTAATCCAGCCGTAATACCAAAAACATTAAAACAAAAACCCAATCGTAATACAAAAACATGAAAATCCCTACAACACTTGCTTACATCGGACAAGTTTCCGCATTATGTCCACTCTGTCTACATCGAGAACATGTGTGTTCTTTCCTAGGATGTTTGTTTTGAAGTGCAACTTCTAAATCAGATTTCATCCTATTTTTCTTAGGTCTTCCTGGCTGTTGACGAATAGACGGGGGCAAGCACGGTTTGTTAGCCACGATTTCTGGAACAGGTTATGCTGAGTCAGCCGGCATGACAGATTCAGCGTATGCACTCACCAAATATGCACTGTTATAGTAAGGACTGCACAGGGATATACGACAAACATTGTTGTACTCCGCAGCTGCGATTGCGTGTACACATGGTAATTTATAGCGTTCGAAACGACGACATGTGGACTTTCGAAACGACGACATGTGCGCTTTAACTTCAGTGTGATGATCATCAATCCTTTGGACCGTCAACTCTCTGGTGGCAGTTACACGACCCTATTAACAAAAAAAGAATAAATATGAAACGACTGACTTGTTACATATTACGGCTGATTTAAGAACTACCAAGGCTGAGTTAAGAATTTTATGAAACGACTGACTTATTACATACTACGGCTGATTTAAGAACTACAAAGTCTGATTTAAGAATTTTATGCATTTTAAAGACAGACTTATTTTTACTGTTACGACTAACTTACATGTAGTAGTTTCTCGACACCACGCGTAAGCGTCGTTGGCTGCGACCTGGCATCCTCTCTCCGTTCAGCAAACCATCTGGTCATCAACACCCGTATCGATTCTAATATTCGAACAATGTTTAGACCTCTAGCATTCGACAATGCTCTGTTCATTGATTCCGTTATGTTTGTAGTCATCAAATTGTACCTCTCGCCCGGGAAATGAACACCCGTCCACAGTTGGACATCAGCTCTTTGGAGGTAGCCGTGCCACAGTCGGACATCAGTTCTTTGGAGGTAGCCGTGAAGTGCAGGATTAATGGCTTCAATCTCCTCAAAAATCGCAGTAAAGTCAGACATCCTAAAACATC
>NC_027754.1:22847185-22848559 GCF_000695525.1 Brassica oleracea var. oleracea
CTCATCGATTTCCCTTGCAAATTTCAGCGTCCGGTGTGATTTCCAATAATTCATCTGTTCACATGAAAAAACGATCCTCATAACTCACCCGCATCAAATAATTAAGACAGCCACAACGTAAAAATAACTCAACCCTATCTTTACTATAACTCAGCCGCATCTAACATTATAGTAACCCAGCCGCATTGTATGAATATGTCAGCTGCTATATTTGATATTACTCAGTCGTATCGTTAAAATAACTTAGCCACAACAAAGTAATTACCTTTATACCAAACTGCTTAGTGATAGCTATTCCAACGCTCGTAGGGCGAACGGTCGGACCAACGTCGCCGAGAAAGTTCTTGTACAACTCTCCAAAAATATCTGGTGTTGCTTGTCGAGATCGATTAGAACGCTCTGTCCAGGAACATGTATGCTTCGAATCGTAAATACGAACATGAAACGCCGGGGATTCTCCTTGGGTAGAAGCACGAACTCTACAGAGACATCCATCAACCCAACACTTAACAACGTATAATGTCGGGGTTGATGTTTCTACATCAAAATAAAATTGATGCCTCACTGTAAGAAGTTTCAGTCGTCTCTCCAAATCGTCTTTAATCTCGTATCGTTGACCTACCGCAATGTCTATCGACGACATCTCCAACCTTAGAACCTCCAGATTCCCTTTAGATCCGCTCATCGAGAAGTTCTGATATCTCTTCTTGGGAGGTAGCGTTAGTGAATCTTCGTCTTCTGTAGGAGACTCGCCGTATGAGTTGAAGTTATCATCTTCAGATGACGCACCGTCCGAATCGTCGAACATATCAAATCGTCTTTCAAATTCATCATCTTCTTCGTTTTCTTTGCCTATTTCATCTTCTCCGACTACGTCATGTTTTTCTCCTTCGTTTTTCTCCTTCCACATTACTAGAGCTGTCATTCTCAATGTCCTCTTGTTCCTTCTCGAAACTGCAATCAACGTAACTCCCACTGTAATTTTTGTCTCTGGACTCAACTTCTGAAGCTTCTACTTCTGAGCTAAATCTGAAAAATGTTTTACTCTTCTCTCTTGCTATGTTCTCCGTAATCTCCACACAGAAACGTAGTTGTTCGATTTTCTTTAGGCTTAGAAAACCTTGCAATTGTCGAGTATTGGACACGTAAACTGGTGGAGTGTCGTGCGCCATTGTTTTCAATGCTTTATTCGAGAACATGTAGCTAAGCTGAATATGATCCCTCAAATCATTCAATCTGTAATCTTCGAGAACAGTCTTTGCGAAATCTTCATGTGTTGTCTTCTCATCTAAATGAAGAACTCTACACCCTCTTCTGTCGACGTTGAATACATATCTGTTTCTCTTAATCCAGTTACCGGAAACAATAACTACC
>NC_027754.1:22848674-22858565 GCF_000695525.1 Brassica oleracea var. oleracea
TGCGGATTCCTTGCTCGTATCTTGGATTTTTTTACAAAACTCAACCAACAAGTTAGTATTATCTCGGCCTTAAAGTAACAATAACTCAGCCGTCTCGAATTTAAATAACTCAGTCATGTCGTATTTAAATAACACTGCCAATTAACGATAACTCAGTCATTATGAAATTAAAACACAGCCGTAATTGTAGAGAACCAAGCCATAAACAAAAATCAGCCGTAATTAAAAGACAACCCAGCCGTAAATTAAAACATAACCCAGCCATAATAATGTCATAACAAAGTACATTAAAAAAAGATAAGATTCAATACAATACATCTTCACCACTCCCTTGTGTCCCTAATCACGCTCATCGGTTCAAACTCACGGAAGAAGAGCCCCACCTCTTTGATCCAGAAACAGCGGTTACACATTTTGTCACCCTTATTGTTTTCAACGAACCACAAGACCCAATCTCGCTCCAAAACAGGAACACATTGGCAACTATAGAACGAAGGAACAATGGTTGAAATGAACTCGTCCTTCTTTGCCCGAAACTCGTAACCGTGAAGAGAACCCCATGCCCATTTTAGAGATCGAACTAGTTTCCCGATCCTATCAACTGATTCCCTTGTAAAACGAGCAAAATACTCCTCATCACCCCAAAAAAAATTTCTAGTCATTGCGTATGTATACACAGCACGCTCATATCCTTCATTCGCTGCAAGCTTCATGAAAGCAAGTCCTTCTTCCTGAATGTTAAATGTGAAGAAAAACTGTACACCCTTCATATAAAGTGTGCTTGGATTTCTCTCCGCGTAGCATGTTTTCAACAACTCAGCAGGCATATTATGTCCACAGGGAACGGATAATACATCGTAAAAATGGCATACACTACGCCGATCTGCTAATGCCTTGATCAACTTGCACGATGCTCTGAGGCCATAGAGATCTTGGAAGGAGTTACCGGCCACACGTTCAACCACTAACGCCTGAATCTCTTCAGGCAATTCAAGAATCAGAAAATTATCCATTAATGTAACGTTAATATAACTAAGCAATGATGGTTGATATAACTTAGCCATGTTGGTTAATATAACATCGAGGCCTTCATAGAGATTGAGATGGTAATACTTTATTACTTAACTCAGAATATAACTCAGCCGTTAATATTAATGGGACGGCTCAGTGTGGAAAATATGTCAAAAGTGTGGAAAATACGGCTAAGAACTAATATTGAGGTCTTTTATTACTTTAGTATTTAAAAACTGATTTAAACGTTTAATGGGACGTTTCGTCTTTCTTGATTTGACCATGTTGATAATTAATTATGGCGCTTCAGAAGTGTGGAAAATACGGCTCAGAACTAATATCGAGGCCTTTATAACATCGAGACGATAATATCTCAGACTTAATTAA
Organism: Brassica oleracea var. oleracea; assembly: GCF_000695525.1. NCBI lineage: Eukaryota > Viridiplantae > Streptophyta > Magnoliopsida > Brassicales > Brassicaceae > Brassica > Brassica oleracea. The sequence goes on from NC_027754.1 coordinate 22,850,073, forward strand.
ATGATAACTCAGACATAATTAAATGATTACTCAGCCATAATTAAACGAAAACTCAGCCGAAACCATTAACATAAACCCATACATAAATATGTTGTTCTACATACATAATGGCATAGCAAAGAACATAAACCCATACATAAAACTCAGCCTCAATTCATTTAATCCGTAATCATCGAGTACAGACTTTGCGAATTCTTCATGTTTTGTTTTCTCATCTAAATAAAGAACTCTACACCATCTACTGTCGGCGTTGAATACATATTTATTTTTCTTAATCCAGTTACCAGAAAACAATAATTACCGGATCCATTAGATCTCTGAGAAAGATGAAGAATAAGATGAAGAAGATAGATAGATAGATAAAGAAGATGAATAAAAAGATGAACACACACAAACCTAGTTGTAAAGTAGTTCGTTAGCAGTGACATAGCAAATCCGAGTTGATGACATGGCGGATGACATGAAAAATTAGTTAATCAGCCGACAAACGAAAATATAATTCAGCCTATGTAAATCAGCCCTCATGTACAATGTAAGTCAGCCGAACCGTGGATACTAGTTCAATAATTAATCTTTTGATTCGAAATCAGCCGTAATTAGGATGAAAAACCATAAATCAGCAGTATCGTCACATAAATCAGCCGTCAAACGAATGATATTCTAGTAATTAATCTTTCGCTAATAAGTCAGGCGTAAAGAAGCTGAGTTTAATTTTAATCCATCCTATTACGGCAGATTAAATATAAACTCAGCTGTAACAACATCCCATTAGTCAGCCGTAAAATAAATAACTCAGTCAGTCGATATTCATTAACTCAGCCGCGGAAACATAACTCAGCCGTGTCTTAACTACAACTCAGCTGAATATTCCAGTAATCAAACCGTCGATGTATAAGTCAGCCGTAACTTGTGTCTGTAAGTCAGCCGTTATCCCATAAATCAGCCACATTTCTGTAAATCAGCCGTACCGGGCGGCTGACTTATGTTCTTAAATCAGCATTTTCCTCTTAAATCAACCGTGTTTATTAATTCAGCCGACACGTAGCAATAAATCAGCTGTAACAACGTATGTAGTGATTTACGGCTGACTTAATGAAAACACGGAACCGAATTCCTACGTGGCGCCGGGTTTTTGCTTACGGGGCAGCGAAAAGTAATGGCATTCTTGTAAATACGTTTTTTCTGAAAACGTAAAAAAAAGGCACGCTTGGTATTTAAAAAATGCCACTAATAAAAAAAAGATCTGTATGGTTCTAGTCAATTGTCCTAAAATATTGTATATTTGAGTAAACTTCCCTATTATTTATAACAACTTGAACAAGATATCACAAAAACACGGGCTCGAGCTAGGAAGAAGTATCGAAAATAACAAGTGATCACACAAACATGAGCTCGAGGAAGAAGAAGTATCGAAAAGAATACTGGGTTTGTTGAAGTTTTATAATACTTTGAGAATTCTATTTACCCCATTTCTAGCACGCATGTTATAGACGTGAGTCATGACTGTAGTACAACTGCACATAATATGATACAAGAAAGGAAGATGGTAAAAAATCCAAAGTTTGAGTTCGCCCTCTCTCTGGCACGAAGACCAAGACGGCCGCAACTAGGCCTGGACAAAATAACCGGAACCGAAGAACCGAACCGGAACCGAACCGAACCGAAATACCCGAAACCGAAACCGGACCAATACCCTCAAATATCCGAGCGGTTCCTATATTTTTATATCCGAAATAACCGAACCGAACCGGAACCGAACCGATAACCGAACGGGTACCCGAATATATAAAAATATTAATTATATATACATATAACATCACTAAATATATAATTTTAATTTAAAATTCTATTAAAAGAATCTAAAAATAGTTGAGGATAACTAAATTATTATAAAGTATCCAAACTACCCGATAGTATCTGAAACTATCTGGATAGTTTTATCAGAAATATCCAAAGTAATCCGAAATATCCAAATTTTTTATCTAAATCATCATAATTATTTGATATTTTACCCTAAATAACCGATATTTTATCCAAATTATCCGAACTACCCGAACTATCCGAACCCGAACCGGATCCAAATGAGAACCGAATTTTTTCTGGTTCCTACATTTACTATCTGAACCGAACCCGAAACTATCCGAACCGAACCCGAAACTATCCGAACCGAACCTGAAACTATCTGAACCGAACCGAAAATAGGTCAAGTACTAAATGAATCCTCTAGCCCCTATCTGAACTACCCGAAACCTGAAATACCCAAACCGAACCGAACCGATATCCGAAATGCCCAGGCCTAGCCGCAACTACAGGATGAGCTCCCCCTCCGGCATCTTCTCCGGTGACTGCTCCTTCTTCTGAAGTGTGCGTTTTCCCCTCCTCTTCCGTGCCGTTCCTGAGTTTGCTCCGATGGTCATCTCCCCATCTTCTCTCCCAACACCGATGACTCAACGTTCGAAGCTCAAACCAGGATCTTCTCCTTGGCGAACCTCCCGTCTCATAGACCTCAACCCCCGTCCAACTTCGGAGCCTCCGGACCCACCGGATCGAGTCCCTCCTTCACAATCCGGAAGCTCCACCATCCACTTGTGAAGCCCCTCCACTGCTGCTCCACCGCTTCTCACCCACCTCGAGCTTGCGTTTAGAGTTCCCGAGATCCCTCTCCTCCAACGTCACAGGTCTACTCACCGTGAGACAGAGCAACCGCCATCTCCGCCGTTTGTTGAGCTTCACCAACCAGATCTACGTCTCGTCTATTCACCGGTGCTTTTGGCCAAGAACCTTCACTGACAGATTTTCATCAGACCTCTATGTATGGGCTTTCAAATTTTAATAATAGGATTGCGGTTCAGTTTAGGGTCCAATGAGAGCTGTGGGTCTCGATACGGTAATGTCTGAGCCCTTGTTCTCAGTTTGGCCTCAGCTCCCACCCCTCCTTTGAATATAGCCAAGAGCTTTTCATCACCTCCAACAGAATCTGAAATTTTCTCAGCCTCTATAAATCTAACTCAAAGGTGTTCTTTCTGTTCAATCCCTGCAACTCCGGTATCATCTATGCGGTTTTTCAAAAGGTCCGAGCATATTGAACATGGGATTCCGGCGTACGTGGTCTCAGCTCGCTGTCACTGCTCTACCTTGTCTCCTCATCCACAGCAAACCAACCATTCCAAGCTGAACTCAGCCACACATGGACCTCCTGGAATTTATCTCTCATGCTTAGCTTGATACAGCCTGATGAAATGTGTTTTTGTTTGGTTTCCGTAACTCTCTGGCTCCAACACGGTAATGTTGGAAGATGGAGTCAATGCGTGAACTCAAAAATGGGTTGCCCATCAAGTCTGTTCGGGTTCTTATCTCAGGTTAAGGAAATCAAGTCTCCATGGCCGGTTCTTGCTTCAAATACACTGATGGAATCAGCGATAGCATCAACCGCTCCACTATCTAGCCCACCGACCAATTTGCTCTCTGGAATGTTTGAGATTCACATAGTCTCCCGGGTCAATTCAATGCTCATCAGAGCTATTTCCGGTAACAGTCAGTCCAAAGAAATCATTGGCATCGTCTCTGACATCCGTTCGATCTCCTCTGGCTTTGCAACAATCGTGTTTTCTCACATCTCTCGATTTGAAAACTTGATTGCCTACATTATAGCTAAGCAGACTTTACATGCATTTTCTTCTTTGTATTGAACTCTTGGGGTTGGGCCATCGTTTTTGGGCCTCTCTCTTTTCTACTGTAATGAAATTTCTGTGACAAAAAAAAAAGAGGAAGATGGTATGTTTGCATACAAACGTGAAACCAAATTAGTTTAGATATGTTGCGTTAAAACGTTTATCCTTGAGTTGCAAACTCAAAATGCTAAATTTGAAACAATCAAACATATATAATCGATTAGGTTTGATTTGGTTATTTTGCCTCTAAAGGCCACAGTATAAAACTATAAATGGGTGTTGTAGACTTTTGTTGTTGTCGTTGTTGTCGTCGTCAGAGTTATGGACTCTACGTTGCACTTAATTCATTTCAATGGTGACATGGTGGCCATAATCATCAATAAGTAGCAAAATATATGCAGTACACTAAGGATCAGCTCGTATAGATATATAAATGTTATACTATAGAACCATAGAAAAGGCCAAGTTTCCCACTTTATATCTAGCTTTCACATGAACACAATGAAATCATAATGTTTAATTTAATCTCTCGGAGCATCTAAATGGTCAGACATTTAAACAAACAATCAGTCATCAGAGAGAAACGAGACTATTCATCACTCGAAAGACTTTCATATACACACACAAAGGGGAAGCAACACCCACATGAGACACGACCAACAACTTATTTCATTGTAATCAAACACAATTCAATAACAAATGATCAAATCTCATACGTTTAACTGATAAGGCGGCTAAACCTAATTGAGTCGCAGCTCGAATAACAAAAACGAAAAATTGTCTAATTGCCCTAAGTGCTAAGTTTGCTCTGAGAAAAGTCCTTCTCCATGTCTCTCGCCTAGGACTCCTTATATACTGGCTCCTATGTCGGTTTACGCTTTTCCTCTTCTGCCCTTAAGCCGTCATAGCATAAAAATGAAGATATTTCATTTTTTCCGATCTTCGTAATTATCTTCAAAATTTCGTATTTATCCGCGGAAACTTAACATTTATCTTTCCTTGCGAACCAAGCGTAAACCGTCATGCGGCTTACGGGCTGTTAGTTAAGAAATCGTAAGTTGGACCTCGAGTAATGTCTTAGGTCCCTTTGGGCCGTCTTCTGACTCGAAGCGTTTATTACGACTTCTTTCGATAAAGAACGAACTTTCAGCGGTTTTTACCGTAAAGTTTGATCGATGACTTAGAATGGCGGGAAACATGAAATGGGTTCGCTACGGTCTTCGGGAGATAGCATCGAAGGGTAGACGAGAATGCATGGACTAATGTCGTATCAACGTTTCAGAAGAGCTCGGTCGCTACGTAGCGACCGAGCGGAACAGACGCTCGGTCGCTACGTCCCGCTCGGTCGCTATGTAGCGACCGAGCTCGGCATAGCGACCGAGCTCGAGCCAAGCTCGGTCGCTACGTAGCGACCAGACAGCGTGCATGTGCGGTAGTTGCGTAATGACCGAGCTTGGTTCATCTGTGGTCTGATCGTCATACTCGGACTTATCCGTAGCTGGTCTGGGTATGTTTTCGATGGCTTATGTTTGATCTAAATAGAATTCGAACGAAGCTTTATCTCGGTAACATACGTTGCGACGTTTTCTTGACCGAGCATGATTTGTTTCGTAAATACATACTTGTATTCTGCGGGGATTTGGACGTTAACTTCGTCGTAACCGTTTTCGACCCCAACAATGGACTCTCAGACATTGATTCCTTCGTGACCGATTTTGACCCCAACACCTACTATTATGTCAAATGAAGAGATCTCATAGATCCATGGTAAGATTATCAACCATTTATCTAGCTATTTCGTTAATGTATTTGCAAGATGATCATACACACTGACACGAGTGATTATATCTATGAGGACCGCCCCGTTTTTACTGACTCGAAAAATCAACATCAAAACAATGAACTATATTAAACATTGTGAATTACCAGATGACGGAGACCTGCGGTTCTTCTCCAGTTCCTCATGTGGCAAACATATCCACAAAATCAGAAACCAATTATATAAACTCCAATTCATACTCGTCAAGTTCAATAAAAAAATCTCGAGATTATTAAGTTAACCAGTAACTTTCTAGCGAGGTCCCCATAGCTCTGCACGCTCACATTCCTGCTAGCAGATTCCTTGGCATAACTCAACCTTTGCGACACTTCTGCCTGCAGGTTCATATTAAGTAACATCACTTATTGAACTTAAAAGGACTACTCTGACATAACAAGTTCATCAGTCCAAATTTACTTTTTAACTATAACAGCCAACCACAGTCCTCAGAAATCCATGGAACATCGTTCCTCAACTTAAGGAAAAAAATGAGTAGAGCATACCATGCACCGGTCGAAGACACGGATTTGGGGAGCATTCTCCTCTGCAGTGAGAGGCTGAGAGCAATCCTACCTTGAGTACACTTGTCACAGAACACGTCACCACAGTTTCTGCAGTGATGCTGAGATAAAAATAGTCCATAAGGTTTGTCAGTCCCAACATGGCACTTAATTCCAGATTAGAAGATCGGGGGGAGAAACAATACCCTTAGATTGAATGCACCGAAATCTGAACCACATAATGTACACTTCGAAACAGCTTCATCAGGAACCTGAACCCAGATACAAATGAAGTGAGAACAACCAAATACCTAAGCGCGAAAGATGAGAATGGTTGATGTTTTTATTTCAAAAAGAAACGAGAAAACCCTACCCAATGATCTTTCTCCTCATTTACAGACTTTATAATGTTCATCCAATCACTCTATCCTTTCTTCTTCTCAGTAGATTGTTCGACCAGCTTTGCCGAGACGGGAGGCCTACTACTTCCCCAAATCTCCTTGGCCTAAAACCCACCATCATAAAATATATAATGCATAAACAAGCCGAAAGCATAATGACACAAAACATGCATGTCTAGGAACCTGAAACATTGCAGCTGTCACAGTGTCCAGAAGTGTGTTGGTGGTGTAACTATTTGATTGCAGTCTGATACGTTTAGCTTCAATATTCACCGGAGTCTTAAGACCAAAAAGCTATAATAGAAGAATCTAGTTTCTGGATAGAAAAGAAACATATATAAGACTCTCTCATTCATTCAAATAGCAACACTAAAGAAGGTAGCTTAATTTCTTACTTCGCATCTTGTAATGTTCTCAAGAAGATATATCCTCAAAGTTGGGCTAGTACTTGGATCAAGCATACGAAGGCCATCCAAACCAATCTGCTACCACAAAACAGACACCCCATAAACTAAAAAGCAACAGCCTTTACTCAAGAGCAGAACCGTCTACCTGACAAAGAACATCAGTTGTGGTCTGTCCGTAGGTCTCCGCCAACAACTTGACACAAAACTTTTGGACACCTTCCTGCACATCAGCCTTGGGGACAGCTCTGATGATCTTAGCAGATTTGAGCCAGCAGAGGAGTCTCTACCTGAAGAAAGGCTAATGGATCTTCCATAATCATCAAACAAAGTCGAATTCGATGACTTGGGCGCCGTTCCACGAGGAGACCCGTAGGGATCCACTTTGCCTCCCGAGTAAGCAAAGACTCCATCTCCGTATGAATCATCGAAAGAAGGGGGGGTAACCTCCGCTCTCAGATCGTTTTCCGTATAGATAATCCGATCTGCTCCTCCCTTGTCGTATGGCTTTTCATACGAAGGAGGGATGGAAGATCCTCCGCCAGTGTAAGGAGGTGCGGAGTACAGAGAGGATGAGTACTGCGGGGGGTTAGGGTTAGGCGCGGGTGCAGAAGAAAGAGGAGGATAGGCAGAGGTCTGATGCTGATCGAAGGGAGGATAATACATGGGCGGCGTGGCGGATTGCTGATATGGGGTGAGCGATCCGTAAGGTGATACCGGTGGATGATATGTGGGAGGCTGGTTGAAGGCTGAATAAGAATTAGGGTTTAGAGAAGTCGCCGGAGGAGAAGGAGGAGGCGGTTGTGCCGCGGGAGCTGAAGGAGGGGCATGATGATCTGTGTTTTGTCCGTAAGGAGGGCAATTTTAAGAGTAATCAGCGCCATAACCTCCGAAGCAAACGCGTAAGTGCTCTGACTGATTAGGATTAGGATTAGGGGAAGCGTTTGGATACTGAGGGTACTGGTGGTGATAATACGAACTGTAATCTCCCTCTTGCATCGCTGATCGGCGATAATTCGATCAGATTGATCGGAGAGGAAACGGTGAAGACGAAATTTAGCGAGATTAGACCAAAGTAAAGGGTATATTTGGTGGAGGAGAAGATCGAGCGAGTACGTTAAGTTTTCACAAAGTACATGTGGCTTTATTAGATACCCACCCATCGATTAGAAGTTAGAGACGATTTAAACACGTGGTGGATACGCCCGTAGAAGATTTTAGGGACAAGACTCATTAATCCATATTCAATTGGGCCTTAAATTAGATTAAGCCCAATAACAAGAGAGAGATAGGGTATTTCAGATGAGGTAGCAATCTAGGACCGAGTTTACACGGAGATTATGGGAAGAGACGAAAGTAGCCCTTAAGAAAAAGATATCTAACGATTAGGGTTTTCATTTTCGCAATTATTCCCTCTCCCCACAAACGTAAGCATAGGCTTATGCGGCGGATCACGCGTCTTTAAATATAGACCTTACCCTCTCCATTTTTTTCTCATCCAATTATTCCTCTCTTTTTTTTCCTTCCTCTCTCTCTCTCTCAAATTCAAATCGAGAAAAACAAAAAAAAAAGGATAGGGTTTTCGTCTCCGTCTCTGGTCGATTTGGATTCAGATTCATTTCGCGCCAAGCACTGGTTCCTTACCCAGCCGTGGTTAGACTCTTAGGTTCGGTTACCCCCCCCCCCCCCCCCCCCCCC